>NC_133903.1:14172414-14472980 GCF_964199755.1 Larus michahellis | reverse complement strand
ATTCAGATGAGGCCAACAGGCTCTGGACAGCTTCTTTAATCTGCTTATGGGAGGGATATTGAAAGAAACTCATTTGTGCACCTAAGTGCTGCAATAATGCTCATTTTTTGTCATTTTGTTTAGTTATGATGAAATTAATTTTAGATTAAAGTTTTCCATTAAAAAATGATACTTTAAATGTATATTGTTCATCCAGAAGCAGTTTCTGCTTTGCTGACACTCCCATAGAGGAGCGTCAGCCAGATGTGGCAGATCTCATCGTATGCGTGAACCATAGACAACTATAAAATGCTGAAAACCAATTCATAAAAAGAATGTGCATTTTGACCATCCTGCCCTCTTAACTGCGTTCAGTCAACTTCAAATGCTCCCACCAGCTACAAGAGCAAGCTTCAATCAGAAAAAGCAAAAAAGTGAGGCACAGAGATTCCTGCAGATACCTCCAGCCTCCACCACAAAAAAAACCCCAACATTCCTGTTCCTTCAGTCAGAATGAATTACCAATTACATTCCAGAAGAAAAGCTAATTATTCTTTTCCTTCAAATTTATCTTGTTCCCCAGAAAGTTTAGCACTGGGTTCTGCGAGAAGCTGAAGGGTGTTTTATTCTCATCTTCTGTCTTGTTCCAGCTCAATCAGGTGCTCACAACATACCGCTTGCCGATCCAGCTAATCCTACCCTGGGTCAGTTCCTCTACTTTGTTAAAGCTGCTGATCTGTGAAGTCACTCCTCTGCTGTGCCTTGAAGGATCCTTCTGGGGTCAGCTTCTTTTATTTCGCAATGTGTTTGACAAGACAAGTTTGTTTAAGGGGCCTTTTCCAGTACTAAGCACATGACTAAGGTTAAATCCAACTACTCACTGATGTGTTTTATGCCTTTGGAAATCGTTACACTACTTTTATCGCAAAGATTTTTATTCAGCCTAATCATTTGTTTCTAAATTTTTGTACCAGGAATGGCAGGAAAATACTAATGCTTTGATAACTCTTTGATCTTTTATGATCCATACGTGAGGATCATGACCGTGTTCTTGCAATGCACTAGCAGTTTCCAGTACCACCCGTGTCAGACTTCCACAGTGGGATGGCAATAGTTGCCCCGACGATGTTAAGTCACTGCAGCATAAATTCAGTTAACTCACTTGTGAAATGTCTTCACTAAACTCCACAGTTTTCACAGCTTTTATTTTCAGAATGATAGAGCCAGTCAGGGTCAAACTGATTTTCATGACCTTTGTTTTTCGCTTGTAAGACCCATTTGTTTAGCAACTCTGACTGGACTGCTCTGCTTTGTTTATTGATGAGAAATCTTTTGCAGACAAAAATGGCAAAGGTACAGTATAATAAATGTCCCGATTATTGGCAGTACTCCTGAAAAATATAGTTTTGAGACTCAGTTGTTAAACAGCATTGTAAGTTTAGGGAAACTTTTTACTCCCGGCGGAGTCTCTTCTGCTTTATGGCTAGTAGCTTAGGTGCAAATTGCAGAAGGACTTACTGGAGATTCACATGGATGGCAAGCTACACACTTAGGTGGATATGCTGGAAAGTCACACTGTGTCACACTTCTGTTGCTGTGTTGATAATTATTGGCTGATTACATATACGCTCTCTTAAATGCTCCCCTGTGTTAATTCTGTCTTCCTAATTACTAATTAATTGAACTTTAAATGGCTCATAGGTTGGTTTAGGTTTGGCAAAGCTCCCAAAAGATTGCCTGTAAAGTTTATTTGAACTAAAAAAAAAAATCATTTGCTCATAACCTCAGTTAAGTAGATGTTCTTGGCAGAATACAAGTTCTTCCCACGACTGGCAGGAACCAGAAATGTCACAAAGATCTTTTTCACGTTTCAGCTTTCCATTTCTTATACATAGTCCACCCTGAAGCTGAAGAAAATGTTATTAAATTTAAATGCTTTCCTTCTTGTCTAAGATCCTGGCTTGACAGCAGTGGAAAATAATTTTGTCTATTTATCCACATAAGTACTGCGTCCACTCAGAGCAAACACAGGGGATCAGCGTCGGAGTGAGGAAGATACTTTGCCCTCCATTTCCAATTTGTCTTTTGCGTATTGCAGAGTGCAGCTGCAAGGTGCTGGCATGTACTTATCTAATACCTTAAGAGACAAACGAAGGACCATTACGTTATAAACATGAGATGGATTTGAAGAGGATATATAGAATTAATGCTCTTGTGGGGGCTCAGAGCAGCCCGCAATGCCCAACATTCATTCTCTAATCTGATATTAGCTTCTCCCATTTCTTAGCAGGCCCCAAGAGCAACTGCCAATGGATCAGAAGAGGCTAGACATTCAAACCTTCTCAAATCATTTTAAATAGCCGTGCCTGAGTTTCATGTTGACAGCGAGCCAGGTGGAATTTTCCATTTTCTTTCTAGCTTTCCAAATAAGAACAGTCCTACTTTCTTTTGACTCTGGTTTTATATAACCAACAAAAATGACAGATAGCCTTGAATTTGGAAGATTACATTGGCCTGTTCTCAGCTGAAATGTTCTGTCATCATTGACGTATGTGTTTAAATGAGCACTGAAGTGTGAATGGCCATCTGTCCGGGAAGTACGAGAGATCCTGATTACTAAAATGAAACCACAAAAAAGCTTAGTGCTTAGCAGCAGCACCAAAATACAGAGGGAGATAAAGCCTTTTCACACTGCAGATATTTATAGTAGATGGATGATTATATCTCAGCAATTGCCTAGACTCCCTGCCCCATATTTTTCTAAATATGCTCGCTCTCAATTTTTTGCAAACATTGAGCTTTCAATATTTGCATCTTTTCTAAAAACAAACAAAAAAAAGCACTAGATATTTTCCCTCTCAAAAGTAGTTGCTTTCTGAGGGGATGCTCTTCATTCTCTCATGAAGAGTTGGTCTCTGCTTTATAAGGCTTTTATCTAGAACGTGCTCTGACTAACGTTGAATGAAGATTTGAACCTACACTCCCATGCGATTGCTCTACAGCAAGGCTGAAGGCTATTCCTGGGTGCATCTCTTCCTCTGGAAACCTAAGAAACTTCCTAAGGAAAGGCTTCTGAAAAATTTATTGAGATTTTGATCTTTACAGGGTTGCTGCATCTGATTCAGCTCGATTTTTGGCTATGAGTGACATACGTTCCAGCAACAACCACTGGAACTGGGTCGGGGTTTCATGCTAAATTCAGTGTTAGGAAAAGCTCTTTACATAAGCTTTTTTTTCTAAAATTACACCTTCTGATTCGAAAACTGCTGTTTTATCAAACAATAATTTTTTTGGCACAGTCTCCTGTAACTTTTAATCTTAAAAATTCATGACCACGTTGGCTGCTTTCCATGTTTTTTGTGGAGCTGAGCAAGTCACCTGTCACTATCTGCTCAAACATGAGTTGGGTGTTGTTTTAGAGCACTCGCATTACTGATTTGAATGAAAGCAATTGTTGTCCATTTCTGCATTTGCATTTTTCATTGTTTCTTGTAATTACTTTTCCACTATGCATCTAGTTATGAAGATACATAAAGGGTCAGTTTTTAAACTAAGCTGTTGATTTCCTAAGACTGCACACACAGTTTTTCTGTGTTGAATTTAAGCTACAAAACATAATCATGTAAAGAAAGCAGCAGATATAGACACGTCATGTTTGTAGGTAAGCCTCTACAATATTTCCACTTTCATTAGAGCATCGTTCCTCATAGCAGGGTTCTCTGTAAGCTACCCAAGTCTCTGTGGAAAACTGAAGAGATAATTAGACAGCAGAATATAAGTGCAATTTATTTTATTTTTGACTTTGCAGTTTAAAAAGCATCTAAGACAGAAAAATATGTAGGAAGCCAATTAAAATAAGGGCATTTTCCCCCTTCTTTTTGTTTGGTGGATGGTTCAGAAAACACAGCAGCTTTGTGTTCTTATTTATTTATTTATTTTGAGTGTAATCTGAGGAAATGAACCGTGAAACACAATTAATGAAATAGCTGTGCTGAATCACATAAACTGGTGTCTGCACAGCTGCCACTCATGTCACAAATGCATTTCTTGCCTAATGTCCACCAGGAGAGTCATTAGCCAGCCGCTTTTGTGGAGGGCCTCCTGTGCTTTAATTTCAGTATATAATAGAGCGGGGAGATGGCTGAGTAGCCTTACGACGTTTTTTTTCCAGCAAAGATAATGTAAAAAAGAAATGGCTGTTAGAGGAAGAGGACGCTGAGGTGGGGAGGGGTGCACAGGCAGGGTTCAATTGCTAGAGGAAAACGGAATATCCGCCTGGGTAGGAAATATTGCAGTGTCGGGGGCTGCCCAACCTCAAATGTAAAATGACTGCCTGTAGTTTCTCGTATCAGATGGCACTCCTAACTCTAAAGCTTTTTGCTTCTATGTGTATCACTACATTACTTTTATTTCGTTTAATGAGTATGTATTCCATGCCGGCAACAGAGAGAGTTGCGAAGGAAAAGCCAGATGTGCTGCAGGGGCTGGTCGGAGGGGGCTGACCCCGGTCAGCTTTACTGAAGTGGCACAGCGCCAAAAGCCTCCAGAGCCTCAGGAGCCAAAATCTTCTTTTAGCTTGCTGAGGAATTAAGGGGTGGGAGAGGTTAAAGGGCACCTCTTCTCTGAGCATTTGCCAAACTAGCTGAACGCTTTCAGTGCTGTATACTGTGTTGCCACTGATAGCGGTTTTATCAAGATAAATCTAGTCTTGCTCAGGAGGATATTAATAAATTATCTGGTAATGAAAAATGTGAGAGGAACCACACTCTTACATCAAGGCCTGATGATTACTTTGATAGATGCAGTGGCAAGATTTTCCTGACAAGGCAGAAATGAAAAACATGACACATGGACCTTTAAGGGTGACCTCAGAGGAGAACGCAAGTTGCTGAATGATACAAAAATAGAAGAGGAAAACAGAAGCTTGAAGGGGCTCAATGTCAACAGCCAGACAGATAGGCTAGACTGATCAACTGATCATTGAGTTTAGTGTCAAAAGCAGAGCAGAGAGAGAGAAGCCTTACACTTGGCAGGACAACAAATGTAGCAGAGGCAGCTTTGAAGTAGAGTCAAGTGTTAAGAATTTTAAGAATAAAGAGCAGGAGGGCAAGTTGAGGGGAAGAAAAAAGCGAGGACCGATAAACAGTGGGCTACTCAGGAAATAAACCCCAAGAGCATCACCAATAAAACCACCCACTTCTGTTGCAGGTAGTTTAGAAACAATGCTAATAAAAAATAAATGCAATTGAAAATGTCCCCGTATTGGTTTAAGATTTGCACGGGGGATAAGAGATTAGGTCACTTTTTGGAGGCGCAAATTGCTAAAAACTAGGTTTGTTAGAGCACAGGTGTTAGATATAAAATTGTAGAAGAGCTGGATGATATTGGGGTGTGATACTTGATGGATCTGAGAGTTTTATTTAACCTTTAACTCTGCTAGAGTTCCTGTGAAAATGTGCATGAGCTGCTTTTTTTCTTTCATGTACACCAGGTATTATTGATGCTGTGTGACTGATATTCAAAGTGGGCCAGTATAGACTGGAAATAACACTAACACTTCAAAAATGTATAACAGAACTTAACATGAATGCAAACTGATGAAAAATAGTGGCAAAGTGGGCCAAACTTTCCCGTACTAACTCTTCTAAATATTCATACTTGACACCCCTTTCCACGTCTGTCTGTTTACAAACATCTATTTAGTCTAAAAAGGGAGAATTTGGATGTCCATCTGTCCTAATCCCTACATATTCGACAGGTCTGTTTGGGACTTTCATTTAAAAAAAGGCAGTGAGTAATATCTGTTTTTAGAGAAATGCTCACCTTTCCAAATAAGTGACCCCTAAAGACCACAAACAGCAGACAAATCGATTGCGGATGGGGAGTGAAAGGTGAAGGTGCTGATGTGATCTTTAAGTGCATGTGTGGATTAGAAGGCATTTAGAAATTGTTTTGGAAAGGTAAAGGCTTGCTGAGCGTGCGTGTGTGTGTGCATGCCTGCACATGCGTGTGTGTAGGGAGGTGGTTTGGGTTTCTTTTCATTTTGTAGTGTTGTAACTACAGGGCAATCGCTTGCCAGATGTCAAGAAGGTCTAGCATCTGATTTTGAAGTGGAACATAATAGATGATCTACCAGGGGGTTCAGCAAACATCACATATAGCTTTAAACTGTCATTACAGGAAAAAATCTAGGAAGGTGACATTTGGTGACATACTGGGTGACATTTGAAATGACAGCGCTTGCTTTCAGATGTAGCATTCCCTCCTGCTGTGAATCAAGGCAATCTCTACTGTGGCTATGACTTCTTTTATTGATGACCCTAATTTCTGCAAAATGCAGGCAAAGAGACCGCACACAGTCCTGTCTATAGTATCAAGTGAAAAGTGGTGCAGCAGGAAAGGGCAATCAGAGACCATTTACTATGCACGGCATGATCAGAATGACTTAGCTCTCTAAAGGAGTTATAAGCTTTGCTTCTTCTAAAGAGTTTAGTGAGGAATGAATGAAGAGCAGCAAAAAAAGAACCCACTGGAGGAGCATATCTACTTTACTCCATAGACTTCCTAGGACTGCAAAGTTTCACGAGCAATAAAAAGCAGTTCAGTGCTTGGGTTTCACCAACCCCCTACTGCTCTCAAGAGTCATCAGTAAGTGCTCACCTTCTAACACATGTAAATGAACTGAATGCTGACTTCTGAAAGCTCTCAGAGCTATGGGAAAACTTGGCTAATTAGCAACTACCTGAGTTCTTGTTGACTGCTTCCTTTTCTTGTTGCATACCAGTGAGCCAGAGTTTCTTTTGATTGCTCCTTACTTTTGCTCATAAGGGTTAAAAGGACTCCTTGCGGTACTGTGATCGCTGGAATGAGGCCATCTTGGGGTATGTTTGGACTGGAATCTATTGAAATCCTTGCAAACACGAAAAGCTTGTCGAGTTTGGGGTCTGTTTTGGTTTTGCCTTTTGTATTGTTAGAACTACAAGGAAAAATGGAGCTGGTTTCAGACACCGTTTAAACCTATTTATGAATTTTATATGAGGAAGTTTACTTTCTTGAGCTTTCTGTGTAAGTTTTAAGAAAACTAATGTAGAACTTGCAGAAAATCATCAACAAATGGGGGATGTATTACTCCCATTATATATTGTATCATTACTCAAGCCAGTATATGAAAAAATTTTATGAATCAGAATTAGACTTCTGGGAAGATATTCTGCACCGTTTGTTATCAATATTATTTTAGATGCCATTAACTGGCAATAAAATTTAGATGCAAGTAATTTTAATTGTTGAATGTTATATTAGCACATAATGCTCTAACCGTAAATATATTTGTTTTTTCTGGTGCTTAAGTGAAACTGCTGTACTTTAGCTATTTTGTCACATTCAAGAAACAAGTGTTTGATTTGCAGTCTCTGGGGTAAAGGAAGGGACATGAGGAAGTGGTGAGAGGTAGTACTGTACCCCTGCGAACAGCAAATTACACGTCTAAACTTTGTTTTTAAAATCCCTATCAGTAGAAAACATCCTGTAGGATTTTGACCTGTGTAGGTGAAACAAGTGTGTTATTTTTCTTTCTTTCTTCTTTTAACCTGCTCTAGAGTCTATTTAATGACTGAACAAAATCCTGAAGCCCCTGCTCACTAATACGAATGAGTTAAATATATATCTATGCAGCACAACAGCTGTAGGGCTTAGAAGTGGCACAAAAGCCTTATATTGATTCTCTCCACAGGGAACGAATTTTAGGTTCACGAGTGCGACTTTCCAAGAACTGGTCTCCATGAGGAATACAAGAATCACTTTAACAGATTAGCCAGTAGTGTATCTAATTTAGTCTCCCATTTCTCGAGGCTTATATAAGAAACAATAATTCTGGTTTATGAAGCAAGTGAAAAAAGAGTAGATATTGGTTGTGGGGGAAGGGAGGAATGATGTAACTACCGATCCTAGTAGTTTGGGAATTTGGATGGAAAGCAGCAAATATACATTCCTAACGCTGCTGTTTGGATAACAATGGCCAGCTTGGATAGGGTGTCTCTCTTTCTCCTCTTCCCTCTTCTACCTCCCTGATTCTGTATCATGAAGCTTCTTATGAGGAGAAAACACAAACAAACCTTATCTGAGAACCCTTTAGTTTTCAACAAATTTATTTTTCAAAAGCGAACTTCTGGTAGTCACCATTAACACTTTTAATAGCCCTTTTTGTTAAAAATGAGTTTGTGCAATGTCTTTGAAAGTTTCCTCTGGTATTTCCATCTTCCCCATGGAGACCATAGAGGGCCTTGCTGGTGTTAACATGAAGAAAAGTTTCTTAGGTCTACTGTAGCTCTTGGCCTCAATAACATCTTGTGTCAAAGAATTATGGGGGTTGTTATGCCTTGGAGATTACTACTGAGTGCAAACAGTTATATTCATGAAGTGGCCGAAACTGATTTTCTTTAGACCTTAAGTAACTGCAGTAATTTTTGATCAAATGTTTGTTGGTTTTATTTTGAAAGGCAGTCCTTCTCTTTTCTTCACAAGTCTTGGCTTCTAATTGCTGTAGCTACAACAAAATAAGAAGAGTAGTCACTGTACTTTTTGCATCTCTCTGAAGATCCATCATGGCTAGCATGAGAAAGGAAATAATAAAGTTAATTCTCTAAGGAACCTGGGCTCATTATCACACGACCACTATGTTTGCCGTACTTGCTTTCCAGTCGTTCTGGTATTTCAGCTCATGAGGTAGGAGTGAGGCCTCGTTTCTAATTGAGTGATGCATCAACAGCATTCTGCTCTTTTTTTATTAAAATGTTTTTGTAATTGAGGACACCTGATAAACATTAACCAACCCACCATTTTATCTGTGTTTAATACTGATGTAATTTAATTTTTTTTTTTAATCATGATCAGGATGATGTGATAGAGAGTTGGCCTATTAAACTTGCAGATGTTACCAACTAGGAGAAATGTGAATGCTAGATGGCAGGAGATTGAGTCTGATGATTACATACATGATTTTGTTATAGATATATGGCGTTGTTATAGATATATGGCTCTATTCGAAGTACCAGGCTTACACAGGATAGAAAACAGCTGGGTAGGCAGAAATTCACTGGGAAAGGATCTTGGACTGGTTTTCTTGGTAGCAGCAACATCAGGAGGAGTTTCAACCATCGAGCTGACCTCCTACTGCCTTGCAGCCATGGATCTGATTCAAAATTACCCAGTTGTTTTTCTCCATTCATTTTCAGCTGGATCAACAGCTCAGCTGACCAGATGTTGAATCACCGGAGCTATCACAAGGGACACAACAGGGATGTGCAGCCAGAATCACTTGGATCACACCTTTTGACAAAATTGTCATCCTGGGTAAGTCTAAAGTAATGGTGAAATTGCACATGTTTCTCTATGCTGATGGCAGATGGGATAAGAAATTCTAACTATAGAAAATTAAAATGAGCTTAGATGTTAGGAAAAGCTTTTCCTTGATCATGAAATGGTGGAGCAGAATGGCTAGGGAAGCTGTAGAGACGCTCTCTGCAGGTCTTTAACAACCTCAGATAGACACACATCTCTTGGGAAACTCCATGTATGATTTTTCTGCCTGCTAGCAGGGAAACTGATTTAACTGATCTCTGGAGGTCACTTCCAGCCCTCTGATTCATATCCTTTAATTATTTGTAGCGCAAAATGAGTAAAATGAAAGGTTTTTCTTAAGGTACAAGGACTGAGTTTTGCAGAAATCACCCTTTTATTGTTAATCGCTTCAGTGTCGGCAACTGGATTAGCTTCTGTTTGATCAGTGCGGGGAAAAGGGAGGAAGAAAGAACATTAATCATATCAAATTTCTCTCTCAGCATTTTGACAATAAGATGGCATTTACGAAGAACTTGGGTCATACAATATATATCTGTCTGTCATTAAAAGAAGCACTTTCCAAGCAGTTTTATTAATCATAGAGCTTACTACAGAAAAGTGTCAGTGTGACCCCACCTACAACATTAATCCAACAAAGATATTCTTGATGGTTATCTTTATCTTGGTATCTCCCACTAGCAGATGCCAGTTTTGAATGAACATCCCTGTCTATTTCAATAGAAATGACAGGACTGCTTTTTAGGGTTTTTCTTACGACCATGGTGCTGTTTTGTACAGGATTATGCTTAACTGTTCATTTTAATGTCTGGAATGACTGGTGAATACTGATGGAGGAGAGCATGGAGAAATTTGCAGTCGCTGACTCTCCTGAACATTTTATACAAACTCAATCTCTATTCTCATTTAATTATCACAACAATTTATCATAAAAGCTATTAATTGAAAATGTTTGTCTTTAGTCAAAAGACCTGCTCAATCTTTGAAGCTGTGTGGTTTCATTTTGAGACTGTGGTAGAATTTTCCATAGTCCTCTTTGCTCTGCAACTTCATTTTTTAAAGTTCAGAAGTGACACTAAAATTGCCTATCCTTTTTTGTGTTTTCATTTGAATAAAGAATTGAGGGAGCTATCGGGTAGCAGTAAGGACTCTTGAAGTGTATATGCCACTGTATTTTACTTTTTTATATTTAGCGCAGATGTACCTTCCTCAGCTTCTGAAATGAGAAGTTCAGCCCAATAGATCTTACCGATAGGCCCACAGCACCAAGATCTTGAGTGCGTGCTAGGAGAAGTCTCGCTCTTAGCAGGAATAATTTGCTTGGATAACTGTTTGGATTCCATGGAGACTGATGCCTGGCTGGAATACAGAGGCAAATTGATGTTGCAAAAAGCCCTGCAGGACTGTTTATTCCCTTTTCAGACAGAATTGATAATTACTGCTCCCAGTGCTATAGCACATCACTCTCCTTTTAATTCATCTAATAAACCATGTTTTGTCTTTTTCTTTTTGCTAATGAACGAACAAATATATTTTCTCTAGGTCATAGTGGTATTAATTCATGACATCTTGTCTAGGCATCTTCTAAAACCACCTTGAACTGATGGCACTCAGCATGTAACAGGCTCAGACTTTTTAAGCACTTTCTGATAGAATTTGGGAGCTGGACAAACTCAGACAATCAGGAGGAGATTATTGGTATGAAAATCCAGAGAGGCTGCAATGTCCTGCCTTATAGTTACAGTAGCACTTTGAAAAGGCAATAGGACGTAGCTGATGGCAAATAGATCCCTCAACCTATGAATTTTAAAATGCAATATGCAACATAGAACAATATAAATCCAGGAAGACTGCAATTTATCTGCGCTTTGTTGTCTTAACTCATGCAAAGACAGCAGTATTACATCATGAAAGGAGGAAAGTTTGGTTTAGTATTTTCTTCCCTGAAATCTCAGGCCAAGAAGCAAATATCCTTTAGTGATAGTAGTCCACATAATTTCATTATATTGACTTAATAAAAAAATAAATAAGGTGAGGAAATATATCTGCATAATTATTATTACAGTTTTATGAATTTATAGATTCCAGTAAAGCTAAGTGTGTGCTTAGATGATATGCTAATTTAAGTTAAACTTATGAACTTACGGCTCTGCTTTACTGAAGTGGATCCAATAGGTGCATTTTTGAGAATATTTGTAGAAATTGACTGTAAAGATTTCTCAAGTACAGGACAGAATTAAAGGTTGTAAAGGTTTGAGAAACGGGTACCCTATTGGCCAACAATTCAGGTATTGTGGTAGAGAACTGGTCTTTCTCTTATTTTCTGTTGAAGAATTTAATTTCATATGCAAAACAAAATGTTAGGTCAGATGAAGAATAACTCTGTAACTTAATGTTTGTAATGTTCACCTAGAACACAGGAAATATTTCAAAAGGAACTACTTTATTGTAGAGATGGGGGGAAAAGCTAAATGCCCTTTTTTGGTATGCATTATATTAAATAGGAGTTTTCTTTCCTGACAAGCCCTATTAGATACGAAAGCAAAGCTAAATGATAATTAATCAGGTTATTCTAAAACTCTATATAACGACAGGAAAATGCTACAGTTAAGCAATTAAGAAATAAGCATCTGTGCTTATGTGAGTGGATTCTTGCCCTGGGAAGCTCAGGGGTGAACGTGTCACTGTTGTGCTCCTAACAAAACCAGCATACAGCATTTCCAGTGGCCTTTTGTACTATCCAAGAAAACATTCTGTGTGTCTGTGTGCAAGAGACACGTGAACTCACTTCAGCGTGGCGGGAAGCCAGGGTCCCCATGAAAGTGTGTTAGCAGGAGAGCGGAGCGAGCGAAGCAGCACAAAAGGGATGAGACTGTTGCAGCCATGGTGGCTGTAAGAGCGAGGGAGGAGGATTTGTTTGTTTAGGCACAGTCTACGAATTTACCTCTGCCACTTTAGTTTAAAGAAAATAAACTGTGCTTCTGCCCACAACTACATAATTACATTGTACTCTAATATCTCTCGACTTCAAAATGACAGCTAAAGCAGATTAAAGCTGTTTACAGCCTATGGGAAGTAGTATGGTGGCTGCTGGCAATATTTCTTTCTCGCTCAGTAACCAAAGTCCGGTCATAAATCTATATTCTTCTTCAAGGAGGAAGGCTGTGATTAAAGGATTCCTCCTACAGCTGTGGCTTGGTGATAAGAGCTTTATGTTCAGACCCTCCTAAGCGACAAAAAGCAAAAAAATCATTTTTCATTAAGTTAGCTACTCTAATTTGGGCGGTGGGGGGAGAAGCAGACAAGTAGTTTGGTCGATGACTTACTGTAAATTTGGTAGAGAGCATTGTATACAGTATTTCTAAGCAGCAGCTGGTATTTGAGAGATAGACTACAGCCCTTGTACCACCTCATCTGTGTCCCTGCACAGTGATAGTTTTCTCTGCAAGATGGATATTGTGAATTTAAAGAAGTTTCTTTTTTGAATACTTGTTAGCTGTCCTAGTCCTATGCCAGAAATGCAGGCTTACCTGCCCGAAAAACTGCAGGCAGGAACCCATGAATTGTCCTTCCAAAACAAGCGTACACACGGAAGGAAAAGAAATCCTAAAATTCAGTACTGCTGATGTGCTTTTGTCGTCAGCTGAGGCCTTCACAGAGTAGCTGTAGAGACCAAAGGAAGGACTCCTGGGGAACTGAAAGGACTTTGAACAAAGGTTTCAAATGCTCAGAGCCATACAGTGCTGCCAGACATCACTCTGTTGGGCAGAACTTAAAATGAATGTTTTTTGTGATCCCTTTACCACTGGAAAAATAAAACTGAACTAAAAGCATCAAAACAAAACCCAGTAACCCAGAACGCCGCAATTCGGATGCATATTTTGCAGGGTTTGAACGTTTCTGATGACAGAGCACAGCTTGATTATAGTAGGGAGGCTAATTAAACTATACTCCAAAATCATTGTGGGAATAATGTCATGCCTGGTACAAGAAAGAAACAGGAGCAAACTCTAATCCTTCAGCAACTCAAGACATGAGTTATCTCACTGCGGCATATGCCCCCAGTTCTGCTCTTTAATTCAGCGGTGACAAAGGGTGCAGTCAGAGATCCAATTACATGTTCTTATATTTTCTTAATTTTTAAATTGGAATATATTTATATTGGAATCTTTTGACAGTACTAAGTTTACAATGTTCCATGTTTAATTTGCATAATAGTGCCATGCAAAATGGGATGTGGGTTAATCAAAGGGTTTTATCACTCTTCTTAATTATCTTCATTATGTTGGAACAAGATGTAAATTTTAATTTCACCTTGTTAGCTAATGTTTTTCACCAAAAGTTTGGATTTGCAAATCATCTGTCATTTTTAATAGGAGCAGATGCTAGTGATTTTGGAGAACCTAAACGCCTCAAGTATGGTAGACGTTATTAATGTGATTGATATACAATCTAATATAACTTAGCAATTATTAATGCTGTTTAGCATCAGTGTCGACATTCAGAAAGGTAGCCTATAAGCAAGAACAGCAATGCAAGAGAAGAGGGTTGTTTTTCCCCCCTAGATCTCTTTCTGAACGGAGATACTCCTTTTAAGCTCACTACTGTAAAACACTCTTTCCTCCTCTCCGTCAAATTTTTAGTCACTCCTATCACCTGGAAGGTTATTTTCTAGCGGCATATAGTTATCTCACCTTCTGAGAGGTAAGCAGTAAGCTTACTCTTAGCCTCAAGACATTTACCAACACGGTTTTATATGTTACATTTATCAACTCTTCCAATCGCGGTGAAGCCAACTGAAAAACATACCTGCTAATGGAAAAGAACTATTAAAGTACTACTGTGCGTTCACCTTGCACTAAGCCAGCTGCATATAGCTGTACCATAAATCACAGTTAAATGATTACATTCCACCAGAATAACTGCCGAAAGAGTAAACTTCCAACCAAGAGGGAGACTGTGCTAATAGAATGAAAAGTCCATTCATTTGCAGAATAATGTTATTCAGGTGTGTACCCTGGGTTCGTGTTAAACAATAGGAAAAGGCCTTTTTGATATGCTGAGCTTGGCTGACTTTCTTCTTCTGGGGTGGGTGTGAGGTCAATGTTTTCCAGTGCTTGGGCTTCCTGTTGCCAGAGGCTGTGACTCCTGGAGCAAGGATGGGCTTGGGAG
Organism: Larus michahellis; assembly: GCF_964199755.1. Lineage (NCBI taxonomy): Eukaryota > Metazoa > Chordata > Aves > Charadriiformes > Laridae > Larus > Larus michahellis. Next base: position 14,458,472 of record NC_133903.1, on the reverse strand, counting down.
TGCCGGGCTTAGAAGCTGGGGGTAAACCTGGCTGGGAGTGGGCAGTGGCTGAGGTCAGGGCACTGGGCTGCCAAATGTGGTGGCTAAGGAGCCGCTGCACAGCCACTTTGTTGTGTAGCAGAGGGCTGGCAACTCTGCCGTTAACTCTTTAAGCCATCTCACTAAACGTGACAGAGCTAGTCTATCAGGAGAGATAGTGTAGTGATCAGTTGCTCTCCATTCAGAAGACTTTAATTTCTGTCTCTGGTCCAAGCAGTGACTTCTGTGAGACACCGGAATTGCAAAGGCATATGTCAAAGTGGGAAAGGAACAGCGAGTTGCTTTTCTTTCCCACATTCCTTGGGAGGCAGATAGATGTCCTGCCCTTTCTGTGTGGCTGGGGAGAAACCAGAAAGGCTCAAGTGTCTCTTTAACTATAATGGATCAAATCTTGGTGTGGCAAACAACCTGCCTAGTACTTCGATCTGTAGCAGCTGTAAAAAAAAAAAAAAAAAAAAAAAGGAGGGTATCAATGTGTTAGACATTGCTTTATACCTACAACCTCTCAGTAAGGCAAAAAAAAAAGGAGGGTATCAATGTGTTAGACATTGCTTTATACCTACAACCTCTCAGTAAGGCAACGTAGCTTGGACTGCACTATGCAGGCAGGGATGAGAAGAAATTAGAGGGAGGGTGGGGAATGTGCTCCCATTCCAGTGCGCTTGCAGCAGACCCATGAGGATGTGCAGTGGCAACAGGGAATGTGAAACGCGAATGGGCAGGGGGTGACACATCAGCACTTTTGAGTAAAGCTGGAGGAGTGCGCAGGGGTGGGGGAAGTCATTGCACTGGTGTTTTCTAACCTGAGAAAGACTTGCATGAACCTGAAGTTGGAAGTAAAGCAGAGGATAGTTCCTGACATCAGAACAACCGCATTAACAGATGAAATAGTTTGCTAAATGAAACCACTGTTTTTTCTTCACTAAGGCATTTCTTCATAATCTGGAAAAAATATTTAACACTTGCAAATTATAAATAAGTGCTTAACAGCTGTCTGCTCCAATACTTTGATGGAACTGATCTCAATGCACGCCGGGCTTGATCCAGGCACTGGCAGGTATTTTCTCTGTTTTGTTGTTCTTGAACCAAGTTCAGGAGAATAGTTGCCTGATACTCAAAAGCTCCTCTTTGTGTGTGTAGAAAAACAAGCTGATTGCTCCCCTGGAAGCAGACCCAGGTAGGACTAAGGGCTTGCTGATACAGCAGGATTTGTAGAATCTGAGATGAGCTGCTGTAGAAAGGCAGCGGTCTCCATTTCCCTCCTCCCAAAAATATCTAAGAAAGCAGAATCTGTATATCCTGAGCACAGGGGACAGGAATAAGTAAAAGGATTTCAATGTGAAATGAGAAAGTTTTAGTAGCGGCGCATGAAGCTTTTGGGTTCAGGTAAACTCAGTGCTACTAGCAAGCCTTAAGGAAAAAATGCTCTCTGCGGGTCCCAGAACATTAAATACCTAGAGCTAGTCCTGCTGCACCTCAGACTTTCTCTTGCTATTGCTTAGCAACTCTCTATCTTTAGCTTTCCTTTGCAAGCAATCCAATTGCAATTTGCTGTGACTATTTTTTTGGTATGCCGTGGTCCCTGTCACACCCAAGGAATGATGGTGCACTGACCTGGCAATGTCAAACAAGAGGAAATAATGGAGCTCTTTAATAGATGTTGAAGCCCAAACCCTAATGTAGGATGGATAGATGAAATTTTCATTTTTAAGTATGGACAGGTACTTTTTTGCATTATGCTTCAATAAAGCATTTAAAGATAGTTATGAATAATAAGTAAGTAATTTTATGCTGAATGACTGCAAAGCATAGAAATGCTCCCTCTCTCTCTCTTTTAAGTGTAAAAATTTCTTCCATTAAAGGCCATATATTCCTTTCATTTCTGAGATGCGGCTTCCATTGATACCAGTTTATGGTCCTGAAACTTTGGCTGAAGATTAAGAAGGAAGGCATAAAAGAGACCTTTATGGGTTTTTGTCTTCTAACAATTTGAATCAAATACTTTCCCAAGAAAATGTGTTTTACATGTCTTTTAAATTCATTCTTTCACAGTAATGTCTCTTTTTCTAAGAAACTTGCATTTTGAAAATGTTGTGACATATTACATTAATTGAATATACAGCCTCAGAAACTGGGAGCACTGTTTCAGTCGCACTGAAGGCATCTGAGCATTCTGGAGGGTCCACATAATTTCCAACAAACAGAGGAAAGGAAAAATGTTTTCTCATGGAAAGCAGGATCAGTAACACAAGAAAGCAGCAGTATCGCGGTCTTCTATCCATTAAATGAACCCTTGTCATTGCAATTCCAAGAGTTTGTGAAGGAGAAATCTCAATCTGAGAGGCCATTGCAGTTTACAGCGAGGTTCTTGGTTTCCCCTAATTATAGACCTTCTTGATAGCTACTATTTTGGAGCATAAATACGACATTAAGATAGTCATACAGCACCACAAAATTTCATTAAATGATTATATATCCATTTTAGATGACCACAGATTACAGTTTATGTCACTGTCTGGCATTACTCTTTCCAGGAAGGGTATGTAGGAGCAGAATACGTAGCTCAGCTACACCTCCAAGACTCTTCTGTCTCCTTGGGGTAGAAACAGAGAACTCACAAAAACACTTTTTAGGACTAAGTCAGGTTGCAGATGCTTCTCATGATGTTTCACCTAAGAAGCTAGGGTTGGACTAACAGGTCACTGCCATCTAGTAGGGTGGTCCAACTCCTGTCCTCCTGTCTTGTGCTTCCATTGCCTCCCTTGTGCTGGCTCTGGCACTGGCTCTGACATCAGGGGTAACTCAATATCAAATGTATCCAGCCCTGGTAACAACGCGAGAAATGCGCATAGGGTTTTTTACTGTTTTGGCAAGAGCACTCTGCTTACTGATGGTTCAGAGAAACACCAGTGCTGGTGAACTGAAGAGGACTCCACAGAGCCTGGAGAGGGCGATGGGAAGAGGAACAGAGCCAGTGGGAAGCTGTCACCAACTGTGACACTTGTCGCTCTGTAATGCTGGCAAGTAAAATTCTGAATTCTGCCTGTTTTCAAAGAATGTGAAAGACAAACGATATCTCAGCAAGATAGTTATATTTTAAACAGCGTTATCTAAATGAAAAATAACGTCCAGTCTGCAATAGTTTGGTAACAAGAGCTTCAATTTTCGGTATGAGTCTCTGGCAATGAATGAGCTATTTACAACCTTATTGACAGCATTTGCATAGACACGGTGGCTTGTGAGATTGCAGTTTGTCACTTGCTGTGTACATGTTGGGGTTTTTTCTTTTAATCTGTGATAAAGTAAAATTCTGAAGTGTTAAGTTTCCAAAGCTTTTATTAACGATGGGTTGTGCAAATTCATCTTTGTGCAGAAGGCTCTCCTTAAACACTGAGAAGGCAGAAAACTAAAAAGAATTTTGGTAGGTCCCTTCCCCCAGTTCCATCACTTATTTAAGTCTAAACAGCCCAAACCCCTCTAATATGCTAGTAAGGTTCTGCTGCATGAAATGTAATTATTATATATGATGAAGCCCCCATTTTCTCACTTAAACACAGAAGTACTTGATTCCTTTACACTGATATTCCTCAGCTACTAGAAAAGGAACAAAAACGTATCTTTCTTTTATTGTTTTATGCACTGCCCAAACACTATTTCTTTTCATCTCATTTTTGTGATGAAGCAGCATCACCAACAGCAGTTTTTTAGCAGCTGGATCAGAGATCTTTCATCAGGGAAGCTTAAGAAATGAGAGAAGAAAAGGAAAATAGCTATGAGAAGATAAATCTGAGTTTGTATCATCAGAATAGGTTTTGTTGGAAAAAGGCCACATTCGTCTTCTGCACTATCAGAGTCTAACATCTGAAAACATGGGATGATGAACTCCAATCGAAAAGCTGTTTGCACTAGTGTGGACGCTGGGCACAGGGACATACTTCATATTGCTTAGAAAATGCTTTATGATCACCAAAGGAAAGGTGTTATACCAGTTGTCATGGTTTCAGCTGGGATGGGGTTGACTTTCTTGCTGGCAGCTGGTGTGGGGCTGTTTTGGGTTTGGGATGAGAACGCTGTGGATAGCGCACTGGTGGTTTCGGTTGTTGCTGAGCAGTCAAGGCTTTTCTGCTCCTCACACCGCCCTGACAGCGAGCAGGCTGGGGGGCACAAGAAGTTGGGAGGGGACACAGCTGGGACAGCTGACCCCACGGACCAAAGGGATATTCCATGTTGTATGACAGTATATAAAGTACATAAAGCTGGGGTAAGCGTATAACAGTATATAAAGCTCAGCATATAAATCTGGGGAAAGAAGAAGGAAGGGTGGGACGCTCGGGGTATGGCATATTTGTTTTCCCAAGTCACTGTTATGGGTGACAGAGCCCTGCTTTCCTGGAGATGGCTGAACACCTGCCTGCCCAGGGGAAGCAGGGAATGAATTTGCTGTGTTGCTTTGCTTGTATGCACGGCTTTTGCTCTATCTATGTTAAACTGCCTTTATCTTAACCTGTGAGGGTTTTTTTTAACTTGTTTTTACTCTTCCTAGTCTCTTCCCCCATCCCAGCAGGTGGGAGTGAGCGAGCAGCTGCGTGGTCCGAGTTGCTGGCTGGGCTTAAACCATGATGCAGTACAAATCATTATTACTTCCTTTTTTCTGAAATCTATGGCTGTGTTAGTTCTAATTTTATAATCCTCATGAAAACAAGCTTCCCCTGTTAGTGAAATAATTGCTGACTTAAGGCAGGCATGGCAGGGCTTGTGCGTTTGAAGCACCTGTTCTTTGCACAGATCGCTTCACTTGACATGAAATTCTGTGCAGGAAGGCGGATGACTTTTTCAACATCTATTAAAATTACTTGAAATAAAATATAATCTCTGGTGTTTAACAATATAAAATCATAGCCTAATTATTGATAATTCCTTTTTATATTTATGATACTATATTAATAATGAAGAACTCGTTTAGTATTAATATGGATGTTCTAAGTAGTATTTCCTCTGTAATTTATTGTTCATTAATGTATCATTATTAGAAAGTATTTCCCTCTAATGTTTTAGTGTTGCTATAAAGCTGAGGATATGGATAAAGCTGAGATAAGAATTTACCTTTGCAAGTAACTAAAGACAGAGTGAAGGTTATTTTCGTGTTTCAGGTCTTACTTATTTTGCAATTTGAAAAGGGATAAATGAAGAGCAAAATCTAATACTTCTCGTATGTGCCTGACACTCCTGGTAGAGACACAAAATGAGAAAACCTCATATTGACCCTGGAATGAATCAGCACTGTAGAACTACATACAAAATAGTACAGCAATTAAATTTGCATTACAGTTGCTATACAATAGCTCCTAATGTCAAAGCAAGTTATTGAATTTAAAATTGTGTTTACTTCCTTAGAAGTTTAACGCAATATAATCCCATATTTTGAGCAAGTGATTTGGCTAATTTATCTCATGCTGATGTCCTCTTCCCTTCAGTGGCATTCACGTTGCCGTCTTTGTGAGGGACTGAAAGGAAGTCTTCATTTCTTTTTCAGTTCTCTTGTGGCTATATGCATGTTCCAGCAGACTATAATAGTCCTATGTTTTGGAAGATTAACTGAAATACAGAAATGAGTATTACTTTTTCCTGCAGTCAACTTGTTTTTCTGATATTGTTGCAGTTTTTCAAGCCAAATCCCCTATTGTTAAGCCCTGGGTGAATGGCTGTGTAAGAGGAAGTTAAATCCTTCCACCTTCTAATGGTATTATTTAAAACAGGTTTTGAACATTTTCAACTATTTGTAGTGCTCTTTTCATTAAGTGAGGAGATCACTATGATTTTCTATCATGAAAACAATGCCTCTGTCCAGAGCATTTGAGTCTTTGAGGGCCAGTAAGAGCTGTGAATGCACGGCTGCTGGAGAGATCAGTGTGTTTTACAGGAGCTGTGAAAGCGCTGAGGGTGGTTTGAGTACAAAGCAGCAACACCTGGGGCAGCTGTGGGAGCCAAGAGCAGCCACACCTGCTCCCCGCCGCAAACAAGGCTGCTGTGAAACCTGAAGTGTAAGTCTATGATAATAGTGTGACATAGAAATACATTATGAATCATTCACGGATACCTTTTTAAATAGTACCAGGAGTATTCTGAGCTTGTAAGGTTCAAGGGGATACAGTTTACCTTGCCCAGGTCAGAACCTGGTATAATGGCCGTTCTTGATACCAGGATGGATGTGTGTGTATAGTTAAACATTAAGAATTTTCTTCCTTGAAACACTTGCTGTTATTGATTATTTTCTGGGTATTTCTGTGTCAGTAAGAGGTGTCATCGTCTTAAGCTGCTGTCACTACAAATGAGATGGCATTAGCTAAATACATTAGGCTGATGCCATCTCTGTAGCACTCCTAAGACCTGTTACTCAGCTAGGGCTTTGCTGTGTTCCTTCTGCAGCCATGCCTTGAAGCAGTGGGTATTTAGCATCACGCTGCATGGGAAGAACCTTGGAGCTGCTTTTTGACCCCACTGGCTCTCTGGAAGTTATCCGTGCTCTTGAGCCTTTGGGTTATCTGGATGTGGTAGCTAAGACACAGTCTTAATAATACAACTTGTGAGAGATTTGTCGAGATCTAACCATGTATTTGTAAGCATGCTACTGTTAGTATACAGGAACACAAAAAGATCTTACAATATATTCCTAGCGGAGAAGAGTTTCACGTCTCACTATAAATGACTTATCAAATGACTACGTATCATTTATATCTGTGTGGAGTTTAGTATGAATGGTTTCTTAGACACTTACACTTCGTCAACAACCTCTACAAATGCATTTACTTTAAGTGCTGAACATTTCATTATAAATGGCTTACAGAACATATCTATAACCTTGATAACTCCATTCACTTTGTTAGTAATGGCTCCTTGAACACTTAAAGCATAACAATAGCCAAAATGCATATAAATATTTCATGGCAAATCTATTGTTACTTATTTATAACATGCTCACCAAAAGCATTAGAGAATATTTATTAAACATTTATAGATTATTTTTGCTACAACTGGTATGTGATATAAATGCATTATTCATCTCACAGTAAATCATTATTGGGCATCCCTTAAAAATAAAGTGGTACCAAGAGGATTTTGGGTCTGTAGAATTTGAAGAGATTCATTTTAATCATGTGCAATTCAGATTCTGCTTTGTGTTTATTTTTGTTGAATTAAATGAAAGAGGGAATAAATAAGCAGAAAAACAACTCTGAGTAACAAAAGACACAATGAGGAGATGGTTGCCTTGAAAGCCCTGGCCATTTAGCATGCTCCGGCTTTAATATCTGACAGCGATTGCACACCAAACTCATGGAACGGTAAACAACGTTTCTTTTCTCACAGCTATTCCGGTGGGTTAGACCGCATGTTTTCTGGAACTAATAATTTGGAATGAAGGCTATTCTCTGTAGCCATAATTTCTATTTGATCTGAATTACTTTTCCGCTAGATTGCAGTACCCCAGCCTCATTCACTCACTCACTGGAATAGTGGACAAAGCGCACAGACCCCTCGTGTGCATGTCAGGGTGGGTGGGTGCATGTATTCAGGCAGATCAAACAAATTTGGATATGTGGGTTTTGGTTTTTTTGATTGTGGGGTTTTTTTTAATGCTTTATCTGATGCCTACAGTTTACAGACAGGAATCAGGACCCTTTTTAGAGTCAACTTATAGAAAAGAAACTGTTCCTATCTTATAGATAGGACAATCTAGGATTCTGATCCAGAAGGCATTTATGTAATGGTTTGATAATACATATGAGTAGTTCCTGTTGCCTGTGTGAAATTATTTGGATGTTTAAATAAGTGCAAGAACCCATCTCAGGTTGATGACAAGATGCTATCAACATTTATCTAGCTATTCTCTGACATAGTTTCCTTTAGCACTTTGCTATTCAATAACTGTAAATAGATGGAGTAATTTAAACTCTTAGCTAGCCTTCAGGAGAACTGGATTCTCCTAAAACATGCACATCATTTTATTGAAATGACTATGGATATATGAACGGCACAGAGTTTTAAACCTGTTAAATTACTCTTTTTTTTTTTTTTTTTTTTTAATGCATCTATTCATCTACTCCCAAGTAACATTTCCTCATTAAGTGTGGCTTTGTATTACCGGTTATTTCTCCTCCTTTGTTCTAAATGGTAACCTATTTAATTAATTTGCTCTAATATAAAGGGAGGATATAGCTGAATGGAGGGGGCGTGTAAGTAAGAATCAGGATAATCTCTCAAACTCATTTTCTCCTGGCCTTGTGATGTTTGCAGAATATTTGATTTGTTGCCAATATAGTTGGGTACAATACTGCTTATTTCTTTAGGGGAAGGTGTTAAGAGTATCTGTGAAGTGCTAGAAGTATCTGGTTTTATTTGGTACTTTTAGTCTCCATTTCAAACTCCTCTAAATACCTTGCACACTTGTCTTGTTGTCTCACTGCCACAACCCATACAGAATTGAAACCAAAGAGAAAGAAATGGGGAAGATGGAGAGAGGAGCACAGGGCGCGTAGACCAAAGAAAAAGCGTAGTAGAGCCTCCATGCAGCCAGCCTCTTTGACCAACATACGAGTGCATTATGCATTTGTTTCCTCAATAATGTTTATTTTGCAGGTATGGAGTTATTTTGTATTCTTGTCTTGATGATAAACATGGAACAAAGACCGCACAGGTGGAGAGAAAAAACCTACTTTCACTGAGGAAAGGAAATTCAGTAAATGCGTGGTTGAAAAATTTGCGACTTTTCTGTATAGCTGCAGAGACTCTATGGATGGGTAGGTCGATGCAGGGCAAAAAGTGCAGTGCTTCTTCTGTGGCTGAGAGCATTGCTGCTTCCCATCAATGCGAGGCCAGGTCCAGTGTAACTGCTGGGGGAAAAGCCACTTACCCATATCCTTCTTTTCTTACAACTAGATTTGGGGTATCTTGGGGAGGGGGAGGAGATAGGACTGGACTTTATAGCTCTTTTGTTACTGTCCTTTAGTTTATTATTTTGAAGCTGTTTTTGTTTGGAGGTGATATTTGTTTAACAATTCTTCTCACGTACTGTTCTCTTAAGCCTGTAACAGAGGCGACAGCGCAAGAAATCTTTAATTTGGCTTTCACTATTTCAAGCGTCTGTTTAAATGTTTGTATTTTGGATGTGAGATTCAGTACGAATCTAATAACAGAGCCTGGCACAATTTGTTGCAAAAATCTGTTGGTGCAACGGCCACTTTTAACTGGTATAGTTTCTTCAAAAATCACTGAATGCTGTTAGATATTTTTGGCATTTTCAAATGCTCATTAGTGTCATCCTCAGGGGTCTAAGACGGTCATTATGAAAGAATGAGCTCCCAAGAGAAAAAGGCTCTGCCAACAGAAGCCAACAAGTGACAGAAGTTCAGTAGTTGCTAGGCGAGTCACTTATTGAGGTGGTGCATGGATAAATTAGCTTTCAAAGTCTTAAGCTGAACATGTAAAGAACACAGATGTCATGTGGCATATTCTCCAGAGGTTAAATTTAGGTTCCGCAGCTCACACTGCCAATTTTAAAAGGAGGGAAATGTCAGCTAGCGCAGAACTGAGGTTGAGGGTTTGTTGCTTGTGCAAATTCCACTGACATTGACATTAACTGACTCTGGAAGATAAACTGTGGATCTGCTTCAGCTGTCCATGATTTCATCTGTACTGCTTGTTAGTTCTCCAGTTTGTTCCAGCACAATACCAATTTGCTCCAGTTGACTTGACAAGCTTATGTTTTGTGCCTCTTATTTGTCTGGAGGTAATTTATAATCCCAGCTACATCCCCTGTGTGATTGCACAAACAGACAGGTATTATTTGTGCTGTTTGCCAACACTGGGAAGTTACATAATATTGAAGCAGTAAGTACATAAACATGGATTTTAGCAACGTGAAATTTAGGAGCCAGTGTCTGTAATACCAACAAAAATGTTAAGCTTGAGAATAGTCACAGGTATTTTATTCTTGAAGAGAAAACTTTCAAATTCAACAGAAAGATGAAATTGAAAAAACCCACTTTTTTTCACTTAAAATCTTGTTATCATTTTACCTAAACTGAACGTATCTATCTCTATGTTTTGTTTAGGTATAAGATTCTTTGGAAAACAGGAATTTCTTTGTAGACATTTTCCTATAAAGGCGACAAGTAAATGTCTTAATGCTGTTTTGAACTTACTCACTGCTTGACCCCCCTCCTTTTCTGTTTTGGGCTTTGTCCAGCTCCCAGCTTAGTCAGTGGGAGATGTTACATTCACTTAATTAGGAATTGGACCGTGCCTTGCCACCCCCACCAATTGCTGTTTTAATTGAAAGCGTCCCTAGAGCTGCTTCCCATCAATGGCGTTCATTTGTGTGGTATTCTCAGGAACAAATCATTCTAGTTGTTTAATTAAAGCAATATTAAAATAAAAAACCCTCTAGGAGTGCTTTGGGGCAGGTTGCGATGAGCCCTGTGCAGGGTTCAGCAGTGACACGGGGTGAGAGGCTTGCTGTCCTCTTTGTGGCACTGTCACCAAGCCAGCCCGTGTGGGTCACTGCTGCCTGCTCTGCCAGAGGCACCGTCCCACAAGTGGGATAGGAGGGACATCCCGGGGCCTCAGATGTTGGTATCAGCCAGCTCAGTCGCATTTATATGGAGATGTGTGTACATTTTCTGGATTCTTCCATGCTTTTTAACTCTTTCGCTACAGCGTTACTGTTGTGGTATCTTAAGCGATATGGCCTGTCTTGAGTACAACGCTTCAGTGACGCTGGGCTGAGACAGCGCGCTCCCACATTCCCCATAGCCAGGCTTGTGTTTTGCCTGGCACGCAATAAAGCTTCAGTGGCATTCAAGTAAGTGAGGAGGGACAGAGCTGTATTAAAATCCGGCAATCTTGTACGACAGCTGCCTGGATCCAGCTGCCTCTTCCCCTTGGCCTGAACCACACCAAAAGCATTTTTAATGTGGCTTTTCATTCTCTTAGGTAGTCACAGGCCCCTGGCTGCCTCCAACCCAGCAAGTAGCAAGGGAGTGAAACCTATTCCAGTATCCACAGAGGTCACCTTTTTGATAAAAGCACAAAACAGCTAATTAAATTAATGTAATAATTGTACCCAGCCAATTACCTACTTCCTACCTGTACTGTGGTCTTAATGAGCTCAGCTAATGAACTGTAATGTAATTAATACCTGGGGAGGGAGGGGAAGGAACAAAAGAAACAGTAGTTTTCATATATGCCAGCCCCTAACATATTTTATAATGGCAGGAGGAAAAAAAAAAGTTAAAGATTGTTGAAAAGAAAACATTTAGTGAGGAAGGGAGGTTCTAGGCTTGAGTCCTGCTGAGACCCTGCCTGGAATCCTGCACCTGAAAAATATCCCTGTTATTACAGAAATACTTAAAGAATCCTGATTAATGTTTTTCTGAGACTATCCTCATAAAATCTGTGAAGGAGAATGAGAATTTAAATGAAACTGCAGATCTAAGGTGTCATTGAGTAGTAGTACATTGTCGTAACGTGTATCCTTGCAAAAGCCTGATCCAAGTATGTGAGGTATTACAAAGGTGGTTTGGTTTGGGTCTAATTTTGCCTTTGGGTTTGTGGCATATTCAGTCATACCCTGGCCGGCAACACCAGGCTCCCCAGGGGCAGTGGTGAGCCCCACTCATAGGAAGCGTGGTGTGATGTGTCCTCCGATTCCACCAGGTGAAGAGTGGGTCGGGTGGCTCTCGGCAGACGCGGAGCTGTACCAAGGCTCTGGTTTTATATCCAGTGGTAGAGAATGACACAGGTTACTGAACCTAGTGACGGAGCTTTTGTGTGGAGACTGCTCTAGCAAAGCGCTAAAAGGCACAGGGAGAAAGCAAGTAAAACTGAGAATCCCGCTGTGAGAATTCAGGATTGTTTTCTCTGAATTAAGTTATGCTTAAGCTATTAGGGAGACAGTGCAGTAGATCTATTAACTGTACCATTTCAAAGCCGCTGGAAAGCAATTCACACTTCTGCTCTAGTGTGTTAAAATCCAGCACTAGTTTTAATTATTAATAGGCTTCATGCTATTATTATTTGCTTGCACATATACATTAATCATTACATGGGTTTGCTAATTTTTCGTTTCATTCAAAAATAAATAAATAAACCGTGACAAGATGCTCAGAGTCCTCAAGAGAATATGTTCCCCTCTGATGGGCAAGTAACATCTGTGGGCATTTTGCTGGCTTAACAGCGTGTCTGTCAGAAACTTGGTGATTCAGAAAATTTACTAGCACTCACCTAATGATTAATTAGCCTTCTCTGTAAGGAATGGGGTCTCTTCATTATGCATGTTGTCACTAAGAGTTTCATCTGTTTGCTGTAACACGTATGCTACAGACTTAATAAGAGGAACTCCAGCAGTCAAGAAATGAGTTGAGATTGTTTTTGTGAGCAGAATTAAAACTCAGCTCTAAATATTTAAGAAAGTCTGCAATGATTTTAATCCATATAGGTTTGTGTGGTATTATAGGAAAATTGTTTTGTATGAATAAAAATACTGTAGGACAATAATTTTACCTGAAATTAATTGGCTGGAAATACATTATATGAGATCAAAGACAGGTAGAAATTATTTTAACATAAATCATATTTTATCTATCTGTAACATGTACTACCTGAACATGTTTTTTTAAAGACAATTTCATTTGTAACATATGTTAAGAGTTCTGCTTGGCAAAGCCTACGTATAGCCTTCTCTTTCATAAAGTCTTCAGTTTTGGAGTATGAAGTCTTTAATGTGTTGAAGGAAAAGGTCAAACTGACGCTTTAGGACTTAAATCGAAATAATTTATCATCTGCACGGAGGTAAGTTAAAAATTTGTTCTTGTGGGTGAATACATCCAAATGTGGCGTGTTTGTTATGAAAACAAATACTTGGTTAACCATCACCTCAAGTTCAAATCTGTTCAAAACTTTTAGCAGATGACTCACATCACATGTGTCGCATGAGCTCATTAAGATTGATTGTTCACATCTGATGAGATGTCTACAGCACAATTCCTCCACCTCAGGTGGGTGGGAAGCAGATACAATTCTTGGCTGTAAATTGGCAAGAGAATTGCCAACTACCTTTAACTGATGTCAGCAGCTCAGTTTCCTCAGGTAATAGGAAGTAATGATTACAGCAATTGTAGCTGCTTCTCACTCTTCCATCCCATATGAGATGGTCTGCTGCCATGTCCTCTAAGAAACAGTAGGTAGTTGTTGGTAGTTCTGTGTTTCTCTTTGAAATATTACACACTCTGATAAACTATTATTTGTCTTCTTAACTTCTCCTTTTCCTCTCACCCTAGAGGGAATGGAAGTGAACATCTCCCACTTACAAGCAACAACAGCTGTAGGAAGACGAAAGATATGTCCAATATAGGTTTGGGGTTTTGGGGAAATTTTTTTGTTGTTCTTGTTATTAAATGCTGAAGGGGAAGGTTTCCTTTGCTTGGCTACTGGAAAGCTGAAAGGCTTTTTATGTACCTCTTTTTTGTGTATACAGATGATTTCCCAGCTAGGTTCATTGCTGTTGACCACGTTCTGGTTGCTTGTTGCAGTTGCTTCCCATTCCACCATTCGCTTTTATGCTTGTTACCATCGCATCAACCAAGTGCAATGAGGACGTGTTCCTGTGTCTGTAGCTAGGGAACAGAGGCTCACAGGGCTGAATGACCTGCCTGGGTGCTGCTGTAAGGAAACAGCGAACCCAGTGCTGAGGTGTGATTTGAATCAAGAGACAAAACTTACTCTGTGTGGTCTCGATTTTCTCTGGAAAGCAGAAAAAGAACCACATAGCCTCTGTAAGACCTTCCCTACAGCCTGCTAAACCTGGCCATGAAATGACCTTCTCCTTGGATGGTGACTGAAGAGGGGATTCAGACATCCCTTTGACTTTATTCCTACTGGTGGCACTGTCATTCTTTCCTTTTCCAGATACTCTCTAGATACACAGCTCCAGAGTTAGGGAGCTGTGGTGGTGGTTTGAGCCTAGAAGAGAACCTAGGCTTCCAGGGGAAGACGAAGTGGTTAAAGAAGAGATACGTGCAAGTTGTGGTTTACTTTTCCAATTTAACATGCATAGTTTACTATTTTTTCAAAGATAAAGACAAAATCATTCTGTGCTATAAAATTAATATGTTCAAGAATTTTTGAGGCAAATAGATTTCATTCTTGGAATGCGTTTGTTTGCAGGAGATATCTCTGTTATGTTTTGGTGGGTTTTTTCCCATACATCCAATAAGGAACCAGAAAAATGCCATGTGACTGGTATGTCTAATTAAAACTATTCAGCACAGCTTGAATTTACAATTTTGATTTCTTGCAGTAATCTGCTTGTGAACAATCTAGAGGCAAGGAGTTATTCATAGAAACTGTTGAGTAAATAATTTTCAGATAATGAAAACATTCAAAAAAGTCAAGATAGTTAATTAGTGAGCAGAAGAAATTAAATTAATTGAATGAATAATTCATAATGAATTATTCACCCAGCTCTATTTTACATAGTGTGGAAAGTCTGAAGAAGAGCCAGTGTTTGAATTATCTCCAACCGGAAAACCCCATCTCTACTTCTGCTGTGTTATTTATTGATGTGTAAAAACAAGCTGGGAGAGCCAGTCTATTTAATCATCTTACTCTTTTTGCTCTGTAACGTGAGTCATGCTGGATTTGAGACCACAGATGCTTTGCTTGCAAATGTGCATTAGGGAATATGTGTTACAGGGCTCTTTGTTTTTTAAAATATATTTAAATAGTGTGAGAGAAGCATGATCAGGGCTGAAAATGCTTTGTAAAAGCTATAAATTAGGTATATGCCACAGTACTAATACTTGCAGCTGACATATGTCCCAGACTTGGCAAACTACTTTGGGTTAATTTTATCTTGCTACTGAATAGAACTGTATCCAAAAGACAGTTTGTTAAAGCTGTATTTGTTTTCTTGGGGTTGGAGAGGGGGGTTGCTGCTGTTTTGTTCTTTTGTTTGTTCGTTCTTACATTCTTTTTTTACAGATTTCTTACTTTGCTGCTTATCCTTTGGGATAAGTTCTAATGGCAATTAAATAGTGAAATACTGGTAAACCCAAATTAGTGCTGAAGGGGTTGAGTATGGTTCTGCCCTGAGACACAGTGGGCTACGAGTGATCAGAGCTCACGTGTGTTCCTTTTACCCTTGTTTTCCTCCCACGGTGCTATGGAGAACAAAACCTCTTCTAACAACCGTGTTACAGAACTGCATGAAAAGAGAAAGGGCTTGCAAAGTGATTTCTATTCTTTGTACGGCCACAATGAGAAAACCAAACTCTCAGGGTCTGATGTGAGCGTATGTGGAGAAGTGAATAAAATAATTAGATAGGACCTGCATCTACTCTGAGTTGTAACTTTTGGTCTCAAGGAAACCCGACTTGTGGTGGAATTGCATCTTGGTGTGTCACTGCTTCATGCAGCAGCGATTCTCCTACTCCTAGATGAGTCTGATGCAAGATTATCCTAGGGAAGGTAGTATTTCTGTTATCATCTCTGCGGAGGAATAGGTATAGATTAAGTGATCTCTTGGCCCACGTTATCTGCAGCAGGAGTGGAAGTGACTGAGGTTTGTTTTTTTTTTTTTTTTTTTTTTAACTGAAACTATGGCTGTGCAGGTAGAGATAAGATAATTGCAAAGCTGAGTAATACTATTCAGCACCACCTAATATTGTCTGATAGTCTTTTTTTATTCAATTTTCTCTGCAAACTGAGAAAGGCTAAACTACAGATGTAAATTCCCACAGAAACTGTATGTGTAGATATTGACAATATACGCATAGACATAAGGAAAGGAAGAGACTGCAAGTCTGGTAAAATGTATACAAAACATTATTTTCTTGGGTACCTGAAAATGTTGTGAGGGATCTGAATAGCCCTGGAAGTCACCACTGTGTTACAGCAGATGGGCATTTCCAAAAATGGCTTTCTGTTTGGGTTTAAGATAATGAAAGGTCATTATTACTTTACCCAGGGTGTCTCACTTAAACCACAGTGTGGATAGATGCTACACTGCAATTGCATCTGCCATTTTTCTGCTTGTCTCAACTTCACGTGAATCTGGTTAATCCAATGTCAGCCTTCTGTTAAGGAGCACTGCTGGGCTAAATTATGGGTTAGTTTCTGCAAGATTAGTAAGTTTGATCCTGATTGTGAAGTGCTGAGAAATTCTAACTAAGCTAAAGGTAACTGAAGTGCTGAGTTGGAAAGTCTAGGCCAGTAATGACTAAAATCAGACCACGAAATGATCCTTACTTATGTTTTATTTCTACATACTTCTAAAGGCAGCTCCCAATTGCCGACATACTGAAGCTCTTGAAACCTTTCCTAAAACTTATTCAGTACAAGAATCAGGTAGCAGGTGGGTTGTGTTCTCCATTTACTTCAGGTAATCTCCACACTGGCAGGTACAGAGCATGGACTGACTGGATGAGAAACACATGCTCTGACTGCAGGTGGTTGGAAGGGATGTGGAAAGAAAGAAAAATATAATTGTAACTGGTTGTGTTAGAGAGACAAAGCAGGCTAGAATTTAAAAGAAGTTGTTGTTGTGCATCACTGAACAGCCATTTAGATTTGACTGCAATAGTACAGAGTTTGTCATGGTGGTTTAGTTAACATGTTTGGTTTTGATGAAAAAGAAAGTGTCTTTGATCGCTCCACAGAGAGAACAGTTTATATTTGGAATTGTGCAGGTAGCTAATTCTATAAGGTCATGCAGTTCGGTGCCCCCCTCCACTGCAAAGTTGCTGAGTGGAGCAAAACCAGAAAATCCATGGAACTAGAGGGAGAAAAATGATTAAGCTGTTCCAAAGAAAACCATCTATTTGCTTTATGTTCAGAATTGTGGATTCTGCCATCCTATTTTACGTGATCATTGTGTAAGATGTCATTGATAGCTTAGTGGAGGGAAGAATATGCTAAACTGCTTTAGATGGCACAAGACTCATCAAGGTGAAGACTTCACAGCTCTTTTTTAAGCCATGGCAAGATTCAGATCTTGTATCATAAGAAGAATGCTGTCTTTGTCACGTTTTAAATGACTTGTGAACTAATGCAGAGGCCAGGAGGAGGAGGAGCAGCCCTGCAGACAGATTTGTCTAGCTCCCATCAAACACAGCTTGAGTGATTCCACTGGCCGTCCTCCGGCTGGTGCCATACTCGTCGCTCCCCAGCACTGGCCAGCCCTGGCCTCTCTGCAGACATTGGTGGCATCACTTAGTAGCAGTTGTGCCATTGACATTTTTAATGGCGTGGACACCTGGCCTACTCCATACTGCAAACACACTTTAGTTTCCGCAAGCCAACAAACAGCTGTCAGATGGTGACAACCATAGGTTGTTGCCAGCTTAACCAACTACTGGTCTGTAAATGACTGTTTTGGGATGCTAACCATGTAGTTGAGTGAGATACCACTGAGAGAGAAGGTGGCGAAGTAAAGCGGAAGCAGTCACTGGAGGGAAGCTTCAGCAGTCACCTTCCTTTTACACTGGGTAAAAGAGACATCATCTATTTCTGAAAACTGAATTCTCCCTCAGTTATACAGCCTTCTCCAGTAGTTATACACCTGCTGCTCCTCCTTCTTGTCTGCTATTGCTACAGCTTTTATACGCTGATTTCAGTAATGCCCTCCTCCTGTAGTGCGGAGCCACAGAATTCTGGTTTTACGATATGCTAATTCCTGAATTTATGACAGACCAGAAAACAGCAAATGGGCTTGCAAAAAAACCCCAACCCTCTCTGCTGATGTCAGTTCTCTCCACTGTTCTGCACTTTGTAAATGCTAAGTATTCATATAGTTGGTAGGTCATCAGTGCTGTGACATAGGATGGACAGAGTTTGTTTGCCAGGGAATCTTGTGTGGCTGCTTCTCAAGAGATGATCGTGGACATGTTCCAGGATCAGGCTGTAGATGCAAGTTTTGTGATGGTCACCAAGGCCATTCACAAGGGGGAAGATGACATGGGAGCTTACTTGCCCCTCACATCTGCAAAGAAATTGGCTGCACGCTCAGCATGCTATTAACAATCTCATTATCGGGATAATAGACCCCCTTGGTCAGTTGGTCACAAAGGGAGGACATTGCTCCAGTTCTGCTCCTCTCCCAAATTGTTGACGGTTTCTGGTTAACAACGGAGACCGATACTGCCTCTGCTTGTATCTAGCTTTCCACAAAACGAAATGCCCAACCCAGCAGCACCGAATCCTAGATGGATCATTTCTGACATAAATAGGTTAATGCCAAATTCATTCCCTTTTTGTGTATTTCTCCATTCTTTTTTTTTTTTCTTTCTTGAATAAAGTCAACAACTTGATTCAATCTTAAATTTATTTATTTTTTTAAAATCTACAGCAGGGCTAAGCTGTAAGAATATTGTTTGACCTGAATTATTTTAAAATTGTTGGGAAAGGAATAGCTAAGCAGTGTTTCATGGCTTATCTGCCAATGGTATCATCAAGTAGTTCAGGATTTCTAGTATGCTGTGTATAGAATATATCTATTTATATAATATTATTCCTTTGTTGTTGTTGTTACTACAAATGTATTAAAAATATTACAGCAAGAAAACTTGACACACTGTAAAGAAAGAGGTATATTTATTGCAGGCTTGAATTTCACCAGGAAAGCTCAGGATTGCATCAGGCTCTCAACAATAATAACCATCATAGTTTTTCTCCCACCTTGATACATGTCTTGGAGGAATGTCTGTGCTTAGCATTTAATGTTCTCTGTTTTGTTTTTTATGGTCTGCATTGATTTAGTAGATCCCATAGATGTAAGTTACAAAGCCTAAGTGACTAGGGCAATAGGATTATTGTATAGTTTTGATGTTTTTAAAAAAAAAATTATTAAAAATCCTATAGTAAGGTATATATTTTCCATAAAGGAGTGTAGTCAGCTGGGATGCGGAAGCAGAAGGGTTGCCTTGGTCTGGGGCTGCTGGTGTCTGAATCAGGCTGGTGGGAGGGGAATCGCTCCTCTGTACGGCACTGAGGGCACCCAGCCACAGGGCTGCCCAAATACAGGTATCCAGTACCATTTCAGATGGCAACTGGTACCAGCTGCCGCTCCAGAAAGGCGTGTGGTACCCGTAGGTCCTATGTCATATTCAGTCTTGGGGAAATCTCTGAGAGAATGAGATGGAGGAGGAGAGGGAACAATATTCCACAAGATCTATAGAGTTCACGTGGCAGGGCTGGAGCGAAGGGCAGCCGCTGAGCTAAGGCTGTGGGGCAGATTTGCTCTCAAATCGTTTGGTTGGTCTGAACAGAAACAGATGTGTGCTTTTTTCATATATATATTTTTCAATTTTTCAAGAGACTAAGCTTCATGTCTCCCAGATGTGAAAAGATTACTAAGAATAAAGGCTTTTTTTTGCCTTTTTTTTTTTTTTTTTTTTTAACTCCAGCACAGGATGAGTTTGGTGTGATTTTCGTTTGTTGTTTGGGGCTTTTTTTTTGTTGTTTTGTTTTTGTGTTGTTTTTATGTATCTTAGCTGCTTCATGTACTAGTCCTGCACGGTTTTGACTGCAATGGCCGTCAAATCTTAGCCTCTCTGGAAATTAATAGCAAAGTCTTCACTCCAGTGTCTGCATGTATTTATCTGTAAAAGCCCACAGACTAACACAGGATTCCAAGCAAAAAGCTGCTTTCAGAGTCGCAAAGTGCTATTTATTATTTGTCTTAGGAGCTGCAAACAATCCACAACTGTACCATTCTTTTCCCAGTTGTCCTGGTAGCCTGGTACAAAACTTTCTGTTGGCAGTACTGAGTATTATCTGACGCAGGCATTTTTCAAAGAAACATCTCTTCTTCATTCTGATGACTTCAGGAGGGTTGCCTTTTTTTTTATTTTATTTTATTTTTCCTTCCTGTCTGAGTGGGGCTGTTGGTTGCAGGTGGGTACATTTGCAGATCCACTGCACAGGTGAAGGGGGAGAGTGGGTTGAACTGACAGTTAATCAACAGCTGGTGTTGTTCCTAGTTTGCTGCTCTGTAAAGGGCACGATGCTAAATCAAAGAGAATTTCAAATTGGTTTCAGTGAGCAGTTTGTGCAGAGATACGGACTCTGGAGACTCTATTCCTCCAACCTTGCAAGTTTTGGCTATTTACCTTATACCTCTTCTCCCCAAGAGGCGTGAGACTGAAGTGCTATAGCTGCTGCTGATAGAGTGAGTGCAGAAAGACACTGCAGGATACTTCAAGCAAGTCCAAGCGGTGACAAAGTAAGTTAAGAATCACTATGCCTGGCAATATAATCCTGGAAATATTTTTGGGCCTCACTTGTTGAGAGTGAAAGAGGGCTAAAGCACTCAAGAGTGTCCTAAGTGCGTATGTATTTCATCCTGAACACTTCACAGAACCAAATCCCAGCAAAAGTAAGTAACGCTGATATGAGTTATGAACATGTTAAGTGTTTAAGGCCCTTCTCCAGTAAATTTTGAAGCTTTCTATGGGACTTCAGAGCACCATTTGTGCATTCTTTCTCAGTTTACACGCAGGCTGCCCTGACACAGCAGTAAGAGGTTCACACTACGTTTGCAACAATATGTCAAAGGATTTCAGTGTTCTCCAGGTAATTCTACAATGTCTCCAAGGGAAGAAATAGTACATTGTATCTGGATAATCTATAACCACATCACCTGTGTATGCTGGCACAGGCTAACCAAAGCGGGTGCCTATGCTGGCTACACACATAAAAGTTTACTCTTGAAAAGTGGGAAAATGTCTGACCAGGCATCTGCCCAAGCTTCTGGGGTAAAATCAGCTTGAGGTCTAAACGTGCCCATAGAACAGCAGCTGGCTTAGCGTTTGGCTATTTTATTGGTCTTGACAAGGTAGTCAATACAGAAGTGAAAAGATGGAAGTGCAGAGAACGGGGTCTGTCTTTCTGATGGGAAAACAGGAGTCCCTTTTTGAAGTGTTTATCAATGCACTCTGATAGCAATGCTTTTGATATTCACACAAGACATACTGTGCGTATTTCTCAGACAGTTTTGTGACCCCCTTTCCTAAGCAAATAAGAGTTGTTTTCTCCATACCTACCGTATATTTCATTTATATATAAAAAAAAAATAAAAATAATTGGAAGTTTATTACTAGGTATGTTAATGGTTTGATAAAGTTTTGAAATATAACATCCCAAATGTCATACTGTATATGTAGTTCTTAATACCTTTGTTATTTCTTTTTGCTGTTTGATGATCAGTTTTTGCTGGGATATGTTTTGCAATTACAATAAGAGATTTAATGTTGTTTTGAACTCTGCCAAAGCCTGATTAGATTTTCTGTTTTGGACTAAGTAATTTCTTTGTGCTTCAATTTTCTCTATATAAAATGTTTAGATTGCAGGGCTTTAGATTGCAGATCCTGGTAATTAACTGCGAGTCTGATTTTTAGTTCAGCATAAGGTTAACCAGCTTCCATAAAGCAAAATCCTATTTATTCAGAATGAAAGGATTATAGGGAAGACATACAGTAACAGAAAAGCAGTTTACATACGAGTCTGGGTTACCAGGAAGTCACCAGCACTGACATGGAGCTCCTAATAGAAAAGCAGCGTATAATACCCTCTTAGGGGTTTTAGTTTTGGTAGGAATTCCATGTCACTTCCAACATCATGGAAGAAACCCCTCCCTGTAGGTAAGGGCATTCACTGTCTACGTTTATCAGTCACTGTGTGATTTCCTCAGGAAATAAACGGCAGTTGCCTACATCATTGTAAAATCACAGTTTTCATTAGTTAACTCGCCACCCGTGCTAGTGACCTGAATTCCTGCAGGACGCTCTCCTTAGCTGAAGTGTTCCGCTGGCACTGCAACATCTAACCAAAGATACCAGTATGACTGCTGCTGGCTGGAAAAGTCAATGAGCTACAAATCTGGGTTGGGAAGACAGTATTTAAGGAAATATCCCTGAATGCTTGCCCTGTGCTTATGCCTTTTCCTGGAGAATTACCTTTAGCAACAGGGAGGTCAGCTGAACCCTGCACTGGGTTTGGTCTGCCCCTCTATGGACATTCTTATGCCCTTAGCAATTAAGAAACATCTAATAAGTTGTTCATCAGTTTTCAGTGGTATACTGCAGTACAGTATTTTCATACCAGCCTGCCCAGAAGACCCGATAGAGATTGTGCTTGGCATAGCATAATAAGAAACAAGCCCTGGCCTGAAGATCTTTACAGGCCAACTAGACAAGCCTGACAAAGGTCAGGAGGGAAGTAAGAGCCATGAGAAATGATGCGATTTGTTCAAAGAGACACAGCGGGAGCTGGGAGAAGGCTCAGAGTCTTACTTGATTGTTTATACCATAGGTCAAATATCTTAGATTTTACTTTTCTGCTGCAGCTTCATTTATATTTATTTAGAGCTTTATTTCAACTTTTTAATGCATCTCCTCATGTAGCCATCACCTCTTCACATTTATTTATTCTCTTCTGTATTAAGGAAAGTCATAAAGTTCAAATGATATCATCTCAGTCAGGATGGGTGAGATAGCTAAACATTTTTCTTCTTAACTTGGATCCTGATTCAGTTCTAACAGTACGTGCTTTAATCCTAATACTGCTCAAATCCAGTATGTTTTCAGCACTTTTTCTAGATAGAAGTTTTTTGTTAAATTGAAGCATTCTGGTGTTTGTAGGACTGAGCAATTATCCCGCCTCACTGTGTATGTCAGAGTGCTGAGCCCTAGAGAGGCTTAAAACTTGTCTCTTCATCCAACATGAACATGTAATTCTTCAGGGGTCCATCTTTCACTGCAGAGACGTACAAACATTTTCAGCATTCCTGCAAACAAGTATTGAATAGCTTCAAACTTTCTAAAAAATTGGACAGGTTCTTTTGTCGGTCTTTTTTTGTTCTTGTCTTGATTTGTTTCTATTCTCCAAACTACTTGACTTTTTCTGTTTATAACTCTTTTTTCCTCCTCCTGTGAAAGACTACCTGTCTGTCCCCTGGCAATTGTGTAATTTATGCCGGAAGCTCCTTTTTCAAAGATATTTCTATACAAAAATTCTCAGGTGGGTATTGCTCTCCCTTGATGTGTGTAGTCCTTTCTGCAAAAATAAGAAAATTGCACTCTGTCATTCCCAAAGACCAAGTCAGATCTTTCTTTTTTTTTGAAGAAAATATTTTAAATCATAGTCACTTTGAATTCCTGTATTTCCTTTGTATCTGCACACTCCACAATTCTCCTGTTTGACAGCAGTAGGTAAAGCTTCTTCCCTCTAACCTGTTAAGTTAGTAAAGGAAGAAGTGAAGACAAGAACTAAGAGTGATAGGAAATGGGAGAGATGTGAGGATACAATGGCCGAGGTTTGCTTGGGTAAAGTCATAAACCAGGCCCACTGCAGGAGTCTTGTTTTCGGTATTGAGCTCTGGTGGAATTCAAAGCTATCCAAAGCACTGAACAGCACTCAGGGCAGCAAAGATGCACATGTCCTTATCTCAGGTGAGAGGCAGCAGAGGTTTTTGTGACCAGGAATGGGGACAGAGCTGGTTCTCCTTGTGTGGAATAAAAAAACTGGATGTATGCTAGGGAATAAACCAAATGGCAGAAATACTTTTTTTTCATGCTGTCCCCAATGCACATTTAGAATTTAGTAACGTAGCACTTTCCCAGCTATTTCAAACAGTAGTCATAATGAAAAATTAGTTCTTAGCGCTGCTCTCTGATGACATGGACGTGTTGATTTTGGTACCCATCTACTCCAAGCTGACTGAATACAGAGTAGTAACAGAATAACTCTGGCAATTCAGCAGCACTCGCAAGCATGTGGGTAACTGTAGTTGTAAAATTAGTTTCATTTGATTTTCACGCTGCTGACCTGGGTCCACAGTTGCCAACTGCATAAAAATGGTAAAAAGTTAAATTTACATCCTACTATGACATTAAGCGCTTGATCAAACAGAAATACGTCTGGTCTCTCCTCATATACACCAAAACCCCAGCAGAGGAGAGTATACTTTGTAGTCTTGTCACTACAGAAGAAAAGAAAGCTTTGATTGTTCTGCCTTTGTCTGTCTTTGAGTCCAAAAATTCAGGGCATCAGAGGCTTACTAAAAGATTTGGGATCTCCTTGGCTTAAATAATAAATCGTAACAATTGTAACTACTGCTTTACAATTAGAATACTTATTATGTCTGTTAGTAATGATAGTTCAGATCTACCAGTTAAACAAATATGTATGCCAAAGATGCTCTCAGCAAGATGAAAATTTTAAATCCTGAAGCGAAACCCGATGCCTCCCCTGACAATGGCCATGTTACCTCCTCCTTTACTTGTGAGTCACACACTGTCTTAGTAAAGTGTGAATATAATGTGTTGCACCAAGACACTGTGATGACCTAAAAGCGCTCTAAAAAGTGATCCGATTACGTGAACAAGAGCCTAAAAAATAGGTTATACTAATGTTTGTCACCAAAAAACCTCTAAAACGATCTTTGGCTAAGGTCTATGCAGGACTGTATCTGTGCTACAGTTTCAAATGAAGATGTGGCAGTCTTTGCTGTTCAGTGCCAACATCATCACTTAGATGAGAAATAATAAAGAAGAAACAAACCCTCAAGTTTTTACAAATGTTGTTGGATTGAATAGAATTTTACAAATATCAGCATATTTAGGTAAACCTGTTTTTGTCACTGAATTAGTATATTCTGCTTATCTTCTTCAGCAATAAGCTTAATATTAGATATGTTTTCTGTACTTCAAATTTTGTCCTTTTTTTTCTTACCAATATTATAGTTGCATACAGGCTAGTAAAAATTTGGGGGCCTTTTGTGTGTGTGTGTGTTTTGAAAGAGCTCATTAACGTGTAGCACTATGAAGATGTCACTGCTGTGGTAAAAAAACATAACATTGTTTTGGTCATTCGTGTTCATCTGAAAAAAAAAAGACAGCAATGCATGTATGCTTTAGTATTGTATCATATAAATAGGCATCTATAGCTCTGCATACATTATTAATAAGGTTTTATTGCCTGCTTTATTGGTTTCACTACTGCTTCTCCTCTTGGGAAGCCATGTAAAATACAAAGGCGGCACAAATGCCCGCAGTCCGAGAGCCACTATATCCAAAGCAGATAAGATTGCACAAGTACAAATATTCACTTGTGTCGCTTCCTGCAATTCACATAACGTAGTAACAAATAGTCCATAAACGCAATCCCCCTAGCTACTACTATTATTCCAAGTATTTTATGTTTTTATCTAGGACACTGTGCTGCTATTAGAATACTGAACACAATTTTGTTCCTGTATTTTCCGACAAGAAAACAGAATTCTTGTTGAGAAGAAACAGAAAAAATTCAATATTATTCAGAACCATCGCAACTGTAGATGTAAGGAGGCCTAGTACTGAGTTTCTCTCTCGTTCTAAAGAACAATGTTTCTCTAAGTTTCACTTCAGAAATGTGTTTAAGACTAACAAAAGAGATTTTAGTAGTGTAAAATACATGTGAAAGGAAACAGGATTATTTTCAAAAGTTAACCTTGTGTCAACCACTGGCATATTGTCTTACAAAACCTTCCTAACACACAGAATCTCAAACTGACATTGTACAGAGGTTTTGGGTTTGTTTTTTTTGGATACAAAATGTAACGGACGTAGTACTCCTCTAGATTCTGAATATATGAGAGTTGGTGATTCAAACTGGGTATGTTGTCCAGCCTTTCGTGTGTGCATGTGAGCGAGTAACAGCAAGGAGACTGGTTCCGTAGCGTATGGGGACACCACACGCAAATACCTCCAGGCAGGGTCACACAGCACGCTGCTTCTGGGCTTATGCAATGGGAGTTCTGAGTAACAAAGAGGTGAGCTCCCACTGCGCATCAGAATGGATGAACGACAGTGTGGACTATTACAAGCAAATATTTCCATATTTCAGGTGAAAGTATAAGATTTAGAGCTTGGTTTCCTTTTTTAATTTCTTTTTTTTTTTTTATCCACTTGAAATGATAGCTTCTCTTTTGAATATTTTACCTGAAATTTTTAAGAAAACAAACTTTGATTTTTGAAGAAATTAATGTGAGAGAAGAGGATGAAAGATGGTTCTGTGCCACTTACGTGTAGAGAGATCTCTCAGACAAGCGTGTGTGATTTTATATTAGATAACAGCATGAAGCTGTTTCAGCTGAGGCCCAATGAAAGACGGGCCAGCAAAGGCCCTAGCTCCTGAGAGCACTCTGGAGGTACCATTAGGTGCACGTCCATCAATTGCTCCTCTGCTACAATGTGCTGTAGGTTCATGTAGCTGCCGTATACAGTATGTTCCTGTTAAGTGGCCAGGATGCTCCAGCAGTTTCTCTTTGTGACCTCTTCACTATAATTTCTAAAGGCACATCCTCTTCGATGTTGCCCCAGCATTTCTCTCAATGTTTAGAAATGTATTATTGGTTTTTTGTTGTTGTTTTGGGGGTTTTGGTTTGTGGCTTTGTTGTTTGGTTTTTTTTAGTTTCTCCAACATCCAAAACCTTTTCGATTTCCTTCCCACATGCCACACAATTCTTCTTTCACGATCTGTTCTCTCTACTTTATTCCGGTTGTAATCTTCTGATGGTCTTTCTTCCGAGTTTAAACTTCCTGCACTAAACTTAAATGCATTTCTTTGTGGACAATTTATGATGGATGCTTTCAGGACCAACTGGTCACAGCAACTTTTTTAGTCCTTCATGTGCCTTAGTTTTGGTAGGTCTTAGTTCACCTGGCTGTCATTTGGTTCTCTTCATTCTAGTATACCAGCTCTGTGATGATTTCTTGTCTCTTTTGTGTGCCCATGGCCCATCCTCCTCCTGCGTAGCACGCCAGGGCTGCTGCCATCAATTGGTGCCCCCTTGCAGACTTCATGCCGGCCATGCTGGGGTTTGCCACAGGCTGGCCCAGACGCTCTCTGCAGGCCCCCCAAGTTGAAGGACTGCTTTGTGAAGTGCCCCGTCTTCCAAGGAAAACTTCAAAGTGCTGCCCTCCTTAGTCCCTTTGCTATGGCAGCCATCACAGCAATATTTCCTATGTCGGTCACTTTGTTTTGGGAGGGCAAGCTACTACTTTCCTCAGGATTTGGAAAGATGGCTCCCTTCCCTGGCAGATCATCCGACATAAAAGGAGCTTTCTGTAATGAAACAGAAACGGAGAGGAGCTTTATAAAGGTCTCCCTGAGTCTGACACCTCGTGCTCAGGAGCAAGTGTTCCGACTTCTCCATTCCTACCCCTGTCAGCATTGATAAGCCTCTCTTACCTGACATGAGCTTTTATTGCTCTTGACTGCTCTCCATTTATACAAAGGTTAAATCTTCCCCTCTGACTGTGCTTTATAGCAATATACTATTTAGAAAACAGTGCTTCCATTGAACACGATAAAGGCAGATGAATTTGGTGTGGTTGTTCGTGGTTTTGTTGTTGGTTTTTGTTTTTTTTTTTTTTTCCCTCTGACAACAGGGCATTGAGTAGGTGCAGCTTAAACTTTTTTCACATTCTGTCATGCTACAATTATCGCTGTAACGGGGGAATTACAGGAGGATCAGCTGTTTGTCCCTGCTCAATACAGAGACAGACAGCACAGCCCAAGCCTGTTGTGTTCAGAGTTATGGCCACAAAAATGGAAAACAAAGTTACACCTTTTAAATGACCTAATGCATGTTTGTTTGGTTTTTTTAAGTTCACTATTGCCACCAGGACACATTTCAGACAGTAATGTCAAATGGCCCATTTGCCATTTAGGTGTGAATGGGGACTGTCTTGTTCCTCACTGCAGGCAGGACAGAGACTGACTGGTATCTCTAGAAGGGTGAAAAATCCTCTCGTACTTCCCCAGCTCTTCCTTGGATGAAATCCTGAAAGCCCTGGGTTCAGTTACTGTTTGTGAAGGGTTCGGTGCTACATTTCACAAGTGCTATCAATGAGCTTAGTTATTATCCCAGTTACAGTATTGTATTCCTGTTCAGGTTGCACTGGTTTTGTACGCTAGAACAGTTTGTCTTATGAAGGGATGAGGAGAGAACTCTTTTGTTCTGCTTTTTTCATTTCAAATTACCTCCTAGATACAGGACTTATATTACAGCATTTGGAAAACTCTCACTTCTCTAACAACATCCTGTCTATGTAACTTTATAGTAATATTCTTTCCTTTTCAGCTCCCAAAAGCCTTATCTGCCCTGCTTCTTTTTCTTCCTGCAGGAAACAGGATCTTCAGAGGGTTTTCTGAAAGCTCTTTGTAATATTAGCGAACATGCACAGGAAAACCCTCAGGTTATGTTCAACTCCTGGTATCCTTCACTTTAGATTTAAGAAATTCCCTTAAACTCTCATTAGTGGAGACCTTCTCATTCCTATAAAAGTTTAAAGAAAATCTTTGTCTAATCAGAGATTTAGCACAGCTCCTCAGTGTGGCTGGAGAAAGTAGATTCTTTGTGCTTCTCTGTTCACTCTGGAGCAAAGACATTTGTTACAAAAATGTGTCTTTATTGATGTGACCCTCCAGTTCCCTCATCACTTTTAGACTTATTACCTCTTCCTCTCTTCTGCCTTCTGCAAATCTTTTAATTGATGGGAGGGAAAAGTCAGGGTTTGATTAAACACTGATGAATCCAGGCAGGATTATTTGGTTTCCCTGGGCTCCTGTGCGAGCTGGCATTGGTAGAAGAACACACTCTTGTGTTCTTGCCGGTTTCTCACCCACCTGGCCCGCTGTACAGCAGGGGAACTCTATTTGTTTATTTCTAAGCAGAATAGCATCAGGAAAAAGAACTGCAGTATCTGTGTTCAGCAAACTTTGTTCAGTTTATTTTGTCGTGAATTTAAAAATATTTTCTGTGTTTTTTTTCAAGTTGTCTCTTCATGAGTTATGCTAAAAGTTTAGAAACTTTATCAGGCATAATTAAGATGAGGAGAAGCTGGGAAACGTATGTCACAATGAAAAGAAAGTCAGAGCGAAAAGAACTTAACTGTTATTGTTTTGGAGAGATCATAACTTCAAAGTAAATATAGAAGTTTAAGGGGCCCATTAGGCAATTTTAAGGTTCTTAAGTGAGTCTCACAGTCCAGATTCTATTAAAAAGTAAAATTAAAAAATGTTTTGTGTTCCCCCTATGTTATTCCTGACTGGAGCGCTGCCTTCCTTTTAATCTCTAGGGCTTGTAATTACCTCCTATATCTGACTCCCTTTTATTATATTTTTTATTTATTTTGTTGGTTTTTCTGTTGGTTTTTCTGATGTTTCTTGTGTGTTTTTTTTCTCTTGTGTATTTTTTTCTTTTTTGTTTGTTTTTTCTTTTTTCTCTTTTTTCTTTCCTTACTCTCCCCCCTTTCTTTTTCCTCCTCCCTCTCCTAAAACAACTATGCTTCTAAAACAATAAACAAACATCCCATGCACGTCCCCAGGCACATTTGAGTTGACTGGAGGCTCTGTGATCTGAAACTTCCAGACTTCATAGTCCTCCCCATACTTTCTTCCTTACTTTAGAAAGAAAAATAGGTAAAAAAACCAAACAAACATCATTTTTGTTTAGTAAAGCTATTGGACACAGATATGGCTTTAAAAATTTAATTTATAACACACATTTAAAACAAACACGCACAAAAAATAGCACCCCAGCATCAAAAGTTCTGTGGCTGACTTGTCTCCTCTAGTTCATGACTATGGTGCATGGGCTTTCTCGGATAACTTCTAACAACTGGGAGCCTCAAGGGGTTCCTGCAGCTCAATACACATCAACTGACCTAAATTTCACAGAGAATGTGTAGGTACCTCTAGCCTTAAGCAAGCACTGGACAAAGCACAGAAGTTTAAATCTCGTTGGAAAACCAGCTTTAACCTACTTGCTTTTGCTACAAAATACTAAGTATCATTAGAAACCTCAAATGTGTAATGCTGGCAGAATCATACAAATTTAGCTATGTTGGGGTCAGAATTTAAAACTGTGATTGTTGAAAAATTAACGATGCGTTGCATTTCAATCGAATTCTGACGGTTTAAGCTAAAGAAATTTTTGTGGTAGAGTTTTGGGAGAGAGGAGACTTCTATTCAGAACATGCAACACTAGAAGAAATTCCACTAATGAGAACTGCAGGTACACTGTACTCAGTGAATAACATATCAAAAAGAATCAGTGCATTTCACATTCTGTTATAAATAATGGGTTTTACCATGTGTGGGGGCCCATTCACAGATAAATAAATCAGCACATGGTTAAGTATCTAGTTCAGAGTTCCAAATGGATAGTTCTGTGTTAGAAAAATGAACTGTTATTGGCTCTGGAAAGTGACCTCTAGATATAGGGAGCAGCAATTTTGACAGCAAAAATCCCCTAAGATGCGAAAGGGACATTAAATGTTGCAGCATTGGTAGCACAATTTCCCACAAATTGCTTTGCTTTTTGTTAATCCTGTGTTTCAGGATTACCTCAAGAAGTAAGACAGAGTTTTGGTTTTGTGCTCCATTCTTTGTCTTAAACACGATACAGCCTAAATGAGGTGCAACTGTGTTCAAATGTGCAAATTATTTTTTATATGAATTCCAAAATACTTGTATCAAACTCAACTTATTTTTTTGGGCTCAACCACTAGAGATTATCCGTTGATAGCTTTTTGTTACCATCACATGTATTTAGTACCGGTTTTGCTTATGAAATTTCTCTCCATTCAATCAGATCTTATTTATTTTATTTATGCAGACCCATTATAAAATTATGTAGAACATGGAAGTTTCTAAGGGCTTTGTTTCCTTAATTAAACAATTAACTTGCCATTTTGGATTTGATCAAGAAATGATTGAACATGACAGATCGTCTCCCCTCTGGAGCCACGTAACTGTGTCAGGGTCAATCATGTTTCCTTTGGAGTCAGAGGGAAAGGGGCTTTCTCATAAATTAGAACACTCTACTTATTTACAGTATAAATACCATACATAACTGATTTTGCTAACGTTCTGATAAGATTAATAAAATAATCCAGAGACAATTTAGTATGTCAGCAAAGTGGTTATTTAAAAATAAAATGACAGCAAACTGAGAAGACCCATCAGCTGGGTGAAATTTTTCAATTATTTAGGAAAATGAGAAAATAGGTAACATGAAAAAGCCTAGAATAAGCAATAGAGCTGTAAATCCTTATTATCTACTTGAGTCTCACAACTGTCTTGTTGCCTTTTGCCCTAGGTCCTGTACTTTGGGAAGGATGGGGTGGTTGTTGATGTTTTGCAGGCTCTGAAGGAAATTATTTCCGATCTAGCTAGCCTTCCTCATGGTGAGGAGTGCTGTGTCTGAGCGATGTGTTTTAACACAAGTTTGTCATCGAGCCAGTCGGCTGTATTGGTCTGCTGGCCTGTGTTACTGTGCCTGTCGGTGTCAGAGGGTCATAGAAAGCAAAATTAAAACCAAGCAATGCTAATTACTAGAACACTTCAAAATCTGTCAACCATGTGATAGCACCTCATACAATTTCCATGGAAAACAATCGCTAAGCTTTTTCTTCCTCCATCTTTCTGATGCTGAAGGCATTGTTCATTTTATACCCAAGTTTATTATAACTCTATTATGGTTTTGGACTATTTGCTAGAAACAAACAAGTTTCCTAAGTACTATTATAAAATGATAAAGTTGTTTAAATGGTGCTTTTATCAGAAAACTAAGAATCTCCATAGCCACTTCTACTCTGTTGAAATGAACACCCATCATTTTGGCAGTTGTCCATCAGATGTTTGCAGAAACTGAGTTATTTGCATATTGGAAACTGTTCACAGATACATTAAATAAGATTTTATTGTGGACATCTGGTCTGCTAAAAATCTGCCAAAGTTTGTATCAGATAACTGCAGCAATTCAAATTTACGGAAGGAATCTGTTCTGAAAATATGTTAAAACTACTGTCCCTCTTTCATTTTCTAGCTTTTAGACAACATTATTTTGCAAAAGCTGTTCTTGTTAAGAGTCTGAGTCTTCCCTGCAGAGTAGCTTCTTGTATTTGTTTCTAGGAAGCTTATAAAGAACAAAGAAATATCTGCATCTCCAGTTATGATTATCCAATGAAAAGAATAAGCCTATGCTCGAATATGCTAGGGATAAAAAAATAATTAATAAAAATTAGCTTTCCTGATAAGCCAAATATAAGGCTGTGCATTTAGTAAAATGACTAAACCCAACACATATGCTTTAGACTGCCTACAACATCTGTAGGTTAGTTATGTAGGAATAACTGAATGGTGCTCTCTTCATTTCAAATATTCCTTAGTTCAGAGCAGTGTATTTTACATTAGAATAGATTAACAACTTGTTTTGCCGATTTTTTTTTTTTTAGGTGAAATTTAATTGCCTGTTCTTTTATGAAAATTAAAATGTGGCTGCACCCCAAAAAAGGCTTTTTTTTTTTTTTGGCAGTTGATGTTTGGCAATACTTATAGTACAAGGGCAGATTCTGTATCCCTTACTACATCCACGCTGAATTGTATTTTTACATGTCACTGTCAAAGGGCCTAGGGTTTCTGTCAATCAGGCTATACAGAGTAGTAATTAATTTTGTTATAAGACTGTCAGTGTCTGAGAATTTTCTGAGATAGGGCTCAGCCTCTGCACTGTCCTAGGCTGATTGGCACCAGTACATTTTTAATAACAGGGAAAGGCTGCTTGCTCTGTGTGGCTTCTGGGTAGTACAGTGTAAGTTGCACTATTGACGTGGAACAAAAGCCCAAGTCCTGCTGTGATATACACATAATAAACGAGTTAACTTTAATAGGGGGTGATGGGGATGGCATTCTGCAGATGTTTCTGGGAGAGACCTGCCCATAACGAGCCCTAACGTGGATTTAGCCTGCAGATCCACAGTGTGATTTCTTTAACAGTAAACCTGGCTTAGGACAGGAGCCTTTTCTGTCTGAACCATTTCAAACTCACCCTGACAGCGGATATGATCATAGGGTGCACGTTCAACCATTTGAAGGGGTGTTTAATGTGGCCACGCACTAGACCCACTCTGTGAAACAATCCTTTTCTTTGAGCAGGTGTGTGTGCAAGTTGGGGAGGGGGTAATATTTTTTAAATACCACAGCTGGATCGCTTCACAGATCTGTTTTGAAACATATCCATAGAAACAACTGAATTGGCACAACAGATTTGGAGGATAAGTTGTAGTGTCAGGGAGAGATGAAGATAAGGATTTTTTGCACTTGGTTTATCAGAAAGGAACTGTAATTTATTTTTAGGATAATGTGCTCTTCGGCCCGTTGGACTTGTTTTCTACTTGCTACAACAGCTTTAAAAAATAATACATATGCTTTGCATGTCCACTTTTCACAAATTTTATTCCTCCTGCCCAAGAGAAAACAATTTAACTATTTTGTGCTATGTTATGACATTGATCTGAGAAGTCCAAATCATTTTACAAAAACCCGAGGAGGTGAGTCAGGAGAAGGCCAGAGAGACAAACCACCCCATTCCCCTCTAAGACTATTGTTCTCTGACAATTTTTCAACTTCCCTTATAAAAATTACCACATTTAAGTATTACATGAATAAGCATTATATGTTGGATAACTGAAGTACAGTTAGTGATAGGAATTTCAAAACCAATCTGGGGTGGTTTCACTACATTTCCATGAAACTTAAAAGGATGGCACTAGAAACACAAAATGGCCAATGCATCGTGTTTTAAAAACATGTCATTTAATCACCCATCCTACAGCAAGTGTGGCTGAAAGAGTCCTAACTAGAACCATGCAAACTATTTAAAACACTGTCCAGACATGGTGTCAAGTTATCTAGTTTCAGGCGTTATTTCAGTTTGAGCCTTTCCATGTGTTCTGTAACAAACTGACACTGGTGTGAAAACTTACATCCTATTTCAGGCAAAGCCAGGCTGATCTCTGACTCTCTATGAAAGACACAGAAAACCAAAATATACTTTCTGTGTGTGTGTGTGTGGTTGTTTTTTTTTTTTTTGTTAATGCCATTTCTGCCTCCATCATGTTAAACTTAAGACCCTCCCAGTCAGGGACAATTTTTGTTATTTGCCAGCAGTAGTGTTCTGAGCCTAATTTTTTTCTTGACTTTTGATTAAATTATGCACAATCTGGATCAACAAGCTTTAAGAACATCCTGTTGGAAAAGGAATCAAGGTGTGATGAAAAGAACTGTGGTGTTTTTTTGTGTTGGGGAGGCTAGTTTGGTGGGTTTTTCGGTTGGGTGTTTTTGGGGTGGGGGGTGTTGCTTGTGGTTTTTTGGTTTTTAATTTTTTTTAGTGTTATTTTTTATGGTGTTTATGGATTTTGTGCTTTGGTGTTTTTTGGTTTGTGTGGTTTTTGCTTTTTGTTTGTTTGTGGTGGGTTTTGTTTTTTTGTGGTTTTTTTTTTTTTTAAGATCAGATTGTCTGACTCGACTCTCACTTGTCAAATGGGTTCTCATAAAATGCCCTTATTCCTCAATACGGGTAAAATGTTTTCCGTACAAATACATCTTTCTGATCCTAAGAGGGGAATTCCCCAAACTGCAGGCAGGAAACTGGTTATGCCTCTTGTCTAACCAGCTATTTGGCTGCTTCATCAGAATTATCCAGTAGCCTTCCACTTTGCTTGATGCAGGTTGATGGCACCTAGGAGAGGAAGAAGAAAATGAGTACCTGTCATTGCGTTTTCATGGAGATAGAGGTGGGTCTTAAGTTTCAGTGACTGCTGTTGTTGAACAGATGTAATATTTATTAGCCATTCACAAACGCAGGAGGCTGTAATCTCATCTCCTGTACTTCTGAGGACAGAAAAGAGGACAGAAAACCATTTTTGTTGCAGTTGCTCAGACAGTTTGAAAAAAAGAATTCAAAGACATGCTTCTTAATACTTCAGCCATTTTAGACAATGAATTTAACGTGAGTTGTATACTGCTTGTCATCTGTTGCAAATCTAATTGCAAATAATCACCGGTAGCAAAAACCATGTTGCTTGTTTTGTTTTCCTTTATTAATTGTCATTGATTTGTTTTACTTTTCTATATCAAATTACTCTGTTTTCTCATCACTGATCAGTTGCCAGATGATGTGTGTCACATCTGGAGTGGAAAACAGCAGTCTGTTTTCAGGGTTAACAATCCACAAATAACTTACAGTTTGAACTTTAGTCAAGTTTACGTTTTTGCATTTACATAGCAACATTTATGAACAATGTGCACCTTCTAGGGAAATCACAATTAGCTCATTATTTGCTAAGTGAATACACCAAATATTTTACAATTCATTGTTAACACTTTTTCCTCGTTCTACTTCTGCTCTTTATCGGCTCACTTTGGGCATTCTCAGTATCAAAGTACACACTATCACAAGGGTTTGTCGTACCATGTTTGATAACTCTATTGGTGGAAGGCAGAGTGGCCTCCAGTGGTTCCTTTGCTAATGCCATTTTGGCTCATTTAGTACTTTTGGTGTGTCAGGGATCATCTAGATGGAGAATGAATGTAGTTTTACTTTCATCCTTCAGCAATGACAGATGTAATTCTTGGATCATAAACAGGAAGGACTTTCCTCAGTCTTTGCCTTTTTATTTTACCTTTTATTGAAACATTTGCTTAGCAGTACGTCCTTCATTCTTCCTCCACTGGAATATCTACAGGTTCTGATTCTTTCTTTCCTCCCTCTGTTTTTTTTTTTTTTTATTTTTCTGTTCCTTCATTTGTTCTCTCTTTTTGGGAGTTGTACTGCAAGCTTTCAGGATCACATGATAGCTAAAATATTTACTGTACAGTTGTTTTAAGTTCTCCAGCATGACTGAAAAGGAAACATGTATTTTAATAATCTAGTTTTTCTTGTGCAGCCAGCTGATTTTTCTGAACTTAGCTCTGTGGTAGAGAACTGACTGTGTTGTTTCTGTGCCTCAGAAACTGAAGCAGGAAAATCAAGGACCTCCCAGAAATTAAGAACTGAAAACACGCTCCTCTGGCACATGTGCAGGAGGAGAACAGAAATTCTTTGCTCCATCCCTGACTGCACACACAGCTAAAATGACTGCAGATTCTTCTTCTCTAGTCCACAGCTTGGAAAGGTGAAAGTGTCTCGTTTTAGAAAGAAGGCATGATACTGCCACGGCATCTCCAAAAGGAGGGTGGAAGCAGAAGGGCCTACGCTCACTTACGAAGTTGAATAAGACTCATGATGTGCAGTAGGAACACAGTAACTGTGGCTCGCATTCAGCAGCTTGCAATTGTGCTTTCATCCAAGACTGTGCTGGAGGCAGTTCAGTTGAAATAGCTCCTGAAAATATAGACATCTCCCAAACTACTTGTTCAAAACCTGCCTCCAGTAAAATTTACTCCCTCCAGCTCCTATCATCTCTTCTACCTGGAGATGTGTTACGTCCTCCGTGCCTCCAAGCATCTCACTGGGCATCACCGTTGATGCATCATCAAGAACAGAACGCTGTCTTGTGTATAATCTCTGGGGAGCCTAAAACCTCACAAAGACGCTGTTTACATCCTGCTTACGGATTTAGGGCTGCTTCTGTGATGATAGGAGCTGACGTTTTCCTTAATTTTAATGAAAGATGAGATTCTGTAGGATGAAGTTGATACCTGTATGTCAGCGTGTTCTCTTATCTAAACTCGATTCGTTGGTAACGATGGGGGGAATCAAATAGCGAAATTACCACTAATAATATACCCTTGCCTTGCCTTGCCCTAGCAT
The DNA here is from genome assembly GCF_964199755.1 of Larus michahellis. Lineage (NCBI taxonomy): Eukaryota > Metazoa > Chordata > Aves > Charadriiformes > Laridae > Larus > Larus michahellis. Next base: position 14,421,739 of record NC_133903.1, on the reverse strand, counting down.
CTTGCAGCCGAGAAAGCTGAACAGTGTGCTGAAAAATTCAGCAAGAAAGGCTTTTGTACTGAATAACTGCATTGAAACCCTTGCCAAGAACTCCTCTAAGGGTGGAGAGGAAGGGCTAGAATTTTACATGCAGCATATGAAAGTGGGCTTTTTGTTACAGGCTTCAGCCTCAATCTAAGACTGCCATAGAGTGGTGAGTTTGTTTATTCTTCACATTAAATTCTACTGCAAGTTATGCAAGGGTGGTCAAAAATTTCCTGACAGCAAATTTTTCCATCACAAAATAGCAATTCATTGAATTACAGTATGTGTCGGGACAGGGCTGAATGGTTAAGACACGGCTTTCTGTGCTCTTCTTTTCTCAGAGGAAGTAGCCCTTGAGATCCCGATGTCAGGCTGCTGTTACAGCAGGCTCCGAGTTCAGCAAGCATTTCCAATCTTCATTCTCCCACTCCCTCTTCCCCCTCTGCTGAAATTGTGCTCCCTGTTCACAATATTGCTGAGCTGTCTGTAATGATAAATGATGTGCCTTTCTTTAAATTTCCTTTCTGCTCAGTACTAGATATTGGCCGGCTTGGATGTGTGTTCTGGGTGGATAAATTACTTTGGCAAGTCATAGAGAATTTATGCACATGGCAACAGATGTACCGTGTGTGGTAGAATTTTTCTTTGTTATTCTAATTATGTAACTTGATTTCACCTGAGGCAATTATATTTTCTTGAACAAAGATTTGGTTGTTGGTTTGCTTTTGCGGTGGGTTTCTTGGTTTTTGGTTTTGTTATTTTTTGGTGTGAAATATGAACCTCTGTGATGAAAGAAATCTTGGTCTCAAACCTTGTTATAGGCCAAAGTAGAACTGGGCCATTACTCAGCTGCATATCGCCTTTTACTAAGCTTTGATCTTTTCACGTACATGGCTCGTGTTGTCAAGTGAATCTTTAGAAGTTCAGAAAAGAGAGGCTGGGTTTTGTTTCTTAATGAGGATTACTGTTGTTTGGTAAAGGTAACTGTACACAACGTTTGTGAGAAATTTAAAATGTGTGGAACCAGGCCGCACTACAGGCGAACAGGTTTTTGTTCTTCGTAGAAAGTGGTCTGCCTTTGATAGTCAGAGAGAACTTTTCCTACTTCATACTATCTTCGTGCTTTTCTTTGTTCCAAGGAAGCTGTGAAAATAAAGCTTCACATAGAAAACCGAAGTAATTTCAGCCTTTTGTGCATCTTCCCCCTGTAAATTTAAATGATTCCTGGCAGAAAGTGCTGGGCTTACAGGTGCAAATAGAGGGAAAACCCCTAAAGGTCGGTTGTGTATTCATGAATGCAGATTTTCAGCCTGTTTTCAGTGCGTTCTGAAAAGTATTTCCATGGACAGACTTTGCTACATGGACTCGATGTTCAAGCATCAGTTTCACCAGACTTTAAGGTAGTATACGCAATTGCTAGCGGTCAAAAGAATGCACAGTGGTGCGGTGGTTTGTCTGAGCAATAGTGGCGAAGGAGCATAGAAACCACTTTAATTCCTTTCCTTGGTCTTTTCTCAGTGTCTGTATTTTATGAATCCCTTACAGTTTTAAGCCCTTTCCTACATGGTAACACAGCCCCTGCTCCAGACGGCACCAGAGCAGAGCTCCTCTGCCCTCACCGAGACATGGAGAAAGACTGGCTGCCATCTGGCCACTGGACATACCCCTGAGTAACACGATATGATTATTTCTCTTCAAGAAAATACAACCAGATAGAAAGAGGGGATATTATGGGGTAAAAAAGATCAGCAGGGCCAGCTGCCGTGTTCTGGGAAGCTTGAAATGCCCCGGGGGTGTCTGAGGCGTTCCTCCGCCCGGGCAGCCCGGCCCGTGTGTGGTGAGGCCGTGCCCTGCAGGCGGCAGGGCTGGCCAGCACGGGTCGGTGCCGCCGGTCCCCGCGGCCGGTTCAGCTGTCAGGAAGACCACGGGGGCGGCGGCTGCGGCAGCCGCCGTTGTCGCTGCCGTTGTCGTGAGGAGCGTCGGGCCTGTGAAGGTGCCCCCGCGCCGTGCCTGAGCCAGCCATCGCCCCGCGGCAGGTCTCGCGAGAGCTAGAGGCGCGAGCGGGGCGGTGCCGGCGTCGCGCGGGCGGCTCGAAGGTGGGAAGCCGCGGCCGTGGCCATGAGGAAGCGCGAGGCCGCCGGCTACCGGTGGGTCTGAGGGGTGGCGGGGACACGGGCACCGCTGGGCTGTGAGTGTGTGTGTGGAGGGACCCTGCATAAAGAGCCACGTGGAGAAGACAAGGAGCAACGGGTACAAGTTGCACAGGGATAGGTTTCCTCTTGATATAAGAAATAAACTTTTTATAGTAAGAGCAATGATTGAGCGGAACAAGATCCCCAGAGGTGTGGCAGAGAGCCTGCCACCAGAAGTGTTCGTGATGCCACTGGACGGGTGCTGGGTAATCTTGTCCAGGCTGCATTCCCTACCAAATGTTGGATCAGGTCACCTTTCCAGGTCCCATCCAACCCGGGCTGTTCTATGGTTCTGTGATACCCTCTGGTGGGTTTTCTGTGGGATCAGACAGCTAGGTGGAGAACTGAACTGCGATTCTGGGGTTCAACTGAATGGTTGACACTTCCTGTTACTTTATTTGTGCTTTAATTGTAGTATGTTTCATTTGTAGTTTGTTTATAGCATGTTTTCATGCAGCTAACTCCCAAGAATCCTTTTGGATGAAGCTTCTCCGCTTTCAGTTAGGGTTCTGTAGTATTTGATATTTGAGCCAGTCACCTTAACACATAATTGAAATAACTTTGAAAGAATCATAAGCAAATGTTTTATTACAACTTATGGTTGCCTTATAAAAAAAATTACATTTTTCTTTTAAGTCATGAAAGAATACAGGAAGCATGTCTGACACTGAGGTTGTGAAACAGGAGAATAAAGAGTAGGGCTATTTCTTCTGTCCACTGTGTATGTCTTGGTCTCTCTTGCTGGGCTAAAATAGCTACATCATAGCTAAAGGTCGCTGTAGGAAAATTATCTTTCTCTAGGGGAATTCTAGTGCTGGATCTGAGCTCAGGGCAGGAAGTCAAGTCCCTGGGCCAGGGTCCGGATCAGTGGGGGACACGGCCAGGCACAGGCATGGCTGCAGCGTGGCTCCGGCAGAGATCAAGGGCTGATGGCCCAAGGTAAAAGCATCTCTGAAGCAAACGGGGCCAGGCCCCTGCTTCTCACAGCTCTTTTCACAGTGATCTGAGGCACCTTATCAGCGCTGGGCTTCAGCTTAATTCTCGGCGGAAGAGTTGGACTCGGGGCTCTGACACAAGCTCATGGGGAAAAGACAATGCCCTCTGTGTCCATCTTCTAGTAGTGAATGACTTCTTAAGGACCTTGTACCCTTGCTATCCAAGCCCTTGAAGAAATGCTATACAAAAGAGAAAACTAGTTGAGTATTTACCTACATGTACCCAAAACCAGCAAAAATTCAGCCTATGCATTGCAAGTGATAGCAGTTTTCTGACTTTTTTATTTTTCATTTCCCCAGTAAATATTCTATTCAAATAGAAAGTATTACGCAAACATATTTCTGTTTGAGTAATATTTCTGTTATACCAGGATAGCATGTGCCTGTAGCTCCCCCTCTCCCGAAATCCACAAGAATTGCGGCAACACAGTTTTTAATTCAAACAGTAAATCCCCCCTACTATAAATCCTTCCCTGCAGCTCCCCCCTCCCCTGAATATCAGTACTGTAAATAAGTAGCTGGTCTAAAAAGAGTAGGTGGTGCATAATATTAAAAACAGTAGCTTGTTGAGCAAAGCTATTTAAAAAGATTCTGAGTACCACATAATAAAGGTGCTATCAGCAAATACCAGACTAGCATCTCAGCTAGCTTTACTGGGCTGTGAGTTATTGCTCTGGTCAATAGATCTCTTTTCTGTAGCATTCTGCTTATGTAGGTGATAAATCTTACAGTCTTATGGGAATAGGGTCAGGCTTCTGCTACTCTGTCCCATTATTTTTCTCCTACATCATTTAGAAAACTGCTGGACTGGACCATTTTTGGTGTAGCGACTTTTTGTTCAGCTACACAGTAAATTTTATTGTGCATATTAAATTTTAGCTCAGACCACATTTTAAAGTCCATCTTGATAGAAAGTGAAAGTGAAATAAAATCTTAAGTAAATGAGCAAATGCTATTTGAAACAAAATTTTTAGACACAAAATACAAAAAATAAAAACAAGTTTTGATTTTGATCATAAGGGTTTTTTAAAATATTTTTCAAATATGAAGAATAAATAATCTAGTAGTGCTGGCACTCAATCAGAGAAATTTTCAGTAATTCTGTGGGAGCAGGCAGTGGGAAGAGAAGGGGAAGGGGGAGCATAGCTTTCTTTTAGCCCTTGCTATGGGTGAGTAGAAAAGATCTTTTGGTTTTGTTGTCCATGTTCAGGTAAAGGGACAGGACAGAGACACAGTGGAGTCAAGGTGTGAAGGGCAGTGAATAACAGAGCCCAGTGCGCTGTCACAGGCATCTCCAGGTGGCATTAGCACCTGCTGGTTTTAGCATTTGTTCTATATCAATAATTATGAGTTACATACCTGATAGCACAATAAAATATTATACTTCAAAGTGTATGAGGTCAACATATATCTGCGGAACCACAAGGTAGACATGGTTGGGCAAATGTCTTTCTTTGTTAGGCTATATGTGCCACATCAGAAGGCTAAATTGCATTTATGAGAGTTTGTTTGAGAAAACAAAGGCTTCTTTTATTTCTAACTTTTAAGTCTGAAGAGTACATAAGGACGATGTTCAAATCTGTAACAAACTGCTGGAAAGAGGAAATGAATAGTCTGTCTTGTACTTGAATGGCAAAGAAGTAAATTTTTGCAAGAAAATAGTAGCCCAACTGTTAGGGAAAAACCTCTAGTGTTAGGAAACCCACCCCGCTAAGGATAAAGAAGCAATGGAATAGGCTACCAGTCAGGGATTCTGCATCAGTAGAGGTCCTTAAGGAGAAGGACATGTCAGGTGAAAGTGATATGTTTGCAGGACCCCGGGATGTCCCATTGAACCCTCTTTTTCTTTGATTCTATAATGCCGTGTATGCAGTGTCCATGATATACATAGAATCATAGAATGTGTTGTGTTGGAAGGGACCACTAAAGGCCATCTAGTCCAACCCCCCTGCAGTAAACAGGGACATCTTCAACTAGATCAGATTGCTCAGAGCCTCGTCAAGCCTGGCCTTGAATGTCTTCAGGGATGGGGCCTTCACCACCTCTCTGGGCAACCTGTGCCAGTGCCTCACCACCCTCATTGTAAATAACTTCTTCCTGATGTCTAATCTAAACCTACTCTGCTCTAGTTTAAAAGCCTTGCCCCTTGTCCTATCACTACATGCCCTTGCAAACAGCCCCTCCCCAGCTTTCCTCAAGGCCCCTTCAGGTACTGGAAGGGGCTCTAAGGTCTCCCTGGAGCCTTCTTTTCTCCAGGCTGAACAACCCCAACTCTCTCAGCCTGTCTTCATAGGAGAGGTGCTCCAGCCCTCGGATCATCTTTGTGGCCCTCTTCTGGGCCCACTCCAACAGGTTCATGTCCTTCTTGTACTGAGGGCTCCAGAGCTGGACACAGTACTCCAGGTGGGGTCTCACGAGAGCAGAGCAGAGGGGGAGAATCACCTCTCTGGGTCTGCTGGCCACAGTTCTTTTGATGCAGCCCAGGATGCAGTTGGCCTTCTGGGCTGCAAGCACGCATTGTCGGCTCGTGTCCAGCTTTTCATCCACGAGTACCCCCCAAGTCCTTTTCCGCAGGGCTGCTCTCTATCACGTCATCCCCCAGCCTGTGTTGATAACGAGGATTGTCCCGACCCAAGTGTAGGACCTTGCACTTGGCCTTGTTGAACTTCATAAGGTTTGCTCAGGCCCACCTCTCTAGCTCGTCCAGGTCCCACTGGATGACATCCCGTCCCTCTGGCACATCGACCGCACCACTCAGCTTAGTGTCGTTGGCAAACTTGCTGAGGGTGCAATTGATCCCACTGTCTATGTCATTGATGAAGATGTTGAACAGCACCGGTCCCAGTATGGATCCCTGTGGGGTGGTACGGTTTGTTAACCTTGAGAAAGTGGTTCAAGCACCTTTGATGATTCTGCTTCTATTCCCTTTGTCAAACAACTATTTTTCCCTTTCTGAGTAGATTTCTTTCTTATCTTCCTCACAGATTTTGCTCTTCACTAGGCCTTCCAGGGAAGTCCTCTTCTGTCCTCTTTAATTTTCCACTCTACGGTGCATTGGTAGTGACTGTCTAGCTTGGAAAGGACAGGTACTTCTGTTAGGAGTTCTTTTTTCAGTACCTAGAGTAAACTCTTCAGATTTCTGTAGGAAAACTCTGTGGATGTAACAACAGGTCTTTGAACATACCTTTTTTCATTAGTCCCCAATGCCGGTCTACCGTCTTGGTTAGAGACAGTTGAGAAGCAGCTGTTCGGCTGTGGGAGAACTTGTCAGCTACTCTTTCCATAAAAGAAAGGCAAATAGCTGCTATGCCACTGGGTGAACCGTCTGTTAGTTTCACTGAAGAAAGGAAGATCATGAACTTTGCATTGTGGTGTTTTGGTTTTTTTGTTGTGTTGTGGTTTTTGGGGTTTTTTTGGGGTTTTTTTTTTTTTTTTAATTTTAGATATGCTGGCTGAAAGTATTTAGGTTGTTTTGTGCTTATCTCTTTATCTATTATGTCTAAAGCCCTGTGCGTGGTCTATCATAGAATGGTTTCGGTCGGAAGGGACCTTGAAGATCATCTAGTTCCACCCCCCTGCCATGGGCAGGGACACCTCCCGCTAGACCGGGCTGCTCAAAGCCCCATCCAACCTGGCCTTGAACCTCTATATGGAACCTTATTATGTGCAAGGACTTTCTTTACATGATTGCTACTTCTTAATGTTTTTTTCTGCCATTGGAATGGAAAGGTACCAAATGATACACAGCTAGAAAATGTGCATCAGTCTCTTGTGTTTTGGGCTTTGGCTGACCATACTAAAAGAAAAAAAAATTGGTTCCCAAATTTTGTAGTGCACAGACTGCATAATAGTTATCTTCTATGTGCTAATCTGAAATAAAAGTCTTAGCCGTGAAAATAGCTAACCAACCAGAAAATAAAGGAGTACATTAAGCTACTCTAACCTAGTTTACATTTATTATTAAACTGAATAATCAACATACAGAGAACAAAATTTTTTTCAATACGCAAAAATGGTCTTGTACTTTAGGGTCTAGTATAAGAAGAGACCAAACAACAAAGGGCTTACTGCAGCACCATTAAAGGGTACAGTAGTTCTGATAGTATTAAAGGGCAATAGGAATGGGTGTAAATAATGAAGTGGCCTCCACCAGCTTTGGACATGTCCCGTAGCATAAATATCGCTTAAATCTTTATCAAATCAATGGTCTCTACAAGCAGAAGCCATGCTTTGTTTATAAGGGCTCTGCAGATAGGTTAAACTTGTAATTGCAGGTAGTAAGAAGTGAAAATACGATGAGTTGTATCTGCACTACTCAAAGCTGCTTCATCCCACTGGCAGTTTTAGCCACACCTCAAAAGATATTCAGCTTTATAGTGGTAAAATTTGCTTTGTGTTCCTAACTGAATTCCAGTTTCAGAAACATCTAGTTTCTCCTGGGAGCTTTAAGATTAAGTTGGCTGTAAGATTTATTTCCCAAGCTGTTGGATATTTTGCCTTGTGTCTTTGAATAAATCTTTCCAATATGTTTTTCTCTGTATTTGGTTCCACACGCAAATCCAAACACTTCTGATTTTTTTTCTCCCTTTAGCTCAGTTGTATCCTGAAATGTTCTTCATATACGTACAGCTTGCTACCTCCTCATCCAGCACCGCTGCTTTTCAAAAAGATCCCTGTTTGGAAGACAGGAGACACATAACGTCACTGTCATCTTGTCACAGTCACTCATAGGAGGAAGGAGAAGGTATTGTGGAAGTAATAGTCTGTGAAAAATGTGCTTAGCCTTAGCTTATTCACACATGCAGTGAGGAGCTGGGATGTACTGGAACATGCTCAAGGCATGTGAAATCTTTGGATAGTTTAGCTGTCAAACTCTAACAAGTCACCACCAAGTTTCATAGGCTTGTTCTGCCCATTAAATCAGCTCAGTCTATGATGTTGCAGTCACTGTAGCACAGAGCCATGGAAATTAGAGTTGTCACTAAAGCTGAAAAGAATCTAACTAGAAATAAATCATAACTGTAACAACAAGGCTTATCAGCTGTTCAGACACTGCTGTTACTTAATAGAGCTGGTAGTTTTTTCTGTCTTTATATCTTCTAGATGGTGTGTTTTAATGAAATGCAAGTTATTAAGCTCCAGCGTGTTAGTAACTGGTAAAAACTATTTGGCCTGGCTTATGAAAAGTCAGATTAGATGGTCTAATTATCCCTTTTGGTCTTAACAACTATGAATCTTGTCCCAGAGATTATTATCATTTTCCCAGAAGTCTGTGAGCTATGCAAGGGACATGGAGTCAGGAAAAACCAGAGGTGGATTGTCTCATAATTCTGAGGTCTGCTCCTGTGAAATCAACTGGTAACTTGCTAAAAAAACAAATAAATCCTTTTGGCTCTAACTTCCATGCAGTATAATTACTCCTTAAACTTAGATTTAGCCCCTGGATACTTGGATATGAAGCATACATCTTGATCGTGGCCTCTTTCCGACCTAAAAGTCTGTCCATAGGCCATATGCAGTTGCAAAACTGTCAGAAATGACAAAACCTGGAGATTGCTTTGTATAAGGCACTGGAAAGATTAAGCATATCACTAACCCCACTCTTAATGGGTCTGGTGTGTAATTGGAAGAAGATTTCTTTTAACTGCCTCTTCCCTTGATTGGCAGGTAATATCATCATTTTGACTGGTAGTCCCCAGTCAATCATATGTTATATTGTAATGCAGATTTCCCTTTATTCCCTGAAGGACATACTAGACTCTGAGAGTCCCTTGCCAGAGGCTTTACATATTACTGTACTTCTCAAGGATGGGTAATTCACCACTTTTTTTGGCTTTTCTTTGCTTTGAGAAGTGGTCCTCTAGGTTTTGTCGTTCATCCCTAAACAGGCAGGACTAAAGTGAAGACATATAAAAAGCTTTTTAAAGTTTTTCAAGAACATTGACAATTGATTCCCAAATTAGAAGACCTTCAGTTTATCGTATGCAGCAATGGACGAGCTATTGAAAAAGATACAGCTCAAAATAATGAGCATTTCAAGTAGAAGAGTATCTAAAATTCTATGAAATTTTCTACCTGAGAATATCAGCATATGATATAAAGAACTTAGATGCTTTGCACTCGTAAATTTGAATCCTGAATGACATAGCTGACTTCATTTTTCCTCTACTCAAAAATCCTGAGCCAAAATCACACACAAACATAACATAAAGTATATTTTGTTTCACAAAACTGTGCAGTCCTTTAAGTATTAAAAATACCACAAATATAAAAAGCAAGCAATAGAAGAAATAGGGGCAAGAAATGCTTGATTCTATTAACTAGGTCAGTTTTGCCTATTTCAGATGTTTCATTAGTCCAGATTGACCTCCTGGCATTAGCTAAGAGAAGGAATGTTGTCAAACAGTATCAGTTATTGAAGAACACAGGGAAGCAGATTGCCTATAATTATAGGTGGCAATGGAATAAGTAACTCCTTGATCACGTGTTGGATTATAACAGACATATTGAGAACAATGGGCTGGTTTATTTTCCTGAAGTCTGATCGCTTTTCTAATAGTACAATATAAATCATGGAACAATTACTTTTTCTAGTATCTTCCCTCTTAAAAAAAAAAAAAAAAAAGAATTGGTGTATGTAAATATCCTAAGGAACAAACCAGGTACATTTAAAGCACATCTGAGAACAAAAATTTCCAGTGCCATGAAATCCTATCAAGAAAGCAATTTAACTGAAAATAAAACTAATAATGCTGGCCCTTGGCCTACTTACAACCTCGAGACTTCAGTTTAGTTATATGTTAAAACTAGTTCCTGAAAGATTCTTATCTTCATTTTGACATCTTAGTGTCATGACGAATTGGAGTGGAAAGGTATAAAAAGGTGGGATTTTTTTCTTTTCCTGAGTAGCATTCCATCTTTGTTCCTTAAGTAGCAATGCAACTTTGGATATTGGTTTTATATAGTCACATTTAACTACCTGCTCTGCCTTTGGAAAGTTAAGAATACCTATAGTATAAATTAGAGCACTCTTGTTTGTCTTGAGGCTACGTTAATTCCTCTAGAGAATGACTGTGTCTAAATGATGGTCAGATATTGTCAGGACACTTAGGGGTCTTTTTGTTTCCTATCACTACCTTAGACTATGAAAATACTCTAAACTGAGTAAATAATTTAGAGCTAGAAATTGATGAAATTTATTCTGCTGATTTAAGTCAAATTATGTCAAGCCTTCAGTACGGAATTTTACTTTTTTTTTTTAGTAATCTTTTATAGTCCTTGGTCTCATGTGCTAGCTCTCTTTTCCTTTGAAAGCATTCCTAAGAGATCACTTGTCTGCTCCTCCTCAGTTACATGTAATTCCTCAGGAAGTGTACAAGCTACCTCACAAAGTAGCATTAGAAAAATAATCAGAATGGATATTATTGCTTTTATTCACTGAACATAACAGGTGCAAACATGGAACATGGATCTGAGACCATGTGAATTAGCCAGTCTTACACTGAGAGCATCAGAAAATGCACTGTGGGCCAACTGACGCTGTTTTTCATGGTAGTACATACTCAATTCATTGGTTTTTGTTAGGGGAGGCTTCAATAAGCTTTTTCAGCTCAAGAACACTGAGGACAGAAGTTTCTTCATATTGTGTTTCAGTTTGCTAACTAATAGGTCCTCTTTGGTTTAAAATGTGCAGTTAAAATGTCCCTTCTGCAAGTCTGTACAGAAATAATGAGGCATTTATGTGTGCATTAATTATAGATTGAAACTATATCTCAGATGGGAAAGTGTCTGTCTTCTCGTAATATAGCCTGTGGGCTACTGAGCTCATCTCAGAGTTACCGTAAAGCAGAAAAACACTTTAATTTCATATATGGACACTATTCAGTCAGTAATTAGTGGAATTTTTCTGTTTGTGATAAGTTTATGGTGATATAACAGATAGCATATCGGTGTGAAGATTACTAGCTCATTGGTAAAGCAAAAAGACCACAGATGAAACATTGGATCAAATATCTTAGCATATGTAAAAATGCAAGGTGGCTTGTTGTTCTTTTAGCCTGCTACTTTCCTTACAGGTATAATGCAGTTGTAGTAGTGTGGTAGTATAATAAAATTATTAAAGTTGTATAATCTAACCATTAGAAAAAATTTCTTAAAGCATTTTCATATTCCCTTTCCTTCATATATATGTTTAATATTTCATCAAAAAGAGTAACAAAAAGCTCGTACTATACATGAAAAAAAGAGTAAGGAATGGAGTTAGCCCTTCTCAACTGTCTAGAATAAAAATTGTGTATTTCAAGAACTTTTTGAAGTTAGATCTTTCAAAATCTAATCTTATGAGTGCTAGTCTCTGTTAATTGTGTAGGTACATAGATAGCTATCTGTGCAGTGGCATGCAATATATGAGAGAATTATACTGTAGTCGGTTGAAGCTGGCTGTATGCCAGGCACCCACCAAAGATGCTCTATCACTCCCCTCTTCATCTGGACAGGGGAGAGAAAATATAACAAAAAGCTTATGGGATAAGGACAGGGAGATCACTCAGCAACTACCGTCATAGGCAAACCAGACTCGACTTGGGGAAAATTGTTTTATTACCAATCCAATCAGAGTGTGGGAATGAAAAATAAAAACTAAATTTTAAAACACCTTCCCCCACGTATCCCTTCTTCCCAGGCTCAACTTCATTCCCAATTTCTACACCTCTTCCCCCGAGGAGCTTAGGGGGATGGGGAATGGGGGTTGTGGTCGGTTCATCACACGTTGTCTCTGCTGCTCCTTCCTCTCCAGGAGAAGGACTCCTCACACTCTTCCCCTGCTCTAGCGTGTCTCCCCTCCCACAGGAGACAGTTCTCCATGAACTTCTCCAGCATGAGTCCTTCCCACTGGCTGCAGTTCTTCATGAACTGCTTCAAGCGTGGGTCCCCTTCCACAGGGTGCAGTCCTTCAGGAACAGACTGTTCCAGTGTGGGTCCCCCACGAGGTCACAAGTCCTGCCAGCAGACCTGCTCCAGTGTGGACTCCTGTCTCCACGGGGCCACAGGTCCTGCCAGGAGCCTGCTCCAGTGCGGCCTTCCACCAGGGTCACAGCCTCCTTCAGCTCCAGCTTGGGGTCCTCCGCAGGCTGCCAGTGGACATCTCCTCCACCATTAACCTCCATGGACAGCCTGCCTCACCATGGTCTTCATGATGGGCTGCAGGGGAATCTGCTCTGGTGACTAGAGCACCTCCTCCCCTTCCTCCTTCAATGACCCTGGTGTCTGCAGAGTTGTTGCTCTCACATATTCTCACTCCTCTCTCTGGCCACAATTGCTGCTGTGCAGTAACTTTTCCCCCTTTCTAATTATGTTATCCCAGAGGCGCTACCACCATCGCTGGCCAGCGGCAGGTTCATCACGGAGCTGTCTGGGGTTGGCACGCTCTGTTGGACATAAGGGAAGCTTCTAACAGCTTCTCACAGAAGTCAACCCTGTAGCCCCCTCACTACCAAAACCTTGTCGTGCAAACCCAATACGTATAGGAAGAAGGAAATTGTGGATAAATCAATGGACCTTTTGGACTCTACACATTGCAGATGAAAATCCCTGGTTTTGCCTCCCATTGCCTACTTTTAATGTTTTATTTCTTTATCTGTAAGCTATTCATGTGCACAAGGAGATCATAAAATTATCATAATTCTACTTGTTTTATCTACTTATCAGATAAATATATAAAAATTAAGCCAGATTGTTCTTAATCTAGCAGTATCTGTTTCTATTGAATTGTAATACAGTATAGTAGAGTGAGAGCCCAAACTGTGTTAGTGAACTACAAAGTGTGATCTCTACAGTAACTCTTAGACTCTAAGGAATCTGGTTCATAAAAACAGAACCTTACCTTTTGTATGTTCTACCTGACTACCTGATTTCTGAATTAGTGGATGTGTTCAGTTTTCATCACAGCAGCTAGATTTACACAAAGAACGATATTGTCTGTTCATTTTACAAATTAATACACTTCTAGGCAGTGTCTCAATTATTAGCATGGAGGTTTTATGAAGGGGTGTAATGTAATGCTACGTTACATCACGTGTGTATGAGTATTCTGTTTATTTGAGGCTGTCTTCAAACTTTTACTGTTGTTATACATAAGCAAAATAGCAGGTCATTTCTATGTAGAAGATAATGGAACTGTATGGACTTCACTAAACAGAGCCTGAAGATGCAGAACTTCCTCTTTAATGGGTCTTAAAATGAGTCTTATTATCTCTGCACTGGGCTTTTCCGATACTGTCATAACCAATACAGACTCCTTGGAAGAAAATATCCTCTACCTTTAAGCTAGGCTGTGTAAGCACAGAGAGGTTGAGTGTTAAATTGGGCAAAAATTGGGTTGCACCTTTAAGAAATAGTGTTAATACTGTGTTAAACTCCAGATGCTCTTTATCATATAATCGTTATCATAAAAAGTCTTAATGTAAAAGATCCTAATAGAGTCCCACAGTGTCTCAGGAGCAACCTGGACTGGCCTTTGCATTTAAATTAGAGAATAATTAGATCCAGGAGGAGAAAAAAAAATGGTGAAGTGCATTCTGCTTTTCTCTTCTACGGGAAACACACACACAGTCCCAAAACTATTAATTAGGCATTGTGAGAACATGGAATACATTTAACACTGTGGAATAAAAACTGTTTTATCATCCATAACAGTATGAAAGTGCTGCATTGTCTGTCATCTGTTCACAAGATTTCTTTACCAGTTGAGTCCAATATCTCAAAATAAATTGATATGAAAAAGGACAAAAAACGCCAACAAAGAGTAGCCCTTTACTGCCAATGCCTTCAGGAAGCAGCATAAAGAGGTGTACACAGACAGAATTATACAACCATAGAATGGTTTGAGTTGGAAGGGACCTTGAAGGTCATCTAGTTCCAACGTTCCTGCCCTGGGCAGGGACACCTCCCACTAGACCAGGTTGCTCAAAGCCCCATCCGACATTGCATTGGACACTTCCAGGGATGGGGCAGCCACAGCTTCTCCGGGCAACCTGTGCCAGCGTCTCACAGTAAAGAATTTGTTCCTAATATCTAATCTAAATCTACCCTCTTTGAGATTAAAACTGTTACACCTTGGTCCTTGGAGAATCTGCTCCGTATTTCCTGAGATAGGGAGTTACAGGAGAGAGACTTAAATATTTATGCTGCCTTACAGCATGGAAAAACTGCTGCCTGTATCACTATCTGTATCCTGTTTCAAGGAAGAAAACACAGAATCACAATACAGCATGGCATATTTTGCATGGTAAAAAGTATTAGAGTTTGTATTTCATGAACTTAGAACTAAGGGCTAACGCAGAGGTTGTTACCACTATGTTTCGTACATTTTTCTCTATTTTGTTCTTTTAGAAGTGCTAACACTTTTAGAGATTCAGTGGCTTTCCTGAAGGTTGGGAAATAGTGGGGTGTAGTCATCTGGAGCTGAAATATTTCCTATTACTTGGCTGTAAGAGATTTATTTAGACATTCTCACTGTAGTGAGAAAATAGCTTGTGTATGTGCCCTTAAAAACAGCAGTCCACAGAGAATATACCTATCTTTGTGTGACAGATAAATAGTTCCATCAGGATGAAGTTGAGGTTAACCTTGTATTATAATGTATTTGTTATTCAAGCTATGGTTTAAGCCAAGCGAACTCCTGAAAACCTCTTGAGGATGGAAAAGTTTTTCTCCAGATGCAATTTTCTGTTTTGGGGATCATCAGTTACCTAAAGTGATGGCTGAATATCTCCAGGTTTACAGAGGGCTTCTAGTATAAGCTTGTGAAACAGAACATGCAAGATGACACTGTGAAAAGCTGTTCTACTTGCTACGGTGGAGTTTAGGAGGAAAATAAACCGGGTCCTCAGGCTGCCCTGTGGACAGCGCTGATGCATCTTCCATGTATTCTCTGTGCTGCTGGGGCTGTGCTTTACATACTGGAGTTGAGCCTTGTCCCTCTATTTAATCTTGTTACGTTTTACAGTGGTTTACTTAACAGGGAGTATCGTAACAAGTTTAGGAACACTTTATTGGGGTTGACAGAAGCTTTCATTTTAAACACATTTCTATAAAGTGGAAAAAGTCTGGAACACCATATTTGGCAGTTTCCTCTCATGCTACCATTTTGTTCCAAATGAAATATGACAACACAATAGTTGCAGTAATTATAGTAATTGACTTCAGAGAGTTCAAGATGATCATGTAATTAGCTGCTTTATGGGAGAGAGATCACCACCATCTCCCCATTTCCACGCTTCTGTGGTCTTCAAAGGTATTTTACACAGGACTGTAAACCAGGGCACTTCTACCTGAATTCTGAATACAGTTCACAAGGCTGGCTTGTGAATTTAAAAACAAAATCAAACTGCTGTAAGAAAAAAGCGCAGCACCTTTTTTCTTAAATATGTTGGTGCTCTTGCAGAGCCAGCATATGATGAGAGAGGTTGTAATTGGCAGAGAGATAATTCATTTAAAAATGTCTCTTTTACTAAGGAATTGCAGGTAATTTCAAGAGAATAAATTAGATTCCATAAAGGATCTTTACTGATGTCTTTTCAAACTTTCTGTGGGAGAAGGAGAGGGCAAATAGTCTATTGAGAATTTTTATATAAGCTGTGAACGAAACACATAAAGCTCTAATTGTTAGAAAGCCACTGTGCTCTAAACGGTTCACATATAATAGGATCATTTCTATGCAGCTTCAATAGAACATTCTTCCATTTTCTGGAAAACAGACTTGTGGCATGGCAGACGTTGTGTGTTTCTTTGCCTACAAAATAATCTTGCAAAGAAAGATCATAACAGAAACCAACTCCTATCCGACTTACCCAATTGATGATTGGTTGTAAAACGAAAATAGATACCTCTGATACATGCAATACTAGTAGATCTTTAATTTTGGAAAAAGCTAAATAGAGAATATCTGTCAAAATAAGATTATTACAGATGTATGCAGCTTTGGAAGCTCAAGACAGAATGAAATGTTCCTTTTAACCTTTTGTATACTGTTTCAAAACAGTAGACGTCAAAGCTGGAAAACTTCAAAACATACAGTTAATCACTAAAAGGGCAATTTAGACACCTAAACCAAAGTAAGGGATAGAGTCAGGTCTTTTAGTCAAACTACTACATGGAAAAGACATTCTGAGCTATAAATTCTAATTAAAATCACACAGTTGTTTATACACAGTTTAGTACTTCATTAGGGTCTGCAGTAAGCTTATAGATTATTATCTTCATCCTCAGAGATGGATGGAACTTAACTGGAACAAAGCTAGGCAATTTTATACAACAGTGAAGTAAGCCCTGCTTTGAGCAGGAGATTGGACCATAATGACGTCTTGAGGGTCCCCTCCAGTATGAGTTATATTACAATTCTATGCTTACCTTCAATATCCTCTTAATTCAAGATGGTATCATCTGAATTCAGACTTGAGGGGAATAGGCATTAATCACTTTTGTGATCCATGGTAACTAATCGGATGATCCTGAGGCAGCCTGCTTGCTAAGTAAAATGTGTTATAATAACCGGTAGAAGCTCTAGCTTGTAAATGTCCATAATGGGATTGTTCCATGTTTGGAGAGATGTTCCTTGCACTAGGTGACACTTGAAGTGCTGTCTTATTCTTTGATGTGTCCGTGGTGAAAAAAGGAAAGACGGAAATTTTCCTGCTTCTAGGTAGAAATCAGTAGGTGAGTGATGGTGGACGTGGCCATTTAGTACACACTGCTAAAAGTTGTTACTTGGTGTGCATGCACACACTGAGACTGTCTTGTTCTTTCCACAAACAAAAAAACCAGTCATCTTACAGTGTGCGTTAGTTAGTGGAGATCATAAGAACCCAGATTCTGATGGATCTACCACACCATCTGTGAACCAGTTTTTTGCTTTCAGATCATGCAGTATGAATTAGCACTTGAGTTTCATAGGGTTTAAAGGGTTTGAAGTTGTAGCAAAGTCAAATTTTCTGTATGAAATATGTAGCAGAGCAGATAGCTGAGCAAGAACATCCATAGCTTTTAAAAAGCTGCACCTCTAGAGTTAGAAAATTAAAAGTGAAATCCTCTTCAAAGTGATAAATGCACTGAAGCCTGTATTAAATAACCTCTCAAGGGACTTCCAAAAAAAAAAAAAAAAAAAAAAAAAGGCTCTTAAGGGAGGGAGGTTGATCTTCTCCTGCATGTTATTTAATGTTGCAGTTGCCTTCCATGGTGCTTTAAGTTTAAAGTTTCAATGGTGCCTTGATCTGCTGATTAGGATTTTGATGATGTGTTAGCTGTGAATAACTACAAGTGAACATTTTTCAGATGGAGTTTCAAATGAAGAGCTGTACAGTACGAGAATAGAAAAACAACATTCTTTGGTTGTCTTACCTCTTTCATAAATTGACATAGCTATTGCCCAAATGATCCCTTCTTGTAAATGTAAATGATCTGCAATACAATCATATCATTATTTCTTAACCATCTGGGAGTTAGTGACTTTTTTTTCCTCCTTACTTCTCCTGTGGGTGCAAAACTTAAAGGTTATTTTTTTCTTTAGCTGTTTTCCTGACTTCATTCTTCCTGCATGTAAAGGAATTGTTTTTATCAGACCAGGCTTATTGCTATTGAGAAAACATGTCCCTGTTATGTCATGACCAAACATTCCTATGTGAAGATCACTTTTTTATTTTATTATAAATCATAGTACCACATAAGCTCAAATTATTGTTTCTTTAATTTCTCTTGCAAACATTATTTTTCTCCCAGTAGCTCTGTTTAAAAAAAAAAAGCTACTTAAAAAAAAAAAAGAAAAAAATTACCTGGCTTAAAAATATTAGTTAATAAATTTCCCTTTTAAAATTGCAATTAAAAAATAAAATCCTTGGCAATCTAGAGGCTCAAGCTGATACTGCCTGAATTCCTGGCAGTGTGTCTCAGTGATTTCTGGCTTTGTATGTATGAAACTCGTGGAGAAAGCTGCAACTACTGGCAGGATTTTCTGTAGACTGAGGGCCAGGATCAACATACTCCTAACAAACTACGCCTGAATTGCAGAAATGCTTCAGTGACTAATGCATTTGTAGGTAACTTTGCTCTAGTGCAAAAGCAGTTGCGATCTCTGTAATGAAGTAGTTGTGTCAGAAGCAAGTGTATGTTGATTGTCTAGATAGGATTATGAAGCACCAAAACCAACTCTGTTTAATGTATCCATTTAATACATTTACTGTATACTCTAGTGAGGTCCCAAACTATGAAGGACTGTGAGGTGGTGCTTCTGATAAGAGCTCTATTGTGAGGAATGTTACGTATGTGAAAGACTTACAAATTTCAAAATTGGATTAAAAAAAAAAAAGAAAAAAACAAAAACCCCACACTCAACAAAAGCAAAATAACAGAAAAACACCCTTCTATCCCCTGCAATCCTCTTCCACCTCTCCCAAGGATCATTTAATAGCTTTCACTTAATTTAAATGTTTTAATTTTGACTTTTAAGGTTTACTGTGTGTTACCCTCAATATAAAGCCTTTCCAAAATGAATGGTAGAAAATATTTCCTTCTATCAGGTCAAAAC
The DNA here is from genome assembly GCF_964199755.1 of Larus michahellis. Lineage (NCBI taxonomy): Eukaryota > Metazoa > Chordata > Aves > Charadriiformes > Laridae > Larus > Larus michahellis. The sequence continues at coordinate 14,402,951 of NC_133903.1, read as the reverse complement.
AAGCTCTTTGGACTTTTTCAAAATGTCTGCATCTTTTCTATAAGGTATTTCAGGGAAATTCAATTAATGCTTTGATTTTCAAGGAACTTGGCATTCTGTTATAATACGGTTTGAGCAAAGTTTGTCTAGTCAGCTTGTCTGGAGACATTTTGAAGGGGCAGTTTAAGGTAGATGTTGGCTGGAGATGGTATCCAGGTAAATATCACCAGGGCCAGGATTTCACCTCTGAGTAGCCAAAACCTGTTATCGTTCTCTGCTCTGCATGCTAACGTAGGATGGTACACTATACACAGAGGGTGACTAACAAAGCAAGCAGTGTCTGTTGCCCTTTGTATTTAACACTACTTTAGATGATAGATGACTTTGCATGGGAGTTGAGTGCTGGCCTGCTTTCATGCGTGGGGAAAAGTTGTTTTTCATGTGTGGTGTAGAGCCATGGGGAGTTAAACCCCAGTGAGCTTTCACATCTCCACTTGCTTTGTTTGCTTTTCATCTAAGCTTGCTACCACTACTGGGGAGAACCTTAGCTCCTTGATAGCCCCATTGACGTCAATGAAACTAATTATAGTAATGCAAATGCTGTTCAGAATGACTTATTCTTTCTCAAAACCTGTGCTTTCAAATACCCTGTGATTTTATTGCATGTAATTCTGGTGTAGAAGGAGTCTTGAGTAGTCTTGCTGTTACTCCAAGTCCAAACAAACCAAACCAAAAATTAAGTCATATTTACATGTATTAATCCCCTTAAAATATTAATCTGGGTTGTCAATTGCTTAAAAGATACACAACATGTATTTGCTTTTCATGTACGTTTACTTTTCTTCCTGTTTTGCTGTGTAGCTCAACTGCTTGAGTTTCCCCATTATTCTGGTATTATTTTTGAGGATGAACAGGGGAGCCTAATCAACTTGAACTAAACCACTCGTTATTTTACATACCCCTATGGTGTTCCTTTCTAAGGAAACACAAGTGGTTCTCACATTGGAGACAAAATATTTTCAGCCATCTGAAAGCTGAACGCAGCACTGTGCGGGAAAGTCATTTTTCATTTGTAATAGTGTGCACAGGCTCCATGCGTCCGAATTAAAACTAGCTTTCAAGGAGGTAGTTCAGCAGTGCTCGCAGCTGGCAGTACAAAACCAGAGCCGCTGTATTAGGAGACAGTCTGTGCAAGTCTAAAAAGGATTAGCTTGAGTGACTTCCATTTTCTGTTTTCTGAATGGATGAACATGGTAAAGTAGCTATTTCCTGTGGTTACATATTATATACAATTATGCCACTTGTGTGAATTATTATTTTTTCCTCTAGGAAGGCCTACATAGATTGCTGTGGGTTTTTTTGTTGGTTTGTTTATTTTTTCATTTGGTTGGTTTTTTTACACCTCATAATGATGTGTGACAGGAGCTTGTCTGCATTTGAAGAGATTACAGGTTCCCAAGCTTCAAATTCCTTTCACCAAGGAAAATGTTCGTGTGTGCTATGACAGAAATGAGCTCGCAAACATTTTGGTCATATTCTGCAACAGTCTTAGGTCATCCATGATGTAGTTACAAGCTCAGTATGTTGAAAATCTTAGTTCTTTGCCTTTGTCTAAAGTCTTCTGCAAAATCAGGTATCTAGTAATTGGGTACAATAATGCTTCTTTCCACAGACAGCACATGCTGCTGTTCTTTTTGACACGGAAGGAAAGAATGATCAGGAAGTCTGCTTGCTCAGGTACCCCAGTTTGAGATAGTGATTAACCATCTAGCTTGGAAGATCTCACTTTGTCTCATCTCTGGATCTTGGTCTCAGCTATTTCTTTAGGCCTTCTCCCAGAAACACAAGAGCAACAAACCAGACAACAAAATAGCTCAAAAAATGTGGCATCTCTAAAGCGTTTGTGGCTGTATCTACAGGGATATAATTGTTCCTTCCACAAAGTCTAAAAGAGGATTTAACCAATCTGTTGACATCAGCTGGGTCTAGCAGCCTTAGCCCTTGTAGCATAACAAATGTATGGAACTACATCAAAGACACACCACTTCTCTTTGATTTTGGTTTAGCTATTTCCATTTGAAACAAATGTTCAACACATAGCACATTGCTGATTGCTGAAACGTTGATCTGTAATGCAAGTTGTGGATGAATAACAGCAATAGGAAAGAGTAGTTTTTGTCTGATTTGTTTCATTATTCAGGTGTGAACGACATGGACTCCCATTGCCTTTGGAACAATATTATTAGAAAAAAACCTATCACAGCAAGAAATACAGAATGCGATTTTGTTTTGGATTCTGTTTCACCATTAGCTGAAATGCTCCTACCTCTTAGTTTCATAGATATTCCACTGCTGGCCTTGATATTCGCTGTATGAATTGTGGCTCAGGTGGCAATGCATTTCCACAAGGAGACAAGGTGATAACTCTTCTGACTGGTTATCATTTTTTCACGAATAAATCTGGAGGGATGGATGTGCAAAAATATCATTGGATCAATGGCAATACAGGCAGAAATGGTAGCCACTGCAGACAAGGGCGTTTTTTTGTTTTCCTTTATTTTGGCAAACATGGTGTCTCATATTCATTGTAGATTGTACAGGTTAAGTGAAATGCAACAGTGAAAGAAGAAAAAAAAATGCATCAATCTAGGGAAGCTGAGTTTTGAATTATAGTGTCTTATAAAAGCTGCAATAAAAACTGGGGCTCTGGTATATAAACACAGGAAGGAACTGTCTCTTTCCTGAAGAGATTTTCACATTGGGTCCCAATCCTGCAAAGAATTACATCACTCCTAAACTTAATACGTAATTTACTGAAGTCATCAGAACTCCAGGACTCTGAATTGCAATCTTTATTGCCAGAATACTACATCTGTGGAGATGAATGTCCTGTTGAAGTTAACGTGAGTTTATAGTGTAAAGAGTTAATGTTACCAGATCTTGTGTGCACAATCAAGGCTACAAACACCAGTATATGGACAAAGGGGCTAGAATCACATATGAGGCAGCAAAATAGCTGGTATCATCTCAAGTTAATTCCTTTTTTGTCTGTCAGTAGTATCAATATTTGCCTTTTCAAGATTTTCATGCTTGAACTGCCCCATTTTGCTGTTTTATTCTGGCGCCTCATTTTCTTTATCATTAGTCCTCTTAACTAGACAAAAACCTCTGGGTTTTTGCAGGCTGCTCAGTTTGGCGTAAAAATTGGTAATGGGGTCAACTCTCTAGATTGTGGTACTTTACGTACAGAGCACAAATGAAAGACTGCTCTCCTAAGATTTCACGATGCAACACTTCACCGAAAAGTCTGTCTTTTTTATTTGCTTGTTTTTCCATAGGAAAGCAGTTAAATAATTTCTTCTTGATTTCTTCCTCTTTTCTTGCAACTTGTTTGATGCTGTTCTTGCATTTCTTTGGTTTTTTGTTATATTTAAAACAATAACCAGAAGATCTCTACCTCACCTTGTTTGAACTCCTAAAATTCTTTTTATTTTGGATCATAACAGGTTCCTCTGTATAGCTTGAGGCTCATATTTTTCATTAAATTTTACTTAAACAATATTATGTTGACTGGCATTGAGATTTGATCCAGCCTGTGTCTCTGGGCTGTACAGTTATGGTGCCTCTCTTTGCAAAGGTGAATTTGGTGTATACAGATATATTCCACATGATATGAAAATTGTTAAGTCTCTTAAATGTCTTCATTGACATGTTGTGTCAATGAAGGCTGCATGTTTCATGCCTGATCAGGATTCATTGCCTTCTTAGTGTCAGGGCCAGGATACAATAAAGGTTATTGTGAGTGACCACTGGCGGGATCTGTGAGACCGCAATTGTTCGGGTAGGGAAAATGCTCGGCTTTGCTTGCTCTTTTATTTTCGTGCTGTAGGCCCTGTGGTGCCATCAAAGTGCATAGCACAGTTGCAAGCAGAATGCTAGCACATGAAGGCAAAACTGAAATAATTGAGTGAAGCTGAGAACAGGAAATATATTTGATCTAAAAGTCAGTTGCCTCAGATGTGTTGATATTGGAGCCTTTTAATACAAATATCAGGGGAGATGGTGTAAGGAGAGTTACAGGAGAGGGGGAAGTCATCAAGTGAAGCCTGTAGGAGTTGCACCTGCTCTTGCCATTAATCAGTCTTTGAAGACTGCAGGAGAGGGGCTCCAGCCTCATGGCGCTGGCTTGGAATTTGGCAATGTAAGCAGATGTTATCCTGTACCTAACAAAGAGTGGATTATGAATCTGACAAGACTGGGCATATGGGATGAAGTAATCTTACAAAAGACTGTTATCTGTTCTCCTAACAGGGAAGCAATGGTTGCCTTTTTTTCTTTTTTTTTTTCCTTTTTTTAATCATTTTAAGCAGCTGTTGAATTTTTTAAATGAGACTCAATGTGCACTGCAGCCTCTTTATCAACTCAAAACAATGTAAAGTTAAAACTCAAGGTAAATGAATCATCTTCAAGTAGCACTTGAACTATTAGTGTGTTGCAGAACATGACTTCACTTTTTGCCTGTGGATTTGCATTTTTTGCCCTTTGCACAGACCTAGTTTTGATGCTAGGAGAGATCATGTAAAAATAACATGCAGAATAGTGCTCTGAACTGTTACTGCTGACAGGATTAACTGATCTGTGGGAGTCTTGCGCTCTTAGAAAGCAAGTTTGATCTCATACCTGGAGATCTGCAGAAAAGCAGAGAATCTTATGAACGCTAATAGAGAAGTTGTCAAAGAGCAGACTAGTACTTCAGGGCAATGAAACTTGTGAGATTTCAGGCTATTAACAGGCCCTATTTTTTACCTTGTGAGGAATAGGGATAAACTTCAGATTATAAAATTCAATATGGGAACAACAAAGCATAATAAATTACTTGTCTTAGATTTAGTTGCTTTTAAAGTTTATCCATTTCTTCTTAGATCCTTTTGCATAAAACCCAGCTCTATTATTAGCGCAGTTGACTTCTGCTAATACTACTTTCATGATAATACTATTTCATATGTAAAGGCCCTCAGAAACAAGCTCCACAAAATTGTTAGTGGCCTCTTATATAGTAGCTGAGGAAGGAATACAGTTGTTACGTATCTGGCTTTTTTTTTAACAGATCTGTGCACTGAAACCCATGTCTTTTGAGTCTTTGTTTGGTCGTACAGTGGTTAATCTAGCAATAACTCAAATTTGTTGAGATCCTACCAAAGGAGTTCTGGATTGAGAGACTCGTTCATTCTTAAACTTTTTGGCCATGGTAAGCCAGTGGACCAAACTGAAAGCATAAAGCTTATTTTAGCAGTAGCTCTCATCCCAGGAGATGAATCTGTCTCTAAAAAAACCTTTCAATGCAAATTAGAAGAGAAGGGTGTACATTGCCAGGGCCCTGAGGGTACCAACAGACTTTAATGGCTCTGAGCAGTATCACCCCCCTACCCCTCATCCATTGACCACCAGCCCCAGTGAAGCTCAGGCCCTGGTTGGAGCTACGCTGTGTGGTACCTGTTTCCATCCCTGTTTGACGAGTAGAGGGGATTCCTTCCTGGGCCTTTCACTTGACATGGGGTTTCCTGCAGGAGCTTTCCTGTTCCCACCAGTCTGTGTCTTCTCTCTCTCTCTCTTTGAGCAGGCTGGTGATATTCCTGTATTGTCTGGTTCCTGGTCTCAAACTCATCACGTGGAAGCCAGCTGCTCATCACTGGTGAGGCTATACCCAATTCCTGTAAAGAGACAGCTTGTGGTTTTGCCACGTTTGGGAAGCGAGGTTGGCAAAGTCAGCACAGATTTTACATTTCTGTTATGGCAGCTGCTTCTGCTAAGAACATTTTTTGAAGTTAGCTTTTGTCTTATGTCAGTGCCATTAACAAAAGAGACAAAACTTTTTACTTAGAAGATTGGCTTAGTTATAGGTAGATAAGCTCTTTAAATAATACCTTGCTTTGTGACAGACCCGCTTATTCAGTTATCACTTTTTACCCCTATATAACAGGAGGACTCTCTAAGTATGTGCTGACAAGTAGATTAATAAGGGTCCAACCTGTGTAGGAATGGTACAGCTGTTAAGTGCAGTCTGTGATAGTTTGAGGGGGGTACTAACCCTTCTAACATGCATAATTTCTGTTTCTTTTATTACACAAATAAAAGATTCGCACTCGTAGGCATAACTGTGTGATCTTCTATAGCTTTCAATCTCTAGCTGTTTTTTGGGAGGGGAAAAATACAGAAGTGAGAACAAAACAGGAAAAATAGAAAAGGGAAAAGATAAAGAGAAAGAAAATGTGCGGATATGTTCTAATACAAGTTGTAAAGTTGGAAGGGTTAGTATTGCTGTATAGTTCTGGAATTAAATTCTTATTTTCATTGGATAGAGAGAGAAGAAACCTATTGCTCCTCTTAACTTCTGCCATCCAAACAAACATTATCCCACTTCATGCTCTGGGACTGTGCCTTAGGGCATGCTGTGCCCTAAGCAATACATATAATTAAACAACAAAGGAGGAGAACGGATAGTCAAAATCTAAAGAAACTACACGGAATCCATGGAGGGTCTGGAAAAATGCCAAAGTCCGTATGGCTACCCAGGTATTTCTGTACTGATTCTTCTTTGGTAGAGGACGAGCTTAAAGACATACCTAAAGAACAGATGCTGTTTATCATTTTTATCAAGAATGCGGTGTTTTTTGAGAGGTCTGAGCACAGCAAACACTGCAAGCATAAGAATGGTTCCTGCTTTTGCTGATACAATTTTTGATTCACTGATTTGTACACATTGTGTGGGAGTATGCGTTTGTGCTTGTAGAAATGATGAATAGTCCCCTGACTCAGCAAAGAAAACTTCACTTTAATCATGATGTTGTAAGACTGTAACAAACATAGTCTTCTACCATCCTCTAGACTTAGAATAGCCATATTTGCTACATACACTGCATGACTTGTAGTTCCTCAGTAGGTTAGCAGTGCTTAGAAACTGATACGGATGCAGTTAAACCCATTAAACTTCCTACCAAGTTAACTGGTTTTGGGGTGGGAAATAACTTTATTATAGTGGTACAGATCTTTGCAGACATCAGTAATATAGCCAAATTGGCCAACGTACTGTAACTAGTTTACTGCTATGATGATTGGGTATCCAAGTGCTATTGAAGTGATCTTATGGTTGATGTTGCTGTAGATAGCTCGGCAGTTAAATTCCAGACAGCAGATTCCAGACAACTCAAATTATCAATTCTCTAGATAAAATAAGCAGCAATGGTGTAATGTGTGTATGAGGTCTTCAAAAGTGTTTGATCTGATACACCAGGAGGAGAGGCTCGGTAACACGATCTGTCTGTTCTTGAGTTTGGAGTGGAAGCATGGTCCGAGATTAAAGCAGGGGTTGGGAAAATTTACATCTTTTATCCTAGACTTTTGGACGCCACATCTGCTTAGTATGACCCTGAGAAACTCAATTTTCTGTTGCATATCTACTTGATGTTCCTTAATAAGCTTGCCTCTGTTGTAGATGTTGTACAAGGAGGGACTATCTTGTCTGTGTGTGAAGTGCTCAGAGAAATTAATCCAAATCATGAGCTATAGATATATTTGCACAGAACTGTGCAAATTTTCCTTTGGAAAGGAAAAACTCAGAAACCTGGATTTGAAACACACTGCTGTTTTTTGATTCTTCCGCTTCCCCTAAGTAACTGGGTTTTGTTGTTATTAAAACGCTTGAAAAGGATCATCATAAGAACACACAAAGTTTCATAACATAGGCAAAATATTCAACTGGAAAACGTCTCCTAGTTCAGCTTCTTAGGAATAATACTAGCAGTGAAATAGCACTGTCGGACTGGCCCAGTTCTGCTAGCTGATGTGAAAGGAGAAGTTTCATGGGGAGTTCCATTGCCCTTTACTCTGTGCGCACTTGGCTGCCTTCTAGCTATCTTAAATTTTCAATTGGATGCTAAGAAAAAGGTTAATTTTGATAAAGCATAATGCCTGATTAAACATCAAGGCCTTGAATCCCCCAAATCTTTGTTTTATCTTAGATAGGCTTCCTGTAGGTACCAAGTAAGACTTGGCACGATATTTAAATGGAGACATCGAACCCTATTTTTATTCTAAAGGAGCACAGTGACGTAGAGCCTCATTTCATGTCCTTCCTTTCTTTTTGGAAGCTCATGCAATGCTTTTTTCTGTATTTCTAATAGATGTTTATCAAGCCTAATATGAGAATATAGCTAAATGTAATTCTTAATATGCTAATAAGGGCAAAACACTCTCTTATCATTAAATAATGTGATGACCTTGAATCAGCATTATTGTTTATGCTTAGATACATTTGCCAATTTTATCCACAACTGCTTCTCCCCAATTTCCCCTTAAGTGTCTAGCACTTGGCACCTCCACTGCAAAGAACAGTGCACCTGTTTTAGCCATGCATTGTGGTCATGAAGGAAACACAAATCGAATGTTGTTTGATACCAACTGTTTCCAGATGTCCTTATTAGTCCAATATTATTTGATTTAGCAAATGTAGTCCTGCTACTTTATTTAACAGCACTGAATCTGTTTTTTAAATCCCAGAGGGTGCCAGAAATACCCTGTTGTTATTCCCTCAGCACATTTTCCAATCATACCTAAAATTGTTTTTGCACATAGAATTGACAAGATTAGGTTACAATTAGCTGTCTTGCTGGAGTTTGATTGCATCTGTGTGAGAGGAAAAAAAACTTTCTGCTTATGAATGAGTTGGACAGTTGTGCTTCTGTGCTTGGTATGCAACAGTTCTTAGTGGCTTAGAGTATGATTTTAATGATTCAACCAACTTTGATATGCTTAGACTTAATGTAGCAATGCAGCGCACGCAGAAATATTAGCATTAACGGAAGGAAATTTCCGTAATCTTTTCCATCTTACTCTCAGTACAACAAAGAAATCATCATTGGATTTCATCGACCGGGTAGAGGAAATGTATTTTCTCTTTCCCTCCACCCCTCCACCAGACAATCTCATTTAAATGATTTTTAATCGTAATATTTTTTATTTGGTAAATAACTTTGATGTATTTTCAACCTATGAGCTTCTCGAAAGCAGTTTTATTTAACCCTGCCGTTTTTAAACTCCACTGTTCAGGGATTTTTCTCCAGTTCTACTGAGAAGTTAGAAGAGATCCACTCTGTGGGAGGATTATCTGGTATCTGCCTAACGCAGATTTCGCTGCTTCTCTTGAAGTATTTAATGCTGAGGGCTGTAAGAGCCATCTTAGTGAAATAGGTGGGCCTCAAGTCCAGTCCAAAAGAACTGTCTATGTTCTTGTTTGTTGCTGTCTGTTACACAGCATTATCTTCTTGAATTTACTAAACGGGAGAATAGTAAGTTTCGGATACGGGAATAGATCTGGTGTATGTCACTGCAACTTCATCCAGTTGTGGAATCAAACTGAAAACTACCTAGTTCTCTGTTGTACAAAATAAATTGTGGAAGGGTTCCCAAGTGAAATGGAGCCTATGTGCAGAGAAGATATATCCTAAATGTTTTTATCGATGCAAAACCTTTTATGTGAAGGCTTGGGATAGGGACAGAAACATGCAATACGCCAAGCAATTGTTCTTGGCTTTAATGAATGTTCCTCAGCTCTGAGCGTTAAATGTTCTGTTCACCCCTCTGCATGCCCTGACACTCTGGTTGCACTAGAAAAGTGCAGTGTTAAGGACAGTGATAAGGATATTTTTCTCTGTGCTTGGACCAACTCAAAGCAATGATGTTCATTTCTGAAAGAAAACTATCGGTATTTTACAGACTGTGGGTATCTGAAACTTTGGTGGTCTCTTGTCATATTCATGTTAAAAGCAATCACGGTATGATCCTTGTTCCCAAAATACAGAACTGCAATTCACTGTCAGTGTGTCAAGTATTAATATTCTCTGCGCTGTAAGAAGGCTGTCTAGTAAGCTTTAGATTTAGATAAAAGATTGCCTCTTTCTCTATTCCTAAAAGCAAATCTTTTCAGAGATACTGCCAATGGGACAGGATGGTTGAAATTGGGCTAATAATGGGAATCTGTGGTTTATATAAGATCTTGTCTTTTTCTGTTTATTGTGCCTTGATGCTTTGTATTTCTGGGCTTCCCAGCTTTTTCTTTGGATTCCAAGTTGTCTTTCTATTCATGTCTAAAACTTACTAGTCTTGAAGACTCAATAACTGCTTCTGTGAACAGTAAAATCTTCCTCTTCCATCAAATCCTAAGTCCTCTGAATACTTGAATCCTTCTTTAATGACTCTTAAAGCTAGCCTTACATACATATGTGTCTGTATTTAATTTAAGGTAAATATCTCAAAAGGGATCAATAATCTCTGAAATAGAAGTTAATAGAAGTTTTATCTTTGTTATCAGTACTTTAAGAGTTAAACTACTGCTGAGACCTTTAGGGGAGAGAAAATCAGCATAGAATCTCATAGCTTATGTTATTTCGGATATTCTCTTGGGTTACTGCTTGTAGCTAAAAAGTTATGATTTCCTTATTACTCTGCTCTTTTGCTGTATGGAGGGAGGTTTGATCATTCCTGGCTTACAAGGATCCAGTCTTTTCTGAGGGGATATTAGTATCAGAACTCAAGGATGCAACTCAATTTAAGGGGAAAAAATAGGGGAAAAAGAGAGCTACTGCTGATCAGACGATATGTGGCCTGAGAAATACACTACTGCTTGTCATTAGGACCGATGTAAACGCTGCTACCTTTAATCTTCAACTGAGTACAGTTATGATTGCTAAAGAAGAGCTGCTTCTAGCTTTAGGGTTCGGTGAGGACCAATGCGTGTCAGGAGATGAGAGATTTGGCATTGTTAGAAAAGTGTTTGGTGTCCATAAATACCTGTTTTTATTCGGTGTCACCAATGGAAGGTGGTAGATGTATTTTGAACCTAGAAGCAAATGATCTTTGGTAGTACAGCTCTTCATTGCATCAAGATTCTATGATGCTAAGATTTACTTTTTCTTACCAGCTTATTCCATTTCTTTTTTTTCCCCTTTCCGGGAGTGGATTAGGACAGCTTGGGCTGAGTAGAGAAGGTGTGAAGAAGAGAAAGCAGAACAATGGCAGACGTTTCTTTCTCTGAAAAAAAATAAAAGCCCCACAATTGATAGGACTATGGGAATGCAGCAGCTAAGGTGCTTTTGCTTCTCTAATCTTTCTGACATCTGGAATTGCTGAATCCAAGAAAGATATACCAGTCAACAGCTCTGTTCAATAAGGTGTGTAAGTAGATAAAATTTAATTCAACTAATGGAGGAATAAAAAAAAAAAAGTGAGGACAGTAGACATTGCCAGCACTGCTTGCCTTTTTTTTTTTTTTTTTTTTAAATGCTATTACTATAAGAGGCAGAGCTGCTAGATTTACTTTCTTTGCTGTTGCAGCTTAGGAGAGTTCAAGAAGTCAGCTGTCAGATTCTGGGGCAGGCTAAGGAATTTCAATTTCAAAGTGCAAGAGATTGAAGTCTTGAAACAAAAGATCATCAAACACTAATAATTCCTGACTGTTGCTGGAGCTGTGAAATGGGTAGGAAACAGTGCCTCTTTTTAAGGGGCAGGGAGTGTGACAGTGAATCTTGCACTCAATTAATTCTGTGGGGCCATATAAGGATGATATGAGGGAACTCAGATGTGAATGAACAGATCATTTAAGGCCACCAAAAAAACCTACCACGTGAATGACCACGAAATTGCTTTCAAAGTAACAGGAGAAGTTCTTTGAGAACTGCTGAATCTCATTTCCAAAGCAGACTTGTCTGAGTAACTCGTTATGAAAGGAAGCGTAGTGTACTTCAGGCCTCAGCTCCAAGGTAGGATGTGAAATGTTAGCTGCTAACTCTAAAGTATATTCAGTTTAGTGCATAGATGTTGTTAAATGTATGCATTCCACCATATAATTGACACAGCTGCATTTTATGATTAAACTACAGAAAAGTGATATTAGGCAGACCAAAAATTTGAATTTTCACCTTTGAATAATATTTGTAATTCAGCCTGAATTACTTAACAGATTTTGCCTTCCCTTAACTACACTTTGTTAAGTGTATTTTTCAGCAAAGGAACTATTTGTCACAAAAATTGCAAAACTTTCTGTACGGTGACCTTTAAATCTTCTGTGTTGCTGCTTTCCAAGACAAGCTTTTTCAGCCTGTAGATTTACTTTACAGATTTGTTTGTAGATTTAGTAGATTTGCTCTGTTCCCAGGTCTATTATGTTGCATTTGGCTTTATTAAAATGCATTTTTTAGGTTGCAAGTGATTCAGATCGCCCTGTAATAGTAGCCTGCCTTTGGTATTTACTACTGCACAAAGATTTGTAGCAACAAGAAACTGTACCAGCAAAAAATTCATAACATGGTCTTACTGCTGACAAAAATTTGCAATGACGTGCGGGCCACGCTCGCTCTCTAAGACTGGAAAGGGACCAGCTCTCTGTTTTCTTCTTCTTAACACTTACATCTTGAAGTCAGTCAGTCATCTGTTTCATTGGTATGTGTTGTTTACATCATACAGTCCAACTTCTTAATCAAAAGTTAAAAAGACAAGGTATATGGCATCAATGTAGCTGCCTCTATAACTGACCCCAAATTGCTTAAATAAACAGAGTAACAAAATAATAGATTTGCGACAGCACCTATATCCTGTGAAAGCAACGCCAAGTGACTTCTTTTCATTGTTGGTAGCATCCCAGATGTAACATTTAAATGCTTTCTCTACCACTAACCAGAGAGCAAAATGGTGTCTAGTTCTCCAGGTAATATTTAAAAATAATAATATTAATAATAAAAAAAACAGAAATAGTTTGACAATCCTTGAATCTTTTAGAATATTTTAGCAAAAAAAAAAAAAAAAAGCCAAAACATAAGCAGTACTAGTTACAGACACCTATGTGACTACTCCTTTAAGTCATTGGGGTATATTGTCTGAAATTGTTGATACAGAAAAGAGTTTGATTTTAGTAAGTGGTCCCCACTAGTTTTCTTTTGACCAAAGGTAAGCTGTATGTTCTATATACGGCCGTAAAAGACTCCTGCTTTTTATTGCAACTGATAGCTGTGCAAAAAAAACCCACCACCCACCACCACATTTCTTCCATCCAGACTTGGGCTTGTTGAGAATTAATTCTTTTCTCAGATGGTGGCCTTGAGCTAGTTGCTGTCAGTGGCTGTGGAAGGAGGTGGCAATGGTGTTTCCCAACAGCATGAGGCATGTTCAGCTGGCAGCGGGGTGGATTTCTGCAGGGGAAGGATGGGGCAGAGATGAGGAGACAGAGGTAGCAGAGCTCCTGCAGCAGACAGGGTGACTTTTGAACAGAGCAGAAGATAAACCTGTACTTTGCACTTGAAGGTGGAAATAAGGAGATTTCCCTGGGCATGGGAAAGGACCTTGCAGCATTTGTTTTAACTCGAGAGGCTACTGGAAGTCCCCACACTGAAAGCAAGATTTAAGAAAAGGACTGGCGCTACAGGGATATTGTTGGTACTTGGTTGCTCTGCTTGCAATTTCTTTTAATGTTTCCCCTAGTAAATCTGTGCTGTCTCTGTTTTAAGTTATTACTGACTTCCTCTAAGTCAGTAGTTTGTGGTCTTGCAAAACCTGCCCTGCGATATTTTAAGCTAGTGGTGTTTCTTGGTGTGCTTGCTTTAAGGGAGGAAAAAAAAAAAAAGACAGCTTCATCTCCAAATTCAAAGTGATTTAGGATCCTATTGCATTGTGTGACGTGTTTATATGATAATATGCGAACACATATGTCTGCAAGATACACTTAGAATTAATGACATCTTGCACTGCATGATGACTTGGGAGGAATTTATTGTGTTTTTTTCTATGGGCTGAGTGTTTTGGAATGGCAAGGTGTACTAATCAATAGAAGTTGCTTTTAGCTTGTGGGAGGCGAGTCAGAGCTAAGATTCTCAGGACAGAAATTACAAGAGCAGTTACTTAAGACATATGGCTTTAGCAAAGGCCTATGGATGGCTATCGGTAGGAATGCTCTTTCAGCTGGAATTGTCTGTGGTTCATGGGATATGCATACATAATTATGCAGACATACAGAACAGTGCCTTATGTGTTATACATACAGTGACATGCAAAGGGTGTGTTTTGCTTCTCACTCAGAGTTTGAAGCTGAAGTGCCGGCTTTTTGACTGTTAAGGAAACTGTGCCAGAATGCTAGTGAAACCTCTCTCCAGCACACTTAGTAGCAGGCTGCTGTGAAGCAAGCAAAAATAGGCTGGGCATAGCACTGTGCTAATCTGGCTATATTGCTCCCAAAATGAAGTTAGCTTGAGTACAGCCGACAAGGCTACAGGGAGCTTGGATATATTTCCACTGTATTGCAAGTACGGAAATAGATGGTACCCAAAAGAAAACAGAATTTATATCCTGTATATCAGTAGATTTCCCCAAAACATCACAAAGGGCAAATTACTCAAGAACTTTAATCAAGTGACTGAGTTTGTTTGGATTAAAAACCTTTCAGCTCTATTTTCACTCAGCTCCCATGTTTGTGTGATTGCTTCAATTTGCATTTATGGGCCTAACATATTGAAGCATCAGCACTCACATCTAAAATCAGCAGTGTTAAGACTATGCACTAGGAATTTTTATTTAATCAAAATACTAATTTAAAAAAAATTTAGACAGTGGAATAATGAGAGAATACCAAGGAGCAAACAGGCCACTTCATTTTTAAATCTTCCCGTGCTGTCTGTGGAAGACATTACATTAATTTCTTTTCTTTATCAATTTATTGCTTTTCCCTTTAGACTGGAGGGAAAAATAAACCCCTGACCTTGCATGGCTGTATTGAGGACAGCAGCATTCATTTGGGGTGTTTTGTAAATTTGTTTAAAGGACTGATAATAAGGGGAGAAATAAATTGCTTTTTCAAATCTGTTCAGGTCAGAAAGGAGTAGTTGGTGTGATTGTCTATGTAATGCATCATTGCTCTTTTTCATTTTACTGCAGTGATAACTGCTCATGCAAGATCCGTGTGGTAGTGATACAGCTGGTATATGAAACTCTAGGAGTTCCTGTTTTTATTTTAGCCAAGCATCAGAAAATGGGGCAAACAGATGCTTGGGGCAATTCTAAATGTCAAATTAGAGGCCACCACAGCATGAAGGAGCATCTCTGATACAGAAGCGCTTGCAGTTGAGTCACAAAGATACGAGGGCAAACTACAGAAAGAAGCCTGCCAGCACTGTTCCCCACACTCAGAAATGGTGACTCATTAGGAACTAAAAGTATCATCAGTAGCAATGGGTGCCAAGATTTATGAAGAGCTGTTTTGTCTGTCTAACAGTGCCAAGAAGAAAGTCTCGCTCATCTCAGTTGTCCCAGGGTCTATCCAATAGCTTTTGAGCTGATTGAGTTTGTAATACTTGAGTTACTCCATCTTCTCCCTTATTATTTTTTTTCTTACCTAACCGTGTTTAATAGTAGCCATCTTCTTGTGTACTGAGAAAGCTTGTATTTGAGGGAATGCTGCTGGTCCCTCAAGTGAGACTCCCCTGGTGTCAATAATGCATTTTTGAGGCTGGTCAGACTGAACTTCAAGTATATGGCAGTTTCCCTCATCTGAAATGTGCATGAGCATTGATTGAATAGAATATTTATTTGTATTTGATCTGTATATTTTGCATCATTTGCAATGAGTTTGTATGCAGTGGTTATGTGTTAGTACAACAGTACTTCAATGATAAAGTTTTTGAAAGTCATAGTTCGTTCCTTTGTGCATCAGCCATAACGCTATCCATTGCACAGGCAAACTCTCTCTAATATGGAGAATTTGTAGCAAAGAGGTTTTCTAGCCCTTGAAGTGCATCAAGTGCTTTCTAGCCCTTTAAAGCACTATATGTGAGCATATTACAAAGAAATACCAAGTATTACATTTTTGAACAGTTCCACTCCATCAACTCCAATATTGCCATCTTTGTGTTTTATAAAAAAAACCAACAAAAAACCAAAACCTAAAACTCACTGAATTTCAGATGGATTGTATAAGTGTCCAGAATCAGGGCTTTATCCTAACAAAGGTCTATTTATTATTCCTTTCTTCATACATATTGTAATTAGTATAGCTAAACCATAGCAGGTATGGGATTAAGAATTGCTTCCTTACCACAAAATCTCCCACAAAATGCGAGTCTTGGGTGTAAAATCCAGCAGGATTTAAACTATTGCTAACTCAGCTTTGTTCCTCCTTTTGGCTTAGAAACTGAGGAAAACTAATTCCCTTGTCTCAAAGTGGGAAGGCTTTGTATCCTTGAATGGCTATAGGTACCTAACCTCAGATATGCTGCGGCAGGCAGTGGAAAATCCCAGTGCATGTTTCATGCAAAGAAAACAGGAATTATTAGATACCCTGTGAAATGGATGGTGCCCAGAGCTTTGAAGTGTGTGAAATTTTTTATATATACACACACACACACACACATATATATAAAATGCATTCCATGTTGGAAAGACCTTTATACTTGTGATCGGATTGTTGCTTGGAGAGATTTCCTACTTAAGTCTGCTGTAGTTCAGATTTTTTCCAGGCACTCAGGAGCTAAATGGTATTTGTCAAGGTGGTGGAGAAGGTAATATTATGAGAAGATAAACATTTTTTTTTCTCTTCAATGAAGACATTTTGTTTTTCTGAGTGACATGTATTTAATAGTTTTGAGATATGTATATTACGGTCTTGAAAGTATGTTGGTGAGCATTGTTAAGTACTGCTCATTATTACTTTACCATTGTTTCAAGAGCTGTGAAAAGTCTTGGAAAATTCTTGTTGTTTGCATCTTCGGTGCTGTGCCAGATCCTACTGCCTGCAGTGAATCTGTGACCTGCAGCCTGATGTGCTTCTGCTTTCAGCTAAGGTATGACCAGGGTGTATCCAGACCAGTAAGAAGGAAAAAACTGAGGGTGGGTGCAAGGAATTCTTATGCTGAAGCCAAGGATTTGCCATCTACTTCCAGGAAATAGAAAATATCCCACAAAGTTAAAATAACAGAAAAGGTTATTCATTCTAGGTTTATAGAGTTGAAATGGAGTTACTTTATGACTAAGACTTGGTAATAAAAGTACATATATAAGGCAGTTGACAATGTTGGTAATGTGGAGTAATGTTTGCAGTAGGAATCAGGGAATTTTGATATTTGGTCAGTTCTGTCATTGATTTACTGTGTCAGACTGTCAGCACTGTGCCTCCTTCCCATGAAAGATGGGTGATAAATTTTCTCCTAAAGATCTAGTGGATTCTTAAGATTTTGAGACTATAAAATTTGCAGATGATTATTTGTAGCATTACTTTAAAGTAAAAATATTTTGAATTCCGTATTTTGGTTTTTTTTTCTCTTCATAAGGAATTTTACTTTTTTTTTACTGAAAAGTAAATTTACATTAGGAGTAAGTATATCATGTGCTCCCAAAGGAAATATTAAACTACTTCTCAAGGTTTCATTAAACCCCAAACTCTCATGTCTTCTGTGGTGATAAGACAGCTTGTCTCATTCATGGTCAGCCACTAAATCATTTGTGTCACCCCTTATGTTGATGTAACACCACTGCACATAGAGCTAAAGTCGGAGTGTTAAAGCAGCTCTACTGTAATTTTTGTATTGATTGCTTTTTGGGATTTTTCACTGGTCCGTCTCTTCTGGCATAAATTATTGTCAGTGGGATTAACAAAAGTAACAGCAGAGAGCAAGGACTCAACCGTGCATTCTCCAAGCAGTTGTTACACAGATTGAAGGCAGAACAGCCTGGGGAAACCTGGCGCAAAGCAGCTACCAGTACTTGCCACGCTGTTATCAACCTGTTATCAACCTGCCCTCGTAACAGAAATAAATCAATATCAAAAGGTCCAGGGGCCCGTCTCCTTGTCCGTTGCCCTGGAAATGTTTCAAACATTTGATTTAAAAATACTAACAATAAAAGGAAAAACTAGAAACTGTTTGAAGGATGTGGAAAGGAGGAGGAAAAATAAAGATCCTACGCGTGGGCTCAGAGAGCCTGGATTTGCAGGCAAGAGTCAACAGGATGAGAGAGGCTTGATCTATGGGTAAAGTGTTAAACTGGGATTGAGACACACAGGTTCATCTTTTGGCAAAGGCTTCAAGAGTGCAGTAAGCTCACATGCTCTGTGCTCAGGGTGCCTCTGCAAATCTGAGATAATAAAGTTCCTCTTCGATCACCCTTGGCTGGTATTGTCTGCGAGAAGACTAAGCTTTTTCAGAGAGAAGCTGTTTTTCTCTGTACATTGTATAATGCCATGCATAGTGTTATCCAGATTCCAGAATGGTTAAATCAGTGTTACCACCCGATATGCTCGATACTGGATACAGTTTGGATCAGTAATTTATCTTAATTTCATGGTATGGAAAGGAGTACCACCAGATTTCTTTCTTCTTGAGGACAGAGATTTTGATTAATTTTTTCCCTTCTCTTCAGGGTTAGCACTTTGCATTATATAAATTTCAAGGCAGGGAAATTACTCACTTGACAGCTGTGGATAAAATACGAAATTTTAGATAATGTTTTGAATTCACCAGGGACAAACCTGCTTCAAGGTAATTTATAAATTAAGCTAAATTCAAATGTTGTCTCCTGGCATGTATCTGTAATTAGAAAACTCTCTTGAAGAGGAAAGAGATGGCTGGTATACAAATTATTTTGCAGCTAAAAATAGGAACATCTAGAGATTGGGGGATATCAGGCAAGTCATGTGCTGAACAAGCTTTCTTCATTATACATTTAAAAGTTTTTGCCAGCTCACCAGCTTGACTAGCTTCAAGCTTGCAATGTAAAAGTTAATGGGAGAGAGTCACAGTATGAGGTGTTGAATTATTTGTGACTGCGCCATTTCTTTGGTGTGAATTTGATTTCAAAATTCCCTCTTTTCCCACCTCCCACGCTTTTCTCTCTGTTATTTGTATTTCTGATACCTGAAGGGGGGAAAAAATTACTCCTTAGAGAAAAGGAGCTTTTTATGTTTTGGGAAATGTTATTTCTGAGCTGGTTTGTGTATCTTTTTTGGATTTGGTCCTTCCGGAATCATCAGCCCACTTAACGCTTGTATGCGAGAACTCACAAATGCTATGGGAGGCCATGGGTAGCCTTAGTTAGCATCAAAGGCTGAGAACCTCTGAACTGCCCTGCATCGCTGAGCATCTGGATGTTGGCCTGCTTTGCTCTCCCTTCTGCCTCCGTTCTTTCCCTTCCCCAGTGCACGGCAATCCTATTTGCATTCTTGCCTTTCACCTGCTCTGCTAGTTGCTTTCATTTGAGCAGTTGCTTACCTGTCTGCAGTGGCAATGTTTTCAAGCATGGGGAGGGGGAGGAGAGGTCGCTGTGAGAAATTTGTGTATTTTTTTGTCACAAGCCTCATAGTTGCATTTGAGCTCGTGAACAAGGGCTATGCTGCCAAGTAAATGCCACTGGCTTTCCCAGTTTTACAGTTCTGATAAAAATTCTCTGCTGTGGGAGATCATTCATTCAAGCACATGAATCAGAAAAGAAAAGAAACAAAAATATCCTTTGCAAGTAGTAGTGCGTGGTAACATATCTCTAGCAGATTACACTTTTATTCAATTTCTTTGTAAGAGGCCATGTGTCAAAAGGCTTTTTACCTAGATCTGCTAAAATGGTATATGGAAGGACAACATATTTTCTTCACCTTTTACCTTGGAGCAGTAAACATTGTTGCTGGAGACCATTAAAACCTAGTTGTGTCAGCTCCATTTCTAACTCTGGCACTCTTTCAGGGTTAAGTAGCACTGATATTAATGGGAGGTGACATCAGTCAAAAACTGTGCCAAATCCAGGTACAGCAGGCTCCCGGGCAACCTGTATTCGGTAGGTTTCTAATTCTGACCTGTAATTGCAGTCATTTTCAGAGGCTTAATGCCTTCCAACTGAGTTTTCCTTATTTCACTCTAATGCAGAAGCAAAGCTGCACCTGTGTTGCAGCTAAAAGACATAAGAAAAATGTGTGGGAAAAGATCTGTCGTATGTAAGTAAGGATTTGTAAAATTTGGATAGTTTTCAAACGGGAGAGGCAGTATTCCTTAGTATTTTAGAAGACATCCACTATTTGGCCCTTGGCAGGACATGCACTAGCTCATAGACCCTCTGCTTGTTAAGGAACTTAGGACATGCAAATCTGTACGAAGCAGAAATCCACTAGCAACTACAATTATAACCGTGCAAAAAATAGCAACACTAACTCATTCGCCCCAAAATACAGTCGTCTTCTCACTGAAACTATTTGGCAGGGTTGCGATAGTTTTGTAGGAGGAGAGGAATGCTGCAGAAAGCAAGTATTAGGAAATTAAACTATTAGGAAATATTACATTTTTAAAAAGTAAAAATAACTAGATGAAAGAGGACATTAAAATATGCAAAAACACGATGACAAAGTCGCTGTTCTTATTTGGACGGAAAGGTATATATTCTCCCTAAAGTAAAACTTTTTGAGGCTTTTAATTCAAAAATTTAATCTGAAAAATCAGGTTTTGACATCACAATAAGAATAGGGGCACAAACATTCAGTTTTAAGGAAGACCAATAGGAGTAGACTGCAACTGTGGCATGGTGGAAAAAAGACAATATAAATATTTTGGTACATGTAATTAGAAACAGAAAAAAAATATTGAAAAGAAAGATAGCAAGTCATTTCTGCTCACTGTAAGGGTTCAAATGAGAAGAATGTATACTTTAAATATAAGTTATGATCAGACCTGTTGGTAGCCTTACAAACTGTGTGTAGTATAACTTTTTGCTCAAAGATGGAAAGCACTTCAAACATCACACTGCTAAATATTTCACCATCACTTTAATGAATCATCAGTCACCAAGCATTGCTGATGATGTTGCACTGTGAAACACTCCTTACAAATTACTGCATTCTCTCTTTATTCAGCTTTTTGTTTCCCTTGCCAATATGCAGGAGCTACCTTGAATGGTTTTTGTTGTTGTTGTTTGTTTTTCAATGTATTTGCAAGATAGTTTCTTTTCTCTGAATGCTGTGAAATGGATATTTTTTTCAATGTTACATGGTGATGGATAAGCCTTTTAATATTTTAGCAGCAATTACTCCAATAAACTAATTATTTTCTCTAATGTGTGGTATCTGAACTAAGATCATAGGCAGAAGAGCTATCTGATGAAACTGGATGGGTTTGAACTTTTTTTCTATTTTTGCAACACATCCCTCAGCTATTAGTGTGTTTTCTGTATCTTGCCTTAAGAAAAAGTCTTTATTTCATCATCTGAACTGTTTTGTCCTTAGAAAGCAGAGCTTTGCTTACTGTGTGGAAGGGAGAGCCTGGAGGACAAATGATCCTGCTTGACTTAATATACAGCAATCAATAACTCCATGAGTTACTAGCAGACTCACTTCATACATGGAAAGGAACATGAATGGGAAAACAAATATCAATGTGTGATTAAGTCTATTATGCTTGTATAACATAGTAAGAGAGTGTTAATGAAGATAAGTTCATTTTTTCTTTGTATTTTGGAATTAAGCGTGGAGGGTTGCAACCTGAACCACATAGCTTTTTTCCAGACTTTTTTCCAGCTGGGGAGGTCATTTCCAGGATTGTTACCCTCATTCAGGAATCTGTGAACACTGGGGACTTTTAAGCTGAATTTGAGACATGAGAGAGGCCTTTTTGAGGCCTAACCCAGGGTTGCTGATGTCACCCAAGTGGGTGCAGCTGTGAGACATGTTTTTGCTAAGGCAGGGAGTAGAGGTCACTGCCAAGTGATGCTGGCGTTTGATTGCAAGCCACAGGTAGGAATGCTTGCGTTTGGCTTCCTAGCGGTGCAGACAAAATAAGGCCATAAAATGCTTTTCTTTATGTTCCTTGGTTCCTTATCTTCTCTGGTGTGAAGTTTTGGGCCTTAAAAAGGAGGAAAAGAGATCACAGACATGAAAGTGAGCTCTAGTGAGCAAGGAGGTGATAACACCCAATACCCTGCTGTATTGCTCTGTGTGATGCAGCTGGTTTTTCGGGTTTTTTATCTCTTCTTTGGATTAACAGGCTCTAAGGCACAGGAAGACTTGATGTATGTGCTGCTGCATAAAGGTAGTGATGTGTCTATGCTGTGTTGGGTAAAGGAGCGATTGAAGAATGAGTAGGCATACTTTAGCTTGCCCTCCTTTAGCTGATACAGGTTAAAAAGCAGGGAAAACCCAATAACGGGCTCATCAGCTACCTAAATACCTATGGCTTGCAAACAGCTTGGGGAAACTGTTAAAGCCCTTGTTGTACAAGTTAAAGCTTGCTCAGACGTATCTCACGAGTTTGTCGTCACGTTCCTGAAAATGCTGTCTAGATTCATCAATAGGCAACAGACAACGTGCAAATCTTCTGAGTGCACAGTCAGGGAGCAATCGTGACCTAGACCAGATCCTGTGAGTCATCCCCTTGAAAACGCGCCTCAGCTGTTCTTTTGAAGTCAAAACAGAGCTGACTTTGGGAGGAAGGTTCTGTCCAGGGTTCATCTAGATCAGGGGCTCTGACTTCTACCCTCAATTCACAACGTTTAAAAAATGTATTAAGAATTGTGGACGTGTTTGCAACTGATGTGATGAGAGTGCTGTTGGGTAACAAGTTGTCTTATCTACGCAACTTTGTTCTGTACAAAGCCAAACTTCAAGGTGTAGCCAGGGCAGAGGTCAAGCTCAGCCTTGAATTAGTGTGCTGTTTCTCTTGGTCTGAATGCACTTGCTTCTCTCCATATTTTCCTGCACTGAAATTTTTAGCGGTTGCTGTATTATTGGCCCCTACAGAAACTTTTAGGGTACAGTTCTGTTGGTGAATTCAGGAAACATTATTTTTAGTAGTTTACTGCTGAAAGTTAAAGTAGTGATGGGCCAAAAATATGAACACACAACTGTAGGTAGCTTACATTTTAAGCAAGTTTCTAAAGGCATCATCAGTGACTGCTCCCTTTAAGCATGCTCAATGTGACTCCAGTACATGGCTTCACTTTTTATTGCAAGGGAGGGTTTAAGCCGCTTGACTGTCTTGTTCATCTGTGCTAGAGATAGCTGGACTGTCTGCCCACTATACAAACGGAAGAAAACGGGGCCTATTTCACTCACAAATTGTATTTGTCTGAATATTGAGAATACTGACAGTTTCCCATGCCTTTCAGTCATTTTTCATTTATATAGGAACAAATTTCTTATATCCTCAAAGATACTGCATTTTTTTGATTCATTGTACAGGAAATTACTGCAAGCTGTTTTTTCAGTTTTCTATCTAATACCTACGCAAAACTCAATTAAAACTAATACCAATTAGCTGTGAATGACATTTGAGAACCCTATTAAACAAAAAATATGAGCAGATGACAACTATTTAAAATATGGGACTATGTCAGTTGTAATATCCGTTATGTTGCTGTATTTCTAAGCCATAAAAGTGACAAGAATGGCATGCACTGTGTAAAAGAAATTTGTTATGGTCACTTAAAAAATTGTTTTTCATTATTATTAACTACTGGAAAGTCAGATATGGATAGTAAATATTCTTTGATCTGTATTATGGATTTTCATGAACTGACACTTCATACTGCACAACTTAAAATATTTGTTCCTGTTAATAAGTGTTTTGCTGCTGCTTATGAAGTGCTTGAAGTATTTTTAATTGCTGTATAGGTTTGTGAGATGCATGTAGCTATAGCTACCTTATACTTACTCTGTGGAAAGGTATAAATTGTGCAAATAGTTCTCAATGTCGAGTTCAGAACATTTACCAAGTGCATCAGGGGGATAGTGGGTTGCCCAAGGGACAATATTACGCCATAGCAAAGGTTCAGCTAACCAGCACTGGTCCATAAAAAGTGTCCAGGGCAGAGAACAAGCATAAAAAAAGACCTTTTAGGATACTTCCCCAATCATCTGTGACTTACAAATTTTTGGATAGTGGTAGTTGTTAACCCTGGATGAGATTTTTTTCCTCTGAATATATGAATATACTTAAGTCTTGAATCCATGTAAAATTTCAACGCCAACAGAATCCCATGGGAATAAATTTCAATACCTCTTTATAATTAAATATATCTTTTAAATGGTCTGATCATAGGTTAAATAGCTTTGGTCTTTTGAATTTCAAATTTGCATCTGACAATGGTTTCCTATTAACCAGCTCCAGTTGCTTAGCTCTTATTATAGAAAATGTCTCAACTGTGGTCCTGATTTTTAAACACCAGTCTATCTTTATCCCTGCTCCCTGCTCCTTTCTTTTTTTCTTTTTTTTTTCCCCCCTTCCTTCTTGTTTTTGCTGATTAGTAGTCAGCTCAAAATTGAGCAAACCTCAATTACAGTTTCTGGACTTGCTTAGTGGAAACTGCAAGGGTTGAGAAGCACCTTTAGAGTGGATTGTACACTGCAACAGCCAGTACAGTAACACATAAAAAAGACATAATAGATGAACTGCAGAGCAAACTGAATTAGATACAGTTACAACAGTGTAATGAACTGGTGCCTTTAGTAATTAGCCAGGGCTGAAGTGATCTGCTGTGGATTATATTCTTTGACTCTCTCTAATAATCTAAGTCACATTTCCCCTGGTTGACATTTACCAAAGGCCTCAAGTTAAATGTATTTTTTTCTGCTATTTCATAGCTCACTTTTGAATGCTCAAAACCTGGACGTTAATGTTGAGAGCTTCAGTTTAAATTGTCCTTTCTCCAATTTTGTACGCTTCTAACTTTATTACAATTCTGTCCTTTAAGTCAGATATATCAGACATTACAGCAGTTATATTACAGTATAAAACTTGTCTGGACTCAAAAATGGTAATAAAATTTAGGTCCTTTTCCCTGAAACTGGTTCTTTATGGACCTGTTTTCCCAAGGGAATATCCACCAATTTATTCAGGGCTTCGCTAGCATCCATGCCTATATTCGGCATGTGTGGCACTGGGTATAGTGGTTGTGGTTCTAGGCCCAGTCTGCAAATGTACAGCTTGGTGCACCAAAAGGTGTGACTTCGGCACTGCTGTGACATCTTGCTTGATGTTCCCAAAATACCGTCTTCTCCCAGGCCTCCTTCTTTTCTGTATTTTTTTCCCTTATTTCTTTAGATTATAGAATTTTTTTTAGATAATAGAATTTTTTTTTCAAATCAGAAAATATTGTTCACTCGATGCACTTTTGTATTACTACAAACTTCAAAAGTTAAAATAATGAAGCTTTAAGTAATATAAAAATGATATAAACACATAAAGATTGAAATATACATCTAAATTTTGAGTATTTGATGCTTATTGAGTATTGGGAAATGTTATTTCTGAGCTGGTTTGTGTATCTTTTTTGGATTTGGCCAGGCTCTTTTCAGTGGTGCCCGGGGACAGGACAAGAGGCAATGGGCACAAACTTGAACATAGGAAGTTCCGCCTAAACATGAGGAGGAACTTCTTTACCCTGAGGGTGGCAGAGCACTGGAACAGGCTGCCCAGAGAGGTGGTGGAGTCTCCAACTCTGGAGACATTCAAAACCCGCCTGGACATGTTCCTGTGTAACCTGCTCTAGGTGACCCTGCTCTGGCAGGGGGGTTGGACTAGATGATCTCCAGAGGTCCCTTCCAACCCTATGATTCTATGATTCTATGATTTGATGCTTAACCTTAACATAGGAGCTGATATTTTTGTTAATTTGTTGTCTTTGAGAATGGGAGCTTCAGGCAAAGAAGTTCTAGTATCATAACACTAATGTCAATCTGTTCATGTTTCATGTTCAGGGATCCTCACTCTGAGAAACCCAAACACTACTCTAGTATAAGTAATAAGCAATGACGCGTGCTTAGTTAAATATACTTACAGTTTTCTATTTCTAAGATAACTTTGGAATTGTTGTCTAATATGTAAACCTCAGGCTGTTGTATGTTAGGTGTTGCCATCAGGATTATGAAGTTGAAATACAGACTTGAGCAGTCAACAAATTTTGTATTTTCATCTTGCTCAAAATATGCATATGTTGATAGCATTTACTAGCACTTATTTGCATAGGGAAAAAGCCTTTAAATGCTGCTGCTTATCTGGTCTTTAGCCCCATAGCATTTGTAGTAAAGATGCTGTTAGCTGAGTTGTGTTATTTAATCTGGTGTTCAAAAGAAAATGTCAACCAGACCAGCTATGAAAATTAAACTATTCCAATGCCTTTAGGACTTCTTTCTTCCATTAGCTTGAAATGAAAACAAACATAGAGATTTTTCTATTCTTTACTGAAATCCTTCAGTCCTTTTTTCTCTTTTTGTGTGATTTTTGAACTACTGACTCTGCTTTTCGTCACTCCTTTCCAGTATCTGTCATTGCTCTTGCTTTCTGTTGTATCACATTTCTTCCTCTCTTCTTTTAATATTTGAATCCTTCAAACCACCTGAGTTTTTAATGATCTAGTTTTCCAAATCATCCAAATACCTAATACTGTTGGGATTCCCTGTCTCTTTGGTGCCCATTCAGTGTCTTACTATGCCTACAATATCATTCACCTGAAACAAATGTTACGTTGCCTCCCTGCAGTTTCTCTGGTTGGTCTTTGCAATGGGGAAGGATTCACAGTCAGCTGTTAATAAATTTCTCTTTCTGGATGCATATTCTTTTAAAATTTAGCTCCTGGAATGCCAACCAGAAGATTATATTACATTTGAATTTACGAACTATTAGGAATGCAAAAACTGTTAGAGCTAGGCTGTGATTGACAGATTGACTGTTTCATACTGAGTTCTCTTACAAATGAAGCTGAGACAATTCTTGATTTTCTTCTGTTAGTTGGAGATGTGGAGAGTTCCATATAAAGCAAATAACACTGCTAGTCCAAGCCTTATGTGAGCTTGTGTGAAAGAGCATGCCATACAATGGGATTGAGTAGAGAAGGGCATATGACAACATTGACTGGAAAATTTATAGACCCCTAAGCTTAAAGTGTCCCAAACTAAAACATCCACAGCAGATTACTGTGCATTGATGTTATACTCTTTTCTAGGCCTGGGCTGCTTTGCTGGCATCTTTCCACATACAGTACAGTTACCTGAGCCCAGACAAAGCACCTGAGGATACCTGGGTTATGACGGGTTGATTTTGCACTGCGGAGGTGTACATAGCCTTGTGGTCATATCACTTGATGCTCCCAGCTGAAAGAAGGAGAGTGGGATGGAGAACATATGAAGGAAAAAGGTGAATGTGTGTGGTCTCATAGGCCTTTCTAAAATGTCAGGTTTTTACAACAGCAAGGCTGTGTCTTCTCCTGCGAGCAAGAAGGCAGACAGGGGACTCCTCTGGCTCATGTCCCTGCTGCTGAGGGCTTGAGCTGGAGAAAGCAGGCTTGGGCTGCCCAAAACAAGAAAACCAACAGTTGCATGGGGTGGACTATCAAAGGCCCATGCTCAAACACATTTCCTGGCCCTGCTTTATGTCATGGCATAAACATAACCTGAGGCAAATGTAAGCAAACAGTCTCAGCATTATCAAATAGGATCCCGTGCGCAGTGACAACAGAGAGCATAGCTGCACAGGGTGGAGCCAGATGTGGGACTGACTTGCTCAGAAATATCTTTCGAGAGCTTCCAAGTTCTTGACTCCCTCCTGTGATTTTTTGGACAGTGCATGAGGTGCATAACATGAATTATTGCATTTGCTGATTTGTAGTGTCATACAGGACTATTAAAATATTGTCTCAGTTGCTACTTCTTGAAAATGATGCAGTGGAACCTATACTTGGCTTGCTTTAATTGGTTCAAGAGGAGGAGGTTATTAAAAGAGATTTTTTTAATCCAAACCTGTGCTATAGCAGAGTATTTTATTCCATTCCCATCACAAGTGCTCAAACAGGTATCCTGGGGAGCCAGGCCTCTCCTCCTCTTGAGTGCTATTGTAGAGGTATGTAAATGAAGGCTAGGGATTTTATTAGCCTCTTGCACAGCAGTAGATAATTTAAAATCCGGAAACATGACCATTCTGATATTTTGTAAAAAGAGAACCTGAAAGATGTACAAGAATGAACTGAACTTTTATTAAGCATGAATGAACGTTAACAATGAGTGAATATTCCTGGAAGCCTATTCTCTTTTGCTGTTCAGCTGCTTTAAATGTAAGTAATTGCAACGCAAAGACATCCCTGTTTTGCAAAATGGGACATGCCCACTAACCTAAACAGCAATCCAGATCTCATATAAAGCCATTTTGAGGCAATAAGGGGGGATTTCATCTTGAAAACAAGCTCATGTTTTTAAATGAGAACAAGGTATTCTTTTCTTTCTCTTTGAAGAATGATTGATATTGGAGTGATCCCTTGTGATCATGATTTACTACTCTACTTGCCAGCTTGTTGCTGACTCACGTGGCATTTGCATTGCATTCATATACAGGTTAGCAATGGGGATAGCCAGATCATCCATTAAATATCTTTAATGAGAAGTGCCCCACGAAGGAAAAATAAAAAGTCTTATTAGTATTTTGGAATACTAAGTATTAAGATATTTCTTATTTTAAAAAGTTTGAATTATGTTTTTATTGCTTAATTTTTACACCAAATTTAAGGTGAAAACCTTTCTACTTGATGAGAGACTGCTCCCATCTCTTAGGTAGCTAATACTTGACGTTGACTGTGCTGTTAATATGTTGCCATTGACTTTCAGTTTAAAAATGACAGTTTTTGCATAGACCTCTTCTTCCTTTAGACATAGCTTCTGCATGTCATTATAATACACTTTTACTTGGCAAAAGTCAGAATTTTGGTTACCCAGGGTTGAAAAATATTGTTGGAAGAATTGTTGGAACAAGGCAAAAGTTAAGATGGTTATTCATCCAGAACTCCAGTCAAACTCTAAATGAGCCATTCTTTATCTGTGTGTAAGTTGAGATCGCTTTCCTCCCTTTCTCCTTGTTTAGCTTTGTTGTGTGCTTTCATGTGAGACTAAAATAAAAAGACCTAAATTCTGAAAAGATACATGTAACGCCTTTTCAGAGACTCAATAGAACTGTAATAGTTGGGAGTGTTTTGGGCATTTATCCAAGCCTAAGCAAATCTCTACATAGTCTGAGGAACAAGAACTGAATTGCTATTACCGAAACTGCTTTCAGAGTTGAAAAAGAAAACAGCCCGCAAGTGTGATAGGCAGAGTAAAACAATTCTGCCTTTCCCAGATGAATAAGAAATAAGTAGATTCAGCCTCTAGTCTTCTTCCTTTCCACTTCACCTGTGAAAGTAGTATTTTCAGGGCAGTATATTTTAACTCAACTTAGAGAAAATAGTTAAAAACATTGGATCACCCTAAACAGTCCACGCAACAGTGGGGCAGAGAATGGAACTTAATTTGTTCAAAGCAATTCATGGATTTATTTCTACAAATCAGTTCATGGTCTGTAAACTTGGTTCATTTTGTTGTATGCAGAAGCAACCTGATGTTTTGCTCTTCCCTGAGTCTGTCTATGCTGTGCAATCATGTACTCTTAGAGGGAATTAATGATTTTCTGTGTGCACATGTTTTCCATTATTCATTTAGAATCCTCTGTTCTCATTAATATTCTAGTTTTAAACACTATGAATGCGGTGTTTGCACAAGCAAAGTTGTTTCAAGTATTTAAATACAAACGTAGAGAAAATAGTTGGCACTTCTTACCACCCTTCCCCTCATGTAGTTGATGGATGTCTTAAACTCACCTAATCTATTCAGGGAGCACTTCTTCATCCTAGAAGAAAGACCCTGGCTTCTGCTACACTTGAATGGACAGTTTTGAAGCTTGTGTCAGTAGAGGAAATCACGTGCTCTGTGTATGTGTGTGAAATGCAAGCCCCCATATTTAAAATCTCTAGGAGACATTTTTGTTTGATTTAAAAATGTTTGCTGATATTGTGGAGGGGTGCATCTGCATGTAGGGAACTGATGCATGTACTCCTTGCTATAGTGTGGTGGTGATTGCTTTCAGTGTCCTCCTCCTCTTAGGGGAGGCTCTTACCTGTGGGCTAGTACCTGAGCGAGGGGAAGGAAGGATCCCTGTTTCTTTGGCCTCCATTTTGCTTGCTTTTGCGTAAGTGTGATGTACTGCACCTCTAGTCTGTAGCTTTAAATGTGCAATGTTAAAGCTGAAGACATAATGATGATGTTTTCACTTTGTAAGAGGGGAGAGCTTGTTTCAGATTTATTTTTCCCCTTGAAGGTGGCTGTTGTATCTGGGTACTCAGAATATGCAGGAGGAAAATCTCACACTAGTCAGTCTACTGATGATGGTTGAAAGCGGCTTAGAAACAGCATAAAGGTCAAAAATATTGTAGCTGTAAATGGAAGCGTTTAAAGTTGGAGAGAGATTTATGGACGAGGACAGCATGAATTGGCAGGGGAACCATTCTTTTCCATTATTTCTCTAAATTACTCTTTTAGTAGTGTTGAAATCAAGATAGTCAAGTTTGAAAATTAATGGGAAGGAACAGCAAGTAATTAGGAACAATGCTATCAAGTAGGTAAGCACTCCGACTTCTGGCGTACCTGATCCCGTCACTGCAGTAAATATGGATATAGAATGAAAATAGGAGTAGATTATCTTTTCACCCGCCTCTCCACCAACTATTAGTACGCCCCGCCCCCCCCTCCCCCCAGTTAGAGTGATGTGGGGTTAACTGGCTAAGGATTTATTGCAGTTCAGAAATAAAAGATGTCTCTCTATTTTTCCTAAAAGTGAAGTTCCAAGTACAAATTGCCTGTACAAAGAAGCTGTAGAGTTGATCTGAGGAGGAGCTCTGTATTGTATTGGAGGATGCCATCACATACCACTGACATGTAGTTCTCCAGCATCCGTATTCGAAGTCTCAAAACACACAGACTTATGGCACACAGCTATGCAGGTGTATCCCATGAAGCGTGTGGGCTATATCCTTGGCTGGTTTATGCTGTTCCAGTTCTGGTGATTTCTGTGCACTGCCACTAACATCAAGTTACAGCTCCTCAAAATCTGCGTGGTTAACTCTCTGCCTTTGGGTCGATTTCCTCTAATAAAAGTGGTAGGAAAGGTAGCAAGCTCTGTACGCATTATTACAGTTCTTCTACGGAAATTTTTGAAGAAGGCCACTTTAACACGGACAAAAGTAGTCTTTGAATGTAGGTAGCTCTGACATGGGAAGTTTAAAGGGTTTAAAGGCTGAGGCAAGAATTGCTCTCTGACTCCTAAGGAGTAGCTCTGAGACTGAACGAGGGGGGAAGATGAGCCTGCTTCTGATCTGAATGAGAGCTGACGGGAATTGTCCGTGTTCCTTCCCCTGCTTCACAGAGCTGAGCACTTCTGCTTTGGGCATTTGTGCCTGAGTAGATATAGGGGAGAGAGAAGAGGTAATTTTCTGGAAAGAAATCCAAGAGTGTGGACAGCATCAAAGATGAGTAGGTTAAGCTTGAAGAAACTTCCAACAAGCCTGTTAAAATCTAGCTGTGATTTGAACTTTCATATCTGGACTGAACCTGACCTTCCTAAGCATGCACATCCAGAACTTAACTGATGGTGCTTAGCAAATATTTTGTGTTACTCAGTGGTCAGAAAGGAAACATTTCATTTTGCTATTTAGTGAACTACAGAAAAAGTGCTAGAGGGCTTGAAATAACCTTGAATGCCCTGTGCTACCACTGTGGATGTTGAAGGATAAAAATTCTCCCAACACATTGCTCTCTGTTAAAGGGCAGCTCTCTGTTACTGATCTGCTAAACCTCCAGATAATCTTTATCCAGATATTGTCATTGTCACTTCATGATGGACACATGATGTTACTTTAGCATAGCTTTTATCCCTTATTTTTGATTGCTTAAAGGCAGCTGTTGGATGAAACCTGTTTAAACCCCCTAGAAATTCTTCCTCTGCAAAGCGAGAAGAATAATTGGAATGCAAAACTTTACAACTCTAAGAGTTGGAAAGCATGGAATCATAGATTAGTTTCTAATCTATGGAATCATGGATTAGTTTGGGTTGTAAGGGACCTTTAAAGGTCATCTAGTCCAACCCCCCCGCAAATGAGCAGGGACATCTTCAACTAGACCAGGTTGCTCAAAGCCCTGTCTAACCTGGCCTTGAATGTTTCTGGGGATGGGGCATGGACCACCTCTCTGGGCAACCTGGGACAGGTTTTCACCACCCTCGTTCTAAAAACATTTCTTCCTTAGATCTAGTCTAAATCTTCCCTCTTTTAGTTAGAAAAGCCTTCATACCAAGATCCACCTCTAAATAATGAGCCTTTGTGAAAGGTGTTGGGGTTTGGTTTGGTTTTATTTTTATTTTATTATAAGTGACTTTTGCTTAGAGAAGAATACAAAGACCTATGGAGATATTTCTTTTTATTAAACCAATGTTGTTAGGTTTCCTTTGTGGCCTAGAGGTAAACCAGCTATCATGCTGTGTAGCCCACCACTGTTTCAGAAAATTCCGAGTGTCATATGCTCATTTCTAACGGACTATTGAATTAATAAGATTTGTTTATGTTATTTTGTCTTTTTCTTTTTTGCTATCGCTAGGATTTGTTTTCTTCGGAAACTGATCTGAAAAGCTTTGGGAAGTTGCATAGGTCCTTAAAGCTTTGTAGTCTTGAATGTGTGTTCCATACTGGGACTGGGACTGCATGCCATGATGCAAAACTTTTTCACAGATTTTTACATTTTTTAAAATGCCAAGTTGCTGTCTTGGGACACTGTCTTCAATTGCATTGCCATTTTTTAACTTTGTTAGAAATGCGCTTACTCCAATTGTATTAGTAGTGTAAATGGCAACCAGTTGAGAAATCATTTCAGCCTTTTGAGTGCTTTGAAAGGAAATCTTTCATGGCTCTGTATCCCACACGGCACATAAATTGTAGTGTAGCCTGCTGCGAGTCATATGTAATAATGGCCTCTCATCTAAATTGGCTTAAGAATACAGTTAGGATGCACTAAGAGCGTTGAGGAGTTTGAGAGAAAATCATCTTCCCTGTGTATTTCATAACGCTGTTGTAGTGCAATGTCTCAAATAGGTTTTATTCTACCTGTCCCGGTCACACTGTTATGCCAGAATGTAGCAGAGGTAAACTGAACTTGCAGCAAATTCTGGATCTGCTCCTTCCCGTGGTAACTTTAATTCTTCAAATAACTTCATATTTTTTATGCTGATGATGCTGTTTATCACCATAAATCATTGTTTTATGCTGATGACACTGTATTTCTCTGTCACCATTAATCATCTATAATGCTTGAGAAGGAAACGTTAATGAAGAATACAATTTATTAAACATCACGCAGTGGGTGGGCTAGAAAGGTGGATTAACTGCAAGCCTTATTATAAACAGGGCCAAAATAAAGTAATGACCCAAAGAGAGGCTTGTGGGTCTGGTGTGAGACCCACTGGAAGAGGCGAGCAGGGCAGGAACAGTGGCTGTGGGGAGCAATGAAGGGTTTTGCAGAGCGGGTGAGAGCCCGGGGAAGGCTGGAGCAGGCTGGCAGGGTAGGGAGGAGCTGCTTTGGAAAAGGAAGGGCATATCCTTGTGCGGGTATCACAGCGTGCTTCTGAAAGACATAGCTTCTGATTTGGCATTGCTCTATCACTCTTTGTGAAGCCATGGCAGAAACAGACAGTAATTGAAATTTAACTTTTCTCCCCTAAAGTGCTGCTGCTCTTCAGAAGCTAAGGATACTCTCTGATAGTTCCCTTGTCTGATCAGACAATAATCATCTCTTGCAAATCAGAGAAAGGGACTTGAGTTGAATGGCAGCAAAGACTGACAAAACAAATGCCTCAAGCCATAGCTATTACTGAGAGAGTGTTTAAAACCTTAATTCAGATAAATCTTTGATTGGCTAGTTTGTCTGTGCTATAAACTTTAAAGACGGTGTTAGATACCTATCATTTTCAGAGACTGTCTCTATACCTTGTCCACTTGAAGTCTGAGTGTTTCCCAGAAGGCACAGATTTCTTGTTTGTTTTTTAATTTTTAATTTTTACCACACTTTGATTATGGTCATATTATATGGGGTCAGTGCTCAGTCAACTGTTAAATAAATTGCAAATTCTACAAAACACAGCCAGCAGAGTCATTACTAACTGTAATGCTGAAACTTCAAGCAAAATTGCATCTGGCTACAATGCCATTCAGATGCATAAATTATACAGCCTCTGATTATCTTAAAGAAAATTCAGCCATTAAACTTATTTTATGGGCACAAAACAAGGGGAACTGCCAAAAGGAATCTGTGCATCCTAAAAGTCATGAGAAGAAAAATAATTGGCAAACCTTTTCCGCCTGCAGTTTTATAGAATGTTCTCTCTCCCTCCTGATGTTCAATCAGCCTCCACCACTGGCACAGATAAATTCATACAATGGCAGAACTGATGGGGGGAACATACCCTGGGTAGCTTTTGAGCAGCAGGTGGGTCAAACATTTCAAATCTGACCCCAAACAGCATATATCTTTATATGGGGATCTAGAAGGGAGAATCTCCAGGGAAGAAAATGGTAATTCAATGCAGAACAAAATAAGGATGCTTGATAGTGGGCCATTCAGTGTGCTGCAGAACTCGTTCTGAAAGCTTTCCAGCTGCCGTGATGCACGTGAAGAGTCAGTGCTCTTTGTGGTGTACAAATAGTTCACTGATGCGCCTGCATCGTCTCTGTATTAAGACTAGAGAGGAATGGAGGATGGAGCCTGGAGTGGCAGATTGCACAACAGCTCCAGTGGCATTTAGATTATGCACCACATCTGTGGCAGTAACCCCTCAGACTCGGGGGGAAGACATTGCTGCTGCGTTCCTTGATCTCCCACACCCGATTTTATGTCAGTATTGCCAGCGTTAAATTCAGAGCTATCTTTGAAGAATAAGTGAGCACGTTGCTTAAAACAGTCCTGTCACCATGTCTGCTGAGTTGCTTCAATGTGTTTTAAACCATTCATATATTTGACAAGTAATTGCCAAAATAGGTTATATGTCACTGACCTTTATCAAAGTCTGATTTTTTTTTTTCCAAGTCTTGTCTCACAGTTCCCTTCTGTAAAGACATTCAGGGAGGATAATTGGTCCCTAAACTAATTGCCGCCTTTGGTGTTCTTTTCGTTACTTCTGCAAGACAGAGGAAATCTTACTATTATTTGTTCTGCGAATAGGTCTGAGCTCCTCAGTCTTGAGAATAAGAGGAGGTACCTCACTTCTCTGTTTTCATTTTCTTCCTTTTTGTAACACGAATTATATATTCAAACACATTGTTGCTTTCATTCTGGAGTATTTTTATGCAGATCTTACAGAAGAAATCATCATTTTATAATCCGGTATGTGTTAATATAATATGAGTGTATATAATATGAGTAATAATAAATAGGAGTAACAGGAGTCATGGATAGCGCCTAGGAGTTCATGTGGAAGTACTGCATTACCATGACTGATATTATGGAATCTGAATCTATTTTTTTCCTCAATGATTAATCATAGCTATTCACTATTTCAATCTGAATTGATCTTTGAATCACACAGAAGCGAAGATTAATGTTGTTTTAACAAAGCTCTTCTTTTTAATTCAACTATATGATAGATTCTGGCTGATTTAGTCAGTGGCTAGCACATTTTTATCCAAGCAATGAGCTACTCGTTCGTTGAGGTATGTTGATAGCTATTAAATATGAAAAAAATTATTAATGGTACTGGATCATATCAGAGTTTCATATAAATGGCTGGTGTCAGAAAATAGAGAATTCCCATGGTGTTCCAAAAGGAGTTGTTTCTTTGAATCTAATTTTGCTTTTGGAGAAGGCTCTTTCCCTCATGTGAGTGTGATTTTAAGTGTGGAGTGAGATGCTTGCCTGATTAATGTTTATGAGCAGGTTTGACTATATAGCGCTTTGTGAGCACTAAATATTTCTGTTTACCCTTTTTTAGAGTTAGATGCAAGCAGTTTGTTTGCACCTCTGTCTGGTTGTCTGTTACGCAGGTGAGGTGTGTGTAACGCTCTACTGACAAGATGTCCTGGAGAGCTCTGCTTTTACGGCAGGAATCTTATAGCAGTCTTATTAATGACACTGATGAAAACAAAGTCATCTCACCATGTGAGAGGATGATGCAAAACTGTCTTCCAAGATTAATTCACTTAAATAGAATTATTTGATTTTTGAATGTAAATCCCAAACTACCTTTTATTATATGCACAAAGTTCTAAAATAAATTGGTATATTTCCATAGGAAAACAAATGCTGAAAAATTTTTGACGAGATTTAGTTCTTGCAAAAACCTGAAGATCCTTTTGTTGAGTCCACTTAACATCTCTAAGTGTTTACAGTGAATTCCATTGGCAACGGTGAATGACTTAATAATATTAATATATCATCTAAATTTATCAGAAATATATAAATTCCTTTTCAGCTGCAAGGAACACGAGAACATATCTTCCTAAGAATCTGCTGCGTTTAGCTTAAGACAATTTCTTCCATTCATTTCAAGTGTACTCTATTAATTTTAGAGGGCTTAAGTATAAACTGTCATTTCTCAACTTGTTGATTGTGTTTGAGGGTCTGTTTTCCCAGCTTTGTTTTAGCCCATTCCATGCAAGTTAAAATATGGAAGGAGGAGAAAAGCAAGGGTGGGAGACAGAGGAGGGAGTGAATTTTTTTCTTTTTTTCCTTTTTTCTTTTTTCTTTCCCTATCATAATTAGCCACCCCTTAATTGACAATTGCATCATATTCACAGAAACTGTTTCTATTCATTACGTAAAAAATGTTTGAAGCCCTAACTGACTGAAATATCTCCTTTGACTACTTAAGAATAAATAATATTAAAAATTAGAACATATTTTAAATGTGAAAATAACACTTTTTAGGTTACCATTAGAACATGTTAAAATCTAACTTAAGTAATGGCAGGTAAGAATTAAAAGATGACAACAAAAGGCGTTATTTTTATGATACTGCAAAGCATGGTAGTAGTGGTGGTTAGTTGTGAGATGGTGATGCGTGAGCTCGCTTCTCCATTTTTGTTTCTGCTACAGGCTTCCTGTGCTAGTGTGGGTGAAAATGTTTGGGTTTTCTTTTCGTTGTACTTCGTGGGTTTTTTCATTTGCAAGATTGCATTTATACAGTCTCTTTACTCCTATTTCCAGCTTCTCTGAGGAAAGGACTGGCTCTTTGGTGTTCAATCCTCATAATAAATTAATTGGATATGCTTATTGGCTGTAGCACTTGGTCCCTACACTCTTGTGTACTCCAGCTTCCGAGGGATGAATCCTGTTGGTGCTGCTTGCCTGTAAAATACTGCAGAAGACATGTTGTCAGTAGTAGCGCTGGTTGAAATCATGTACCCTTCTGGAAATCTTCAACCAGAAATACCAACCAATTTGGGATACCTCATTTCTGCATACGTTTCAAGGGCCCACAGTTTTTAGAATAATGTCAGAACAAAATTTATGTTCTTGTTTTATTTGCTTCATAGTGGTATTCTGCTGTATGCAGCAAGCTCCCTGGTCTGGTTGTAGACCTCACGATGCTCCAGAGTCTGTGGGGACCAAACACTTCTCTGTGATGGGGACGAATCATAGTGCATCATGGGAGAAAGACTCCATTTTTGTGAGTTCTAAATCCACAGAAGAAAATGTTTAGATAGATCTCAGCGTGAGCTATAAAATGATTATGATTCCCAAGAGACACCACTGCTGCTTCTCCATATCTAAATATTTGAGACTTATTTTTGACAGTTCTTTCTAAGTTCAAGGGAAGTGCACAGTTTTAATGAAAAAATGTTGCATTGTTGAAAACCTTGCTGTCAAGTAAACAAATAAGCCAACAGCCCTGGATTTTTAGCCATATTCCTTATGCTTTTTGCTTTTTATCTTGAAGTATTTTTTTTCTGAAAAATGAGCTTTCAATTTCTTCACCATTCTAGGGAGGTTATGAGGGGTGTTTTCAAGGTTTATGGAAAAAATTCTTGCTTTTTGGAAGAAAAAGGAGGAGAACGCTAGTGTCTTAATAGCAATACACTAAAGAACAAACTTATGCAAGAAAACTTACCATTCTTGACAGAGGAAGAATGTCCCATTTATGTACAGAACATTAAAAAAAAAAAAGGGAGATCCACTTCAGAGGAGTTGTTGATAGCTATGCTAGCACTGTTAGCTTCAGTTTCAGTTCTAGATTTCTGTAGTTCAGGCTGCAGTAGGTTCAGAGATGACTGTCATCCCATTTCATTGTGTAGGAACAGTGCCAGGAAGGCTAAGCCAAAAGTGGAGTTGAACTTGGCAAGGGACGCAGAGAATAATAGGAAAGGCTTCTACAGGTATGTCAGCCAGAAAAGGAAGGTCAAAGAAAGCATACCCCCACCCCGGATAAGTAATACTGGGCAAACTGGTAACAGCGGATGAGGAGAAGGCTGAGGTACTGAACAACTTTTTTGCCTCAGTCTTCACTGGCAACCTCTCTCCTCGCACCTCTCGAGTGGATGGACTGCAAGGCAGGGACTGGGGGAGCAAAGTCCCTCCCATTGTAAGAGAAGATCAGGTTTGTGACCGTCTGAGGAACCTGAATATACACAAGTCTATGGGACCCAATGAAATGCACCCCAGAGTCCTGAGGGAACTGGCTGATGTAGTTGCCAAGCCACTCCATGATATCTGAAAAGTCATGGCAGTCAGGTGAAGTTCCCGGTGACTGGAAAAAGGGAAACATTGCACCCATTTTTAAAAAGAGTAGAAAGGAGGATGCTGGAACTACCAACCTGTCAGCCTCACCTGTGTGCCTGGGAACATCATGGAACAGATCCTCCTTGAAGCTATGCTCAGGCACATGGAGGACAGGGAGGTGATTCAAGCCAGCCAGCAAGGACAAGTCCTGCCTGGCTAACCTACCAGCCTTCTATGATGGAGTGACTACATCAGCGGACAAGAGAAGAGCTATGGATGTCATCTATTTGGACTTCTGCAAGGCCTTTGACACAATCCCCCGCAACATCCTTCTCTCTAAATTGGAGAGATATGGATTTGATGGGTGGATTGTTCAGTGGATGAGGAACTGGTTGGATGGTTGCATCCAGAGGGAAGTGGTCAACAGCTCAATGTCCAGATGGAGATCGGTGACAAGTGGTGTCCCTCAGGGGTCTCTACTGGGACAAGTACTGTTCAACATCTTCATCAATGACATAGACAGCAGGATCCAGTGCACCCGCAGCAAGTTTGCAGATGACACCAAGCTGTGTGGTGTGGTTGACATGCCTGAGGGATGGGATGCCATCCAGAGGGATCTGGGTAGGCTTGAGAAGTGGACCCATATGAATCTCCTGAGGTTCAACAAGGCCAAGTGCAGGGTCCTGCACCTGGATCCGGGCAACCCCCAGTATCAATACAGGCTGGGGGATGAAGGGATTGAGAGTACCTCTGTGGAGAATGACTTGGGGTACTGCTGAATGAAAAGCTGGACGTGAGCTGACAGTGTGCTCTCGCAGCCTAGAAAGCCAACTGTATTTTGGGCTGCATCCAAAGACGCGTGGCCGGCAGTGTGAGGGATATTATTCTTTCCCTCTACTCTGCTCTCATGAGACCCCACCTGCAGTATCGCGTCCAGCTCTGGGGCCCCCAACATAAGAAGGACATGGACCTATTGGAGTGAGTCCAGAGGAGACCACAAAGATGATGAGAGGGCTGGAGCACCTCTGCTGTGAGGGCAGACTGAGAGAGTTGGGGTTGTTCAGCC
The DNA here is from genome assembly GCF_964199755.1 of Larus michahellis. Lineage (NCBI taxonomy): Eukaryota > Metazoa > Chordata > Aves > Charadriiformes > Laridae > Larus > Larus michahellis. The sequence goes on along the minus strand of NC_133903.1, from coordinate 14,363,301 downwards.
TGGGGAAGAGAAGGCTCCAGGGAGACCTTATTGCGGCCTTTGAGCACTTCAAAGGGGCCTACAGGAAGGATGAGGACAAACTTTTTAGCAGGGCCTGTTGCAATAGGACAAGGGGTAATGGTTTTAAACTAAAAGAGGGTAGATTTAGACTAGATATAAGGAAGAAATTTTTACTGATGAGGGTGATGAAATGCTGGCAAGAGACGTGCCCAGAGAGGTGGTCCATGCCCCATCCTTGGAAACACTCAAGGTCAGGTTGGATGGGGCTCTGAGCAACCTGATCTAGTTGAAAATGTCCCTGCCTATTGCAGGGGAGGTTGGACTAGATGGCCTTTAAAGGTCCCTTCCAACCAAAACTATTCTGTGATTCCATGATCCTGGGTTTGTATCTGCCATAGTGGAGTTCCAGTGGAATTTTGGGCCTCTAAGTAACAGTATATGAGAACTTTTGTAATTGCAAGAATCCACAACCTTGCTGTTTGAGAGATGTGTTCAACTCCCTGTGAAAGCTATACAGTATACTATAATTCTTCTAAACTTAATTTACTCTTTTTCCAGTATTCTGAAGCTGAAATAATTCCACAAAGATAGCTGCTACTCTGGTGTTTTATGCTATTGTATCTGACAGTCTTTCTACTTTTGAGATTTTAAAGTTAGTAAACTCACACTGCAGATATGTACTCTTTCAGTGTGTGAATGCGGATTGCAATCTTTTAGAAAAAAGAAACATTTGGAAATTGGGAAGCTATTTAGAAGCAGAAATATGGGTTTTTTTAAATGCAGTTAAAATGCATAAATGTCTTCTGTGCATTTGCTGTAGCTTGCTATCTTCATTTTTGTGACCTCTAGCAGAGGTTTAAAAGGAAATCGGAAAAAAATATTTCTCTCCATTGAGTGATTAAAAAAAAAATCTATCGCAAATTCTGTAAGCAGTGGATTATAATAAATTAAATTTTGTACTCCCTCTTCTGGTTGTGCTTTTAAGGAGTGTGCACATATGGAATGCAGGAGCAAGATTGTCAATTTGTTATTTGAAAACAGTTTTAAAATCTATTTCTAACTGTGAAATGTGTCAGCTAGGGAGCATATAATTTCTTCTGTTAAGATGCTGTGTGTATATAATTTAAAATAACAATGCAAGCAGATATGCCAGTGTTGTGGTGTTTTTCATTTCAAGCAACTTAAAAAGAGAACAATTTCTGCTTGCTTGGGATCGCAGTCTGATAGTCCTTCTCACACAGAGTAATACTTTATTACTTAAATGTTCCTATTAAGATCAATAAGTTTACTGAAGACACAAAGTATGTGTCAGATGAGCAAAGTCGCAAGGCTTGTACACTTAACAGGTAATGAAGGATTATTAGCAGTGTAAGGTCACTAAGCAATACAAACACAAATGTATTTATTATAACATTTTGCCTCCACAAGAAATGCATAAAATTCTACCAGTGTAGCACAAGACGCAATGGTATAAAATAACTTTTTTTTGATAAACCAAATTAAGTTTTCCATCTGCATATGCAGAGGCATTCAGAAACAAATGTTGGATTTCAGTATGAAGCCTTGGTGGTAGATGGATTTTTTTGGGCTGCAGGCTTGCACATCCTTGCTGTATGTATCCATTTGTTTAAGAACTTTTCTGCTGGTGTGAGAGTTGGCAGAAGCGCGCACGGCCCTGCAGGTGTGGTAATGACGTTATTACAGCCCTGCCAGCTGCGGATTGGGCCCACTGAGGCCTCATTTATTTGAGACTTACATTATTAAAAGCGTGCTATTTAATTCATTGGGGAAGCTACCATCAGTTTAGAAGTGCTAGTGATGCTTAGTAGTTTATATGTTCTGAGAGCCCAATAAACATCATCTACTTCACTTATGCAGTGTAGCAGTTCTAGATGCCTGGTTGCTTTCCCGGATTGTGCTGCCTTTCTAATTAAATCAGACTTGGGGATTTAAAATTGACTTAGTGTGAAATACACAATAAGAGACTGTAAGTAGTTTAAGACTGGAAAGGCCTGGATGTGTACTTAACTACCATGGAAATTCAGAGGAACCTGACAGGTTGCTTTCCTGTCCTGTGACTGTGTCCCACTATAAGACTCTCTGCAAACAGTTCTAATGCTGTTTTCTGTCATGTTTTTTCTCTAAATAACTTTTGTTCTTAAATGAGGTACGACTTTCCTTCCTGTAGCCCTGCTTTAAATGAGATGACGGTAGCATCACATCCTCAAATTTTACTACTGTCATCACCATTGAGAAGGAAAAATTACATGACCCATAAAATCATCCTAAAGCTGCAGAGACGGGACAAAAGATGACAGTTGGAAAGTAAACCAATCTCCTAAGGAATATAAACCATGTGTTCAAAAATAGGAATAAGAGGTATTTTTGGATCGTAGCACTACTTTGTATTTATTTCAAAATGGACAATAAATGGAAACTGCAGATCAAACCTACCAGCTCTGTTCAGATTGTGGCTGTGTGTTAAATGTAAAGAAGACAGGCCTTCCAGCTTTTCCAGTCAGAATAACTGAGAAAGTAAATTATATGACAACGATATCACTTAGGAAAGGAAAAAGATGAACATCTCTGATCATAGTGTAAGAGATATGACATCGTGAAAATGGCAGCTATAAACCAAAGAAGTCTAAGGAGGCCAAGTAGTGTTTCAGATAAAAGTATGAAACAACGATTACTTTTGCAGTGTAAGGAGAAGGAGAAGCATATACAGTGCAAAGCTACAGCCTTGGGCAGAGTGGCATAGTTGTTGAACAAATAATTAGATAAAACCCTCAATTTGTTTATAAATATTTCTGCGTGTTATAGTTAAAATTACTTCTTTGCAAGCTTCTCGCAGCTTTTAAAAGATGTGCAGGAGCCCATTGCTTAGAAAATTTTCCACAATGCAGCAATTCATGTGGGGCATCTTAAATATTGCCATTTTGCAATGCCTCATTTCAAGGCCATAAAACTCCAATATAACTAGACAAGCCATTGCTATGATACATGACAAAGCTGGCATTCCCAAACAACATAATTTTGTAGGCATTTAATTAAAACACATATACTGTTTGCACATTCAGCTGAAATCAAAAGCAGTGCCCACACATTCATCAGAAACCGAAGCATGGCAACTGTTAAAGCACGAGAAAATAGGTTATGGTTCTGATAGTGTAGTCTGTATTAGTGTAATGCAGAGGTTAATGCATATGCTTAATGCAGCATAGTTTTAAAGATTGCTAGGATATCAAATTTGGACCACCTTCCTATCCTATTGAAAGCATTTTCTTATTTCGTACACCTGTAATCCCTTTAAATATGTATAAATTGTGCTTAAGTTATAAGGTAGAATGATTTTTACATGTATAAAAATATGTTGACTAGTGCCTAAATGCTAGACTCCATGGCTGTCACTGCCTATTGTATATAATTTTCCTAGACACACAGCTAGCCTTAGGCCGTGAAGGTAGGAGCTCTGTGTCAGAAAGACTTTGACAAAAGATATATAGCTTTTAATTTGCCCAAGGAACAGAGGGAGCAGATTTATGACCTAAAATACAAGGCTGAGAATTGGCTGTATACTTTCAGCTAATGGGAACAGAAATGAGGAAATTCACAATGGCTACTTCATGCACAGACTGCCTTTTTTGCATGTTGTGTAAACAGTCCACAAAAATTTACAGGGCTATAATTTTTAAAAAATAAGGTAAATGGTAGCCCTGTGAATGCATTCTATATCTTCTACCTCTTATTGAGCTTACCGTTTCTTGTAAAATTATATCTCTAGCTTGCTTTAATTGATTACTTTGTTTGCATGTGTATCAGGCGAGATTATTAGCATTTTTAAAGAAAGATTTATGAGGAGGTGTATTTTGTTTGTTTATTGGCTATTTTTCATTAAGGGCTTTTGCAGACATTAAAAAGTCTCACAAAATCGTGGCACTTGCAAATAGTTAGGTCCAGTTCCACAGGTAGTATAAAATGCTGTCAACTTTATCTGAATGAAGTTGCACTGATTTACGTTGGCTGAGGATTTGGCCTGCAGAATTGATCTTGGACTGTAAGAGGGAAACTCTGACAGTGTCCTCTGTTCTTAACTCCTTTGACAAAGATAGCTTTAGAAAACCATTTTGATTTTGTGGATTTATCCTTTGTCCTGACTGTCAGCAGACATAGCAGTTTAAGATCAAAGGGGAAGAGATTTGAAGATTAAACGTCTTTGAACTGAAAATGTCCTGCAGCCCCATAAATTCCAACAGAGATCACTAAATCGAGAGTGCAATCATCAGCTGATTTGTTTTAATGATGCATGGATCGAAAGCTGTCTCAGAGGTGCAGTGAGCTCTGTACATACACTCAAAGCGATAGTGAAGGTGCACCATCAGGGATCCCGTGCAGGGGAGTTCTCTGATCATCGGCACCATCACGTCTCCATGAGCCACTGGGAGCAGCCTTACTGAGGTCCCAGTCACCTCCTCTTACTTGTGCACAAATAGGGCTGACCCGATGGGATGTCTTTTAGCCTGTTGATAGTGCCTAAGTGATACAGAGCTCCCATAATTGCAGATGCCTTATGGTGATACTAGTCTTCTCAGTATTGGTAGATAAAGTGGTGCAAGGAAGTAGATTTAAGCTTATGACTGCAGCCAGGAGAGTATGTGAATGAGACGGTCCGATCCGCAGTGGCACGGACCAAAGGACTGTATCTCATTATTTCTATTAATGCCATATTCACTGCTCTCTTATCTACAGTTGTTAAACACTGAGGGATTGAGACTCTACCTCATTTTAGAGAGTTTCTAGAGGTTAATTATCCTTACAATTAAAAATTGTTTGTTTATTTTTTCCTTATCAGCTTCCAACAAATTAATTCCATTATGATGTGTCCTGTTAAAGTGTCGTCTACCAAAACTGTAACTGCTAGGTTGAAAGGAATTGTTGGCTCTAGTAGAGATGGATGTTTCTTTGGAAATACTTCTAAAGAATAACTACTGTGAGTGAACACCTGCAAAAGATAGAGAAACAATGAGTTGCCTCGTTCTTTAATTCTTCAAAGATTTAGGAACATGAAAACAATATATTAGAAAAAAACTCCAGTAGGATTATTCTGCTATAATCCCTATTTATTATTTTGTTTCTCCATGTAATATTAGTATTTGCATGCTAATTAGTGATTAGAACTGAATTTTCTAGGAAGAAAATTTTGTTTTTCTAACAAAACTTACTTTGGGAAATAAACTTTCTACTACATTCATTTTTCATAAATAAACAATCCACTTAAGCCTACATGCCAAAGGATAACATAAAGATGTTATTTGAAAATAAATTACTGCCTCAAATAGCTTCTGTAGTGTATTTGCAAAACGCCAGTTTTAGAAGGGCCATGGGATTATTGACTTAAGATAAATGGGTAGAGATGATATAATTATGAATTCTATGAGAAGCCCTTGTCACAAGAAAGATATAGATTGAAATTGTGCTATTTTCTTTTTTTTTGTTGTTTTGTTAGTGTAATCGCTATGAAAAAAGAATTGAGATATCAGAGTGGCAATGATTCATACTTCTGTGACTTTTACTGCTCTCTGTTTTTTATTTATTTATTTTTACCAAGAAAGGCTTGGATACTATTTGTAACTCATTAGATTTTAAGAAAAGCTGCTGCATTTACTGAACTGCGAAACTGAACTGAGTTTTCTGAAGTGAAAACAAAAATAAAATAAAACATTGCTTCCTGCATTTAAAATTGAGACAACCCCTGGAGCGCACAGCAGCTTTCCAGTGAAATAATCTTGGAGTTTTGGTGGACGGAAAGAGTAAAAATGAAACTTCTAGTACCCTAGTGCCTGGCATAATCATGCACAGCTATGTAAAGTATGCTCAAAGAACTGGAGGTCAGGTTTGGTGGCATTGCCCCGTGTGGTTTTAAACAGTAGGCATTTTAAGATTCTGTAAGCTAGATGGTTTTGAAATTACTGCATAAAATCCCTCTAACTTTGTCTAATTTGTAGTGATGGTTTCTAGAGATACTGATTTCCTTTTTCAGATGGAATTTTTCTAATCCGTCTTTTAATGCTAGAATTTCCTCTCTGCTGATGTCTTGATATTCTGTCAGTTTCTAAATGCTCAGCTCGTGAATTCGGTCCAACGCTGGTAGGGTCCTGTGAATAGAAGAGAAAGAAGTTGGTTTCTGTTGCAAAGGTTTTATAGCCTAAGCACTCTACATGAAAAACTATTGCATTCAAGTCAAAGTCCTCTCAGACTCTCAGTTAGTTAGATGCTCTGAACTGCATATGTTGACTGATTGCAATTAAATATAACTGTGTTCATGTATAGAAAAACCTCTTATGCTTGCTTTTTGATTGTTATTGTGCATTTAGAACTCTCTCTCTCATCCTAATGTAATTAGTAGGTATAAATGTTATTCAGGGCCGAAACAAACATTTTTCTGGATTTCCATTAAAATGTGTGACTGATACTACTCTTAGGAGATAGATAAATATCTATGTCAATCAACGACTAAATACTCTTGTATGTTGGTAGAAACTTGGTGTTACAATTAATCAAAAGGAGAAAGTCTTTTAGATGGAACAGAAAAACAAAAATTACATCAAGACAACCTCAAACTCATTTTTAGTAGCCTGTCAGGCTCTAATGAACAGTATGTATAAAATAAGCACTAATCAAAAAATACTTTAACTACTACCTAAAGCTAATATCCCAGTCCTGTAAACCTGCCTGGCTCTATTAACCTTGCACGCTGGCATCCCAACATTATTAATGGCTTTTTTTGTTTGTTTGCCATCTGCATGCACTCTGTAAATTCTGCCTTTGCTTTGGTGACAAGCAGAAGGCCAGCCTTTTGGCAATTGGGACTTTAGTGTTTAAAGAGATTGAAGCTTGACAGATAAGAGCTCGGGTGGCTTTCGGCACCCGTGGGGGAGCAGCTTGTCAGCAGCAGCCAGCACATAGAGCACAAGGCTGCAGTCTGCTGGGAACACGCCTGTCTCCAGCCAAGTTGCAACGCACACGGACATTTCTTCCTTGGCAACTTGAGTGGCTACCAGACACTGTTACCTGCAGACCTGTGCAGGGACATCGCTCTTGTCCCCGTGCAACCCCTAGACAGGCTGCCACCAGAGAGGACTGCTCCCCAGCGAGCGTTCCTCCCTGTTCTCAGTGTCTGCGACAGCCTAGTTTTTCTGCTCCTAGATGATCCATAATAGTACTTTTTCAGATCTAGGCAAAAGGAAAACAGAGCGAGCTTCTCCAGACAAAAAGCACAGAACAGGGGGTTTCTTTGGGGTAAAATTGCCTTTACTGCAACGCAGCTCTCAAGCTAACATCCCTGTAGATACGTCCTATCTACATGTATGTTTTTCCCTTCCTTCAGAAGAGGGAAAAATTTTCTAGGATTTATTTAAGAGCCCTTGAAAGTCCTTAGGAAAATGAATGGGCGATTTCCCTTGCAGTGAGAGGAGAGTTTTCATTGGAATTGGCAGCTTCTAAACACGAAAAACACGCACACAGAGTCTCTCTTTAGAGCCTAGTATGTCAGCATGGTGGAGGGGAATAAAGATTTGCTTACCATTATTTTTGTATACATATCCTTCCCATTCACGAAAGACTCACATGGCCCCTTTGTGCCATTATGTCTAGAAGCAAGAAGACATTTTTAATAGCACTGTCGCTTCTCAACCAATCCAGTGACAGATACGAGTGAATAATATAAATTCTCTAGCCATTCCTTGGCATTTATTTCAATGTAAGTGTATTTTTTTTCAAGTAGAAAACCCAATAGTAATTTATCAAGGGACAAATCATTTTTTCCTGGCAGTGGAGTCTGCAAAATCCCCATTTTTAGAGCACTAAATCTCCCTCCTTTGACAGGAGTAAGAAAGCATTAAAAGCTTTGATTTAGCTGGATCATACAAAATAGTTTCTCATAATTATCCTTTTGGATGATATATGCTTGTCTTTTTCCCCCTTCTTATTAAACCTGAGGTCTCCATTTTTCATCCAGCTGTATTACTAAATTAAATTGCCTTTTGTTGTATTCAAGTTAAGCACTTTGCCGAAAGCTTTCCTTGTACAGGGAAATAACATTTACCCAACGTGCTCCCTGTTTTACTGTTTAAATTTACTGTTTGCAATCGTTTGGTTTGCTAAGCAATTGGAGGTTATTGTTTGTTTTAATAGAAATAATGAATCAGTGTAATTTAGTGTTGTATCTTAGAGTATGGTATCTGAGGGGTAAAAAAACACAAAAAAACACAGCTCACAAGGAATTCTTATTTCGAATTGAAATGGAGATTGCAAACATGACGGAGCTTCTTGCGTGTCCAGCTTTCTGAACTTTCCATTTTTATTGCTGCATGAAAAGGAAGTCTAGGTGGCTATGAAAGAATTCCATTGGGGATATAGCATACTCATTGACAAAATAATAGAAAACAGTTCAACATGCCATCTTTCTTGCACAGTTTGCATCTGCACGTTAAAAAATTGCTGTGGAAGCCAGAGGCAGTTTCAGCCCAGATTTTTAATTCTGTTCTTGCAAGGACAAGGCTAAAATTTTATTGGACTAAATTTTATAAAAATCTATAGGAAAATTTAATTAAAAAACTACAGATGATCAGCACAGCAAAATAAATTGCTCATTTAAGGATTTATGAGATGCTGTTAAAAGATATTGTACAAGGACATTCGGAGGCCACTGTTTGTCATGTGGTTCTTTCCAGTGACCTTTGCCTGGGTGAATGCTCAAAGAGCACTGTGGATGTGAAACAGTCTCCCTGACTGCTGTCCCCTTCTTGCCTGGCATATTTCAGATCATGCCTCAGGTCTGTCACTGGACATGCTGTTTTTTGCCCTTCGCTCAGTTGCAGTGAATGTCACTGTGTTGGAACTGGTCTTTCCTGGGCTGTACCAGCAAGACTTTACAGCCATGATAGCCAGATTATGGTCCATAAAGACACACGTTGTTCTCTTTAACACTGAACCCAAAGTTAATAACGTTATGAATTATACAAGGCCTGATAAATGTGGAATTGAAGGTGGTAATGCAGGTCAGTGCAGCTTTATGAAAAATAGATCATGTCAGACTCATGTGATGGGCTTTTGAAGAAATTCTCAATGTCGTTGATAAAGACTGACATCATTGATGTAGATCTATGTATGGGTTTTATTTCTGTGACATGGTATCTTGACTAATAACTTAAAATGGTGAAAGATCAACATAATACACTGGCGGGTCTAGTGTTAAAGAGAGCTTGTGCACGCTTTGAACTTCACCAGGCTTTCCTGGCATGATCAACTTAAGGGAAGAACTGACTTCCTGTAGAGAGGTTGGAGCAGAGCAATGCGAAGGATCAGAGATCTGGAAAAGAGAGCACATCAAGCCATATGAAACAAGTAGATATGGGCTTAAAAATTGTGCCTAGGAAGATTTACTTTGAGTACTGGAGACTGCCAATACACATTTGGAGGTTGTGGAACTTTTCTAATTTGAGCGATTTTTAAAACACAGATATGGGTTATCCTAACTTGGAATAAGAGGAATGGAATAGGTTACTTATGAAAGTCATGTACAACTTCCATGATACAAGGGCTGGCGAGAGAATGTGCAGAAGAGGCAGGAGTGAGGAGACCCAATGGAAAGGGTAACACACACTGTATGGCTGTGGAGCCTCTGAAAAAAATTTATGATTGTATTATAAGATTTTATTGAAGGGAACAGGAAAGAAGTTATGTGACAGTAGATGGGAAGGGAAGACTCAAGAATTTCCAGGAATGCCAAAAGATTTGTGGGGTGCGTTAATGTGGAGCCTGAGTTTTGGCTTATTGTACAGGAAGTTATGGACATGGTGGCCTCTGTCAGCCCTGAAAATCTATGAATGTGTAATTTCCAAGATGGCTTTGAAAATCTCTCCTAAAAGGCTCTATTAGCTCTTTGTACCCTTCATAATAAATTGAAAAGACAGTCCTTTAGAGAAAAGCTTTTTCTTCTCAGTTTTATACTCCCATTTTTTCCCTGTTTTTCATCTAAACCCTGCTGCTGTAACAGATGCTGATGTAACTTCTTCTGTTGGTAGTTTGAGGCACAGCATTAGTTTGTTGCCAATTTGATCATCTTTTTAATTTATTTTTTGAAATTAATAGTCCATGTTACATTTGTTTTTTAATCTTTTTCTTCCTCTGCAGTGTCCCCTATAAATGCCTTGAGAGGGAATGCAAGCCTTTGAAATAAAACGTTGTAGTCAACATTCAGCCTGTTGTGTAAGTTAGGCAATAGGTTTTCTGCATTGTTTCTAATATACTTGTGATGTTACTATTAGTGATTTGCAAGTATCAGAAAGGTTTGTGGAGCTCCACCTCTGGGCAGATAAATCTTGCAAAATACGCCTCTAAGGCTTATGAGGAAGACCTGGACCTATAAATCAGGGAAAGATTCAAATTTCATAGTATGTCATTTTGTTATGGGTAGTTGGAAGTCACGAACTATTCTTTCTTTTGATATTTCATTTTTTGCATTTCATGTAGATCATAGTGTTGATAATTAGAAAAGTGGAGCCTGAATTAGTCTTTTTGAAAAGCCAAAACTCAGTCTTAGGATTGCTGCCAACACTTCATGGATATTTGATGTGATAAAGGTACACAGACATTGTCACATGCTAGTGAATGCTGAAATTCATCTCGCAGATCCTCTAAGTGTAGTTAGTACTCTTTCCTTCTGCTAAGTCATTGGAGCATATAAATCATACAACGTCTTTCATAAGTTAAAATTTTCTGGCTTTTTTCTGCAAAAAACAGCTAAAATATTACTGAAATGGAATTTGCCTGCACTGCTCTAGACATATGCTCTTGCACTAATGATCACTTCCTGCTATGAGATTAATCAAATATTAATAAACTAATCATGAACGCCAGATCTACAGAACTGTCCAGCTTTCTTCTGGATTAAAAGCACTTTTCATTGAATTATCTGTGAATCTACCTTATGGTCCAAAGCTGGTTATTAGTTTCTGAATATTCTGAAGTATCAGCAAAAAGTCAAACATGAAAGTAGTAGTTTTCCGTATTGAAGTATGCTGCGTGAAATATCTAACTGGTTTCCAGGCTTTTAAAACAAAGTCTTTTTGCTGTTTTGGGTGGATTTTGGCTGAAATCTGCATCATGCTTTCAGATAGGCAACTCTAATTTGTTTGCAAAAAAGTACAAGCTTGTTACTACAGAGCTCTTGTATGATTCTGATAATTATGCATATTTTGGATTTAGTCATGTTAGTAAAAGCATTTACTTATTAATCATAAAGCGGGGGGGGGGGGGGACACACACACCCTACCCATGTGAAAGTTGAAAAACTCTGCTACAGTATTTTACTAAGCTTCCAAAAATGTCATGTAGGCAATAAAAAATTAGGTGAAACTAGGAGTATATGAGAACATTTGTTCATTGCATATGTTGATAACCCGAAGTTCTTAGCATGCCAATATGTTGTCAGTCACATGAAAAAATCACATGGAAAGGGTAAATTGGTACTTTGCTTGTGTGGCTAAAAAAATATGGTAGCAATCAGAAGATGTATTACAGACAGATGAGAAAATGGAATGAGACTGCTCCATTGGGTTCTCTTGAGGGATGTGTCTAGCCCATCCAAACAAACTTGAGAGCTCTCTAAATAGATAGATCATGATACTCCTCATCTCAGTATGCAGCTTTGTGAGGTTTGCAGAACGATGTTGTGAGGAGAGATGAAAAATTCACCTAGCCAGCCAAATCAGCCAAGTCCACTTCAGTGATCAATGACGAGACAGATTTTCACTCTGCTGCTCCAAATTTGTCATTAGTATGTTAATGAGGTTCTGATATCCTCAGGTTACAGAGAACTGGTGTCCTGGGATGACATCTGACCATACCTTCTGTCTGGGTATCTTCAGATCATCCAAATGAATTGGTATCTGACTCAGTAGTTAAGAAACCTGAAAGGAGTGGCAGGAACTGCAATCCCAAAAGGAAAGGTGGTGATGCATAATCCCATATTATCCTAAAATATCAACAGACCCTCAGAAGTCTTTCGCATAGGATTTTGCCTTCACTACGGATGATCATTAGGTACATTTTCTAAGTAGACAAGAGTTGTAATGTGGGTAGGATGGTATTTTGTGTGTTCCTAGTTTCTGGTTCTTATGGGCTATGCTGACATTTAGCCCACTTCACTACATCTTTGAAAGCTGTTTTGTATGTGGTCCTCTGTAAGTACAGTTAAGTCATGTCTGGCACTGATTCTGCTCCCCTTTTTGCAGGCCTATGGGCCTAAAGGCACCTACTGTATTAGGATTAAGTAATTTTCAGGATTGGATTCCCTATTCATAGAATCATAGATTAGTTTTGGTTGGAAGGGACCTTTAAAGGCCATCTAGTCCAACCTCCCCTGCAATGGGCAGGGACATTTTCAACTAGATCAGGTTGCTCAGAGCCCCATCCAACCTGACCTTGAATGTTTCCGGGGATGGGGCATGGACCACCTCTCCGGGCAATCTATTCCAGTGTTTCACCACCCTCATTCTAAAAAATTTCTTCCTTAGATCTAGTCTAAATCTACCCTCTTTTAGTTTAAAGTCGTTACCCCTTGTCCTTTTGTAATAGGCCCTGCTTAAAAATTTGTCCTCATCCTTCCTGCAGGCCCCTTTGAAGTGCTCAAAGGCCTCAATAAGGTCTCCCTGGAGCCTCCTCTTCCCCAGGCTGAACAACCCGAACTCTCTCAGCCTGTCCTCATAGGAGAGGTGCTCCAGCCCTCTCATCATCTTTGTGGTCTCCTCTGGACTCACTCCAACAGGTCTATGTCTTTCCTGTGCTGAGAGCTCCAGAGCTGGACACATTAGGCTAGGACAGAGATGGAAAGGGTGGATCTAGACGGTTCAGAGTTAAGGTAACCATCTGATTTTATGGAGGTAGTTACAACTTTGGAATATCCCATGAGGCTAAAAAGGGCATCTGCTTGCTTGTTGCAGCTTTAAGGGTTAAGTATCTTTATTGTTTTAAAACAAAGTTAATCTTTTCCTTAATTATTAGTCATCTCAATATATTTCCAATGTTAAAAAAACCCAACCCAAACCAAACAAAAAACCAAAACCCAAACAAAAACCTTCCAGAGTTTGCTGAATGAACTTCTACCAATGTAATAACATTTAGATTACACATATCATGCTTGTGGTGAATAGCGTAGTTGAGGAATAGATGAGAATGTCAGAGGAAGATTGAGGACTGACACGCTTGCTCTGATTTTTAATGAAATTATGCACATCTGGGATATATTAGGGAGAATGTAAATTGACTCAAATTCAGACTTTAAGTACAGGTAAGAGATGACCAAAATTCAATACAGAATGCGGTAGAACTACAACGCAATGCAGATATTTATTGTCATGAAAGCAATTTCTGGTTCCTTTGTATCCCATAGGTATAAGTTGAGGGCTTCATTCATTGCCTGCTGGGATTTAAAGAGAAGCCACAAATGTTTCCCTTATTCACTGGCCTTGTAATTTAAATAGAAAAATCACTATGCATTATCATTGCTTGGCAGTCTTGCCTAATTATTTAGGCCAATCCTTTTCTGTAACTGAGGAAGCTGTAGCGATAACAAACAGGCAGGTCAAGTTGTAATTTCAAGAGACATTAATAAAGTAGTTATTCATTCTGGTGGTTCTTTATGCTCATAGAGAGCCAAGCCTAGATATGAGGAACAGTTCTGAAAGTTATTATCCCGTTCTAGAGAACCAGCAGCTCACCTCAGCTCCTGTTGCTGAGAGACGATGGGAAGGGGAATCCCAGGATGGTAGACTAAGAAAAGGCAAGGCAAAGAAATTGCATGGGATACAGGGAAGAAGATACTATTTCACCATAGGTTACACCAGTCGTGCATTCTGGAGATTGTTTTATTAATGCAGTATCATACAACTTATGATGAATGTGATAAGTTAGTTGTGAGCCTCAGTCATTTTTACCAGGAACAGTAAGTTTCTGATCTATATGAAGCTTCTTTGATATAGGATACCTGTTCTTGGATGCTTTTCAGCAAGGAGCTTCGTGAGGGCTTACCCTTTACCTGCTGCAGTCTCTGGTAGCTCTGGGACTAAACTCACCTTTCCACAACACTTGGTAGCTCTTGAGCAAACCTCATTTCCTTCTGCTAAATAAACTTTTTCCCCATTTTATCAGCTGAAGAGGATATTCTCCTAATAGACAGTGGTAAGCAAGTCTCAGAGAATTCAGCTCATGCATCTTCCCATTGTGCTTTGTGGACCACAGTGAATAACCGAGAATTTAATGTTCTACTCCAAAGTCAGACTGTTATTCAGAAGCAGTCTGGAAACTTCATTCAGATTCAACAAAATCCTTGCCATAACTACTGGATTCTTCCAAACTGGAAGGTGGGAAGACTAAAAAGATGTAAGCAGTTGTTTTGTTGGATGTCAGAATAGCAACTTAAAATTGTTAGTTATCTTTAAAATTATTCTTTCTGCAGTCTGACTAGACATATATGAGAAACGTATGAAAGGGGAGGAATTCTGAAATTTGTTATGAAATCAGTTGTCACGCTGTGGCGAAAAAGTCAAATAGAAAGCTAATTATCTATCTTTTTCTATCTATGTCAAGGCTTTCATTTATTGAAACTTCTGAGCAAATGCTTAAGTCCATTTCTAATCCTAAAGCACTTGGGCATGATGCTAAGTCTTAGTACCATTAAAAGTGACTAAAACTCAATGAGCGCTTAAATGTTGTACTGGTATATTTGGGTTTATTCATTGAAGGTTAAACTACTGTTCTCGAGGCCTTTTGAATGGTGGGAGGCTTCATTCCTTGAGCCCCCACCTGAACAGCAGCATCCTCCCTCTGGAGCACCATCCATGCTGAGACTTCTGAGGTGCCAGGGTGCCTTCTCCAGCCGGTGCTGGAGATGTGAGCAAATGAATTGGTACGGGGTAGTCTACAGAGTTGTTGTTTCAGGCAAACACTGTCACAGTTAAGCTTTTATTCAATTAATATTTTAATAGAAGGTTGTTTCTAATGTCTGCAGGCGAGATAGCCAGAACCTAGTTTTTCTGAGCTGCATTGATATTCATTTCAAAAAAATTTAAGAATGCAGAAATCAAGAACAAGGACTGAAAATTAACAGTTCTCGATTCACTGTCTTAGCACCTCTTTTTATTGTTGAATTAAAAAAGCTCTGGCAGCTACCGCTGACTCTACCAGATGTTGAAAGGAGTTTTTAAGATGAATAGTAAAGACTATGTCAGATGATGTAAGGAACATTAATTAAAAAAATAAAATCGTGCTCTTGTCAGAACTGATACAGAATGTAATGAAATAGCAAGGGCAAGACTGGAAAGATTTTTTAAAACCAAATTTGTATAGGATAGGCTCATTTACAAGAGACTTTCATGAACATCAACTTCCCAGTTCTTACAAATACAGCACAGGCTTCAAGCAACCAATTTTTACGTACATTGACTCAACTCCTCACTTTCGTAGGCGACACGAAGAAACATTTTTTATTAACATAGTTGTGGGTAAAATTGTGGGGATGATAATAATATCACTATCTGATAGCCAACTAAAAAGAAATGAAAATCAACATATGATGAATATTGTCTTTATACCCACAATGAATCTGATAGTGTGTATTTTCTTATACATACATACATGCATGCCTTGAAGGTGATTAGAATACATTTGCATATTCAGAGACTCCCATTAAAACCAATGGGATTTTGATCATGCAAGTAATTATACATGAAATTTTCATTAACAGAAAACAGGCTGTTATGTGTGGGTTTTATTTTCATTATGTGTGCTTTTGATGATTTGCTGTGCATCCGTGAAGGAGCTTCTCTTCTCTTGTCATTGGCTAGGTGTAGGATGGGTAGCAGCAAGTGCTGTTGTGTGTCTCATTTCCAGCTGTGTTTAGGTCTGGAATAAGAAAATGGTTAGGTTTGTCTCTGCATGTCATTGCCTAAAACGCTGTGCTAGGCTAGAGATCGGTGCAGAAATTGTTTCCCCATTACACTTAATAGTACAACATATATACAACAGAATCCCCTATTTATCTCTCTTCTCTCATAAATTTGGCATTATCCATAATCTTTTCACTGCAGAGAGATAGGTACATACAATCGAGGATTAGGCTGTGACTTTAGCTATTTGGCAAAGGGCTGTTCATTGGTAGTGAGTGTGGATTAAGTCTATCTATCAGCAAGGTAAAATTTGGCTATCAAAGAACAGTTTTGCTATCTATCTGCAAAGAAAATGTCTACTTTACTATTTTTTAACAAGCAGTAAGTGAAATCAGTGGCTGTTACTATTCTTAGCTGGGTTAGTTTGTTTGGTCACCTTTAGCCAGACATGAAGGGAGTCTGCAAGCATATTGTACCTAAAATATTTAAAGCAATTACATACTGGATAGCACAGTGCAATCAGCTAGGACTTTGCTTAAGTATCAGTAGCTCGGTAACAGCTTAAGTGTCAGCTCACTGGCCCTGACTGGCTGGCCCGGTGACTGCATGCTGTCATCACAGGAGGCATCAGTTATGAGAAGGGTTGGCCTCCTAGGATGAAGCTTGAGTGTGGCTGAGTTGCTGTCTCCTACCACATCCACCAAAATACACCAACAACTTGACCTGATTACGCAACCAGCCTCCCTGGTTTTCTTCCTTCAGGATTTTCTACTTTTCCAGATTGGTATTTTTCCTTTTCAATCCTTGAGCCATTAGCGATCCCTGGTCTCCCCAGCGCTATCTCTACTTGTAACTTTACCTTTGTTATTGTTCTATAGGCTTTCACACGTCCCTAGGATATCTCAGGAAAACTGCTAGGAAAAGTTTGTAGTCGGTGTTTAATTCTTATTGGGGCTACCATTTCTGGTTAACAAAACTTTCCTTGTGTTTATCCATCAAACCTGACCATTCACTTTTTTTTCTACTTTTACTCTCTGCTAAGGGCATAGACTGTTACTTTATTTCTCTCCAAAACCACAGACCGCGATGTGCAAAGTTGCAGGGGCATCTATGGTTCAAACATTTGAAATCAGAAATGACTCCTGGAGACTGCCAAGCCTTAGCACCCTTCTGAATCAAGCCCATTAAAGTAATTTCTTTACAATTACATAAATAAATAAGTAGAAATTTATGTTGAAGCATTGTAGGTTTGGGACTAAGTACTCTTCTTCCTGGAACAGGTATTTATTGGTATTCTCAGGCAGGATAAGAGAAGCATACATTGAAGTCAACAGATTTACAAACATTCTGCTAAATGAAAGAGCAGCCTCTCATGTCTGAAATCAGGACAAGATAGTTTAAAAAAATCCTAATTAAATTTAAAAATAAAAATCAGTAAAACTATTTTTACTTGAATTCCAATCAGTATATTCCATTGGGTAATAGCCTGAAAGTAGAAAACTTTTCATGCAGATGATTCAGTTCTGAAGAGGAATATTCTTTCTCATAATTTTTTTTTCCCCTCTCTTAGTTTAATAATGGTGCCTATGAGAAGGAAGGGAGTTGGGATTTGATGGGAAGTTCTCTCTTTACATAATTAACAGTGGATTTCGATGTTAAAAAAAGTGTGGCAATCCTCATTATATATTGGTATACTTCATAAATTCAAGAGGCTTTGTTTGTATAAATGGAAATTTCCTGTACCATGTTTTCTTCCATTAACCCTAACCCTGTACGTAGACTACAGTCTTAAAAAAAAAAAAAAATCAAGGCACTTTCTATCTGTAATCCTGTATTAACATTAAATTGGCAACAAATCTATACCTGACTTATTGTAAATCCAGTACTGTTGTAAATTTGGGTAAATTCTGGTAAATTTGACCAGGGCTTAACCCGAATAGCCTTGTGAGACTGTGCTAAAGTGCAGATGTTTAGAAGGTAGTAGGTGCTGGTCCCGCAGTTCTAGGTTGTAATTTCTGTCTGTCCCTGTTGTTCACATACTGCTTCCTCTGGAGGATCTAGCTAAAGAATAAATTGAGAATTTGCATGCAGTCTAGCAGAAGATTCAAATAACTTTAAGTTATCTTGAATCCTGATAATTTTGAGTTGTTCTCTGGCTTCTGGTTTAACAGATATCTGTAAGTACAAGTTATGGTTGTTTGTTCCAGAGCATTGTACTTTATGGTGCAGGCACATCTCGCCAGCAGCACTTAGACCAATATGTCTCTCATACTTGCCCTCCATGGGAAATGCAGAGCGGTCTCCTGGGGACAATCTTCAGGCTTTGTGACATTATAAATTCTCCCAAGGACGCTTGAGAATTTTTGTATCTCACCATATCTTCATATTTTCTCTGTGAATCTGGATGCACACCAAACTCCTCTATCCTTTTGAATCTTTATGGGATAACCTTATAATATGTTGACAGAATTTCTACTGAGTGGCAATAAATGGTGATGTCGAAGATTTAATTGCTCAGGGTTACTTGTGTTGGATTGCAACAGCCAAGTTAAAACCAGAATGTGTTATGTAGTGTCTGATTTGCTTACCTTTCTTATCTATTTCAACACAGGGAGTATAAATTTTATACATCTAACAAATGACCAAGACCGAAATTATATTATAGTACTGTTCTGGGTGCAATAGCCTGCACATTCCTATTGTTCAGCAATGCAAAACTAGCTCATCAGGAGATTACCTCTTCTGGAAATACAACTCCCTTTTCTTGTTGTTTTGCTTTTTTACAATTTTTTCAAAGCTTTATTTTCAGAGCACCCCACTTTTCAATGTGAATAAGGTCCCTAACTTCTTTTATAGCAAAAATAAATTTGTTCGAGTTGTCTTGTGGGCCTTTATTGTCACTGAAGACTTGATCCCTTAAGGTGGGAGTCTGTTTTTTCTCTGTTTTAGCAGTGCCTAATACAAGGGGATGACAAATAATTAATGACTCCCAACTAACGCAAAGTCACTGTGGCCTTGGGATTTCGTGCATCCATAAAAATCCATTCACAGCCATGTGTTTCAAAGATTTGGATAGATACTTCTTTGACAGCTACATGATACAGTAAAATGGACAATGTGTGTTTGGCCAGCAGAACTTTCTCCGGATTATATATCTCAGCAGTCAGTGTGGCGAGAGCTATGTAAAGGTAATTGATAGTTTAAGACCTTAACAAAATTCATCCTGTTGGGCTTTTTATAGAAGGCTGGGGAATCCAGCTGCTCTGCACCTTAGCTAGTCCTATAACATACTGTCACTATTCTTGCCTCCAGCAAAGGCAAGTTGAAAGAAAGGTAGATCATCCATCCAGCCCACTGAACAGAAGAAAAATTGCAATGTGAATTTTGCCTCTTCAGTAGATCTGTCTTACTTCTGAAACTATTTTTTTTTTTTTTTGCTTTTCTATATTCCCTTCTTCAATCCAAAGGAAAAAAATACAGTAAAGATAGTGAAACAAAAAGGGAAAAAAGCCCTTCAGAATGCTCCCTGCTCTGGCGAATTAAAACTAGTAAGCAATCAGTGTAGTGTGCATCTAGAAGCGATACAGAGTATGTTTTTTACAGTGCTATGCTATTTACAAGAAGTAAAGCCTGGAATGAGTTATGGAAGTCATTTCCTCATGTATAGAAGTGAATTTTATCACATCTCTCGCCAACTTTATGTCTTCTACTTTATCACTAGAGTTTCTGCTGGCTTATAGCCACTGTCCCATTTTAATAAAGAAAGGAGAGAGGCCCTAATCCGGAAAATGCTTTAAGCCCATATTTAATTTTAAGGCTGCTGAAGAGTTGATGACATTGGTGGAGATGTTCATGTTCACATAAAATGTACTATGCATGTGTTTAAAGGCTTACTTGGATTTTTCCCAAAGGGGGTTACTGAAGTCCTGTGCAAGTGTTTCAAGTAATACTATTCTTAACATCAGTGAAAGATTCTCAGGGAATTCAGAAACTTTGGAGAAAATAGATCATGATTTTTGTTTGTGATTTGGATTTGACAGTATATCTAGAAATGTTAATTATTGATATTTGGAGGTTGTGCTGTAACAGAGAATACTGTTACACATTTTGTTGCAAAAATTGGGCTATTTTCATAGAATGATTTTGGTTGGGAGGCACCTTAAAGCTCATCCAGTTCCAACCCCCCTGCCCTGGGCAGGGACACCTCCCACCACACCAGGTTGCTCCAAGCCCCGTCTAACCTGGCCTTGAACACCTCCAGGGATGGGGCAGCCACAGCTTCTCTGGGCAGCCTGGGCCAGAGGCTCACTACCCTCACGGTAAAGAATTTCTTCCTGACATCTCGTCTACACCTCCTCTCTTCTAGTTTAAAACCGTTGTGCCTTGTCCTATTGCTACGCTCCCTGATAAAGAGTTAGTCCCCATCTCTCCTGGTAAGCCCCCTTCAGGTTCTGAAAGGCTGTTTTAATGTCTCCCTGGAGCCTTTTTTGTAAAAACTGGTGGAAGGAAAACATGATCTGTTGGATACTTCAGGAGTTTGATAGAAATGCTCAATGAGGTGTATATTTTGAAGCAAAGCAAATATTTCTTGAAAATCAGAATGAAGAGAATGGTCTCTTCTACTTTTCTAGTTTGATAAATCAACATTTGGGAGTGTAAACTGTTTTCTGTGCTATTAACAGTAGTGCTTCCGTGTGAAAACGTATACATAAGAATGTCATCAGTATTTCTTAGCAGCTTCTAGGTTGCTTTTGTTTCTTCCTTTTTTTCTTGCTACCTGCATCACAGTTCAGGTGGACTGTGAGAAAATCCCAGACTAAGCCTGCCTTTTCCCCTTTTAATATGCTCCATCTATCGTATTTTGTATGTCAAATAATTTCTCATCCTGCTTTGCAGTAGCATTCATGCATGAATGATACTCGGATTTATCATTCTGTTGGACTCATTTGTGGATTCATTGTAATAAAACATGATACAATTTTGATGCTTTTGGATGCAGAAAACATAGCTGCTCAGAAATACTGGGTTGATCCAGTTATTCCTGCCCACCCCATGCCCTCCCAAGTATTCTGCTACAAATAATGTGGATTTCTGTTTTGCCTATGGAGGGTACTTCATTAAGATGTTGTTCTTAAAGTCACATGAAAACATTGTAGAAATGAAACAAATTCAATGCGACACAATAATTTTGAATTAAGTTGTGATTAAATCTGGTCAATATCACAGTTTATGGCTTTGCAAAATTTTGTAACTGCTGTCCTATTCTTAACATAGGTAAGTGAATTGCTCTTTAAAATACCGTATATACTTTTAATTCTTTATTGACATTGCTAGAACTCTGAATTCCTTTTAGGACAGTTGCTACAGTGTTGTAAAATGTGATCGTTCCACACACTGTATTGAATTTCATGGTAATTTAAATCCACTGAGAATATTGTTGAAATAATTTGATGAAGATAATCTTTTTTCCCTGTACAAATTGTCAGATGGATCTTTGTTATCTTAAAGTCTAAATAATTATTTGTAAAGGGTTTAAGTTTATTGTGAGTACTAGATAATCAAAAGTTGAGGACTTTAATGAGTGTATTTCACCTTGCAGTTCTTTTCCCTCAAAGTTGTAAAGAATTAACTTAGACCAGGAATGTTTGCCGTCATCATTTCTTTAAAGGAAATCCTAGAGAAAATTATGTTTAAATATTCATACTCGAAAGTGAATCTTGGAATAAAGATTTTGAGAGAAAAGGCTTCTGGGTATGGTGAAGACAAACAGATTTAAATTTGGCTTGTTGCTGTTTGTGTGTCCGTACAATATTGAAATCTGATTCATTTGGCTCTTTGTCATTTGGAAATCTAAATCTTGCCCATATCTACATCTAGTGCCTTTACATTCGCAGCAGTTTTCCTACCAATTTTCTCACAAATGTATGCGAAAATACATGAGGCTGTATAAACAGCAGTGATCGTGATCGGTGTCATCACAGGTTTCCTATAACTTGCTGCTCACCATTCACAGTAAGAATAAATACTAGGGGTTTTTTGTTTGTTTGGATCTCCTATCAGTTTGCAGGTTGAAAAAAACATAGGACAGGTGGTATGCTCAGTACCTTGCCGAGAGGCAATGAGTTTTATAAAGAAGGTTTAATCATCACAGCTACTGCCTTAAAATGGACATAGCAGTTCTACTTAGCCTGTCAAGCATGGAAGAAATTGCAGTAGGTGAAATCAGCTCTTACTGCAGGCAAGACCAGCTTTCTAACACTGTCAGTGCTCTCCTCTGGCACTAGAGAGAAGAGAATATAAACCCAAACAGTCCTGTAGAAAAAAAAAAAAATCTTTATAATTGCCTCTCTCTGTCTTTTTCATGCCCCCACCTACTACCCTGTGTGGTACGGTACGCTGCTTCTGAGGCTGAAAAGACTGGAGGAGAAGTGGTGGGATGGATGAGTGTTTTAAGGCACTGAACACCAGAGGAGGCAAAGGGAAGCTCGGAGGCATTGGTGAACGCGGTCCCTTGGCCTCGATTCCCCACTGGGCTGCTGGCTGAGGGGCAGTCAGTGGCGAGGGGGGCGAACGATTGCAATGGGTTTCAGAGGCACGCTGGGAGTTCCCTCTGTTGTGAAAGGCAGAACGCCTTTCTAGAATCCAGGTTTCCTTAGCAAAATGGAAATCAATATGTTAAACTGAAACTAAACAGAATGCAGGAGATGACCTTACTGTGCTGGGGCAGAGGGTCAAGGAGGAGTTACACCCATGTTGCACCCTAAGATCAGAGATAGTGCGGGGACCAAGTGTGGCCTGGGCCCTCAAACGTGTCAGTTGCAGGTGGATTTAATTTTCCGAATCGCACAACCTGCACCTGACAGGTGTGTGCCCATTCCTCCCCTGCACCCGGCACTCCTGGCGCAGAAAAGCACTGACAAGGGAATTCTTCTGTCTAATTGGCCTGTTTAAATTACCTCAAGGCCTAATGGCTGTCTAGCATACACTGTTCCCCCCACCCTGCACTTTTATGGGGACCTGCAGGTGGTTTGTGCCCAAGGTACGTGGCTGCTCTTATAGCATCTGTGGGGCTGCCCAGTCCCATGGGGGGGCCAGCCCAGCCTGCCACCATTAGAGCCGTTGGTGGCCAAGATAGGGCTATGCCACCACAGGCAGATCCCTACACTTCTAGGTGTTTAACCTGCAGGGATGGCACTCGCAAATATCATCCCAAGATCTCTGAAGGCTAGTAAAACCCGTACCGCAAGAGGTGCTGCTGTCATGGTGTCATTGGATGTGGTACCTGGCATCAGTTATCAGAAATATGATCGGTGGAACGGTAATAAGAAGGGCTACCAGCCTGGAGGGACCCATCCGATGCATGATGGGGTTCAGCAGTTCTGACCTTCAGCAGTTCAACAGCACGAGCTGAAGTCTGGCTGCCAGCAGATGCATAAAGCCGAGTCCACCAGGTCAAGCAGCAGTTTAATACAGTAGGTGCTATGTGCAAGCACTGATTGGAAAGGCTAGAAGTGAGAGGCATGAAAGGTTTCTCCATCTGCTGTGCCTGCCCAAGAGTACATCACTCTTTAGTTTTGGGGCGTGGGTTTCCAGGTATGATCGTAATAAAAATGAATTGTTATAAGCTTTATTGTTTCATCTTTCCAGACAGGCAGCTTCTCTTTTTACGCAACTAAATTATGTAGTAAAATATAGTCACTCATTTCAGAACTAGCAGGGCTTGACCTTGCTAAATTCACTGAATTAAAAGCTAACCAAAAGGACACCTGGCCTTTCTGTTCGGTCCGGAAAATCAGGAGTTATCTGAGCTGGCTGGGAAATGCACCACTAGTAGGAGAGTAGGTAGGTATAGGTAGACAGTTATCAAACCTCAGAAAAATAATTTTAGTCCCCATGTACCATTAAAAGCCATTTTAGTCACTAGAGCATTTGAGTACCTGAAGATAACAGATATTTGGCTTAATAACAGTTTTCTCCACTGCTGTGGAAGATTTATTTTTTTTAACTTATTTAAATATTCTTTTATTCTTAGCAATCTTTGGTGGGGGGAAGAGATTTAGAAGGTCACATGGGATAAAATTTATAGCACAACCACCAAGCCATTAGAGAATTAAATGAACAGCCTACATGGCCAGGACAAGACCTGTGGACTCTCGGAACAGAGGTGAATTTCACCTGTTCTCAGGAAAGATCGATTTCTCTAACAGCAGCTCTGCTATCACTGAAGATTGGTTTTTCAGACAGTATACTCCTCCTGCATATTTTCAGCAACTGAAGAGCAACATGTTTGCAGACAAACCATAAAGATCAGTGTTTTTCCTTCCTTCTAAGTCTTCCAAAGATCCCAGTTTGATCTCAGGATGATTTTGAAAGCTTTGATCTTTTAAGGTTTAATTTAGTCCAATGACAACATGGTTCTCGAAGGCAATTCACCTTTCCCTGACTTGTTTAAAAGAAGAAGAAGAAAAAGGGTGAAAAGGAACAGCAAAAAACGCTTTGTAAGTGAGGAACAAAACCTTCATTAGAGAGAAAGCATCTGAAATTCTCTCCAGCAAAATAACCCTTTGCAATCCCATTAGCCTGCCATCAAAAAATTGTCGTCGGTGGTGGTATACTCTCTACACACCCTTGTTAATCCATTTTGAGATACTAAAAAAAAAAACCCACAAATAAATAGTTTATTTACTGTTTCAGTTCAAAGCTAATACATTTAAAAAGTGTAAAATTGTTTCACAGTTGTGTAGGACAACCTTTGCTAAACTCAAATGGAAATAAATAACAGTTCATTGTACCCCAGCTGAATCTTTTTTTTGTCAAACACTCAGATGCAGCCCTCTGTTAAAAATCTCATTATGTCTCTCATCACATGGCTGCACGTTCAGTTTAAGTTGCAACAAGAATTGGCTGCAGTAGCCGTATCTCCTGTAAGGTATGACCGTAATAATGAATGTAGCTTTGGAACCTAATTCTCTCTCTGTTTTCCATCCCTGTATGATAAAGAAAAGGTGCTGGTAGGAGTCCTGAGATGTGCTTTTGCTCTTGGGTTTGTTGGTTGTCTGGGGGAGCACTGGGGTGTGTGATTGCAACCATGGTCTGTTACATGGTCATTTGACAATTGTCAGGGAGCACATATAGAAAGTAGGTGCTACTTTTTAATGGATTAAATTAAGTAGAGTAAGGGTAGCATGGCTGGAATGCTGCTAACATATTTAATTTGTACCGTGCTGGTGGGTAATTGGCAATGTAACGAAGACCGCTTGTTTACCTATCCCAATAAAAGTTATTGGTAGTTGCCTGTACCAGGGGCTTAGAAAGAACTGAGAAACCAGAATGTACTTAACTGATTGTGTAATTCTGTTCCCCAGAGGGAAAAAAAGAGTTTCTCAACACAGTTGGTGATGAGCTTGTTCCCTAGAGCATGAAACATTAATCTACATTTCTAAAGCCTCTTAGCTGAATATTAGTTAGCGGCCTGTGAACCTGAAAAGGTTCAGAGCAGGGTAAATTGTTAGGGGGTGATTGGTGCTATGAATTTAGTGCTTCCTTTCAGTCACTGCACTCTGCCTTTGTGCGTTGATCAAAATTACAATTGAACACATTTTCTTAACTGCTAGTAAATTGTTCACTTTAATTTTCATTTCATCACCTGTTTCTCATTCTTTCCATTGTCAATAGGATACAACAGAAAAACATGACTTACAAACTGTATTTCACCTTGCCGTCATCTTGGCAAAGTACAATGGTGTTTCATCTCGCCATCATTTTGGCAAGTGTATAGAAAGGATACCATAACACAAAATTCATGCTTTCAGAAGGAGAAAATGGAGTGGGGGATATGAATTCTCAGGCACTCAGCATGTTGGTGTCACCAGTGGGGTTTAAAAAGAGACTAAAATTCCATTTATCTCCACCACTCTGTATTGTGTTAAGCTTTTGAGGTCTGCAGCATATACTTGAATAAATGAGTAACAATTTTACCTCTTGCAGTTCTTGGGTTGACTTTTTTGTCCCCCTCCATCTAACTCTGAAGCACCAAACACAAACTGTAGCTAAAGACAAATTAGGATCAGATAGATGATGTGATGTGCTACTATGCCTTGTGCTGTTAAGATAACCGTTTGCTGTGTGCTGATGATGAGCTAAAGCTTAAACTAATCCCTGCGTGTGGGATGCATAGAAATTTTACCTAGCTCAGAGTAGCCATACCTATTGCAGGCTTTTTCTGTTCTACAGAAAGGGGTTCAATTGGAGATGATCTGGAAAATTTGCCTACTAAATCCCCTGCTACTGCAGGAACTTAGAACCCTGGTCACAGCTGTGCTCCTTCCTCCACTCAGTCTGTGGCATTTTATGATTTCTATGCAATTTTAACTATTACTTGTTGAATATTGGATACTGCATTTGAGGATTCAATCCAGGGTTCTCAAGCAATATTTAATATCTATTTAATATTAATATTCTTCATCAGTCACAATTTTATTTTAAATAATGATTTTTCTCATGATTTCTAAGCCATCGATCATGTTATTGTGATTCTGTACTCGATACGACAGCTTAGAAACTTTTTTATTTTCTGATAATGAAAAGTGAGGTTCTCATGTTATCGCTAGCATCTGAAAATGATAGTTTTAGCCAGCATCAAGAGTAATGAGACTTTCAGTTTGGTCACAAGAGATAGTAAAACTATTTGTTGTAATATTTCCAATTTTTTGCCCAGGTGAGAAATACTAGAAAAAAATATTCTGATGGGTTTTGACTGTCTGCTCTGTTCCCAAAAGGATTAAAAACCCCTTAACTTGGAAGGAAAGGTTAGGGATGTTGTTTCCTCTGATACATTTCATACATTTCAGTACCCCAAGTCTAAATAATTTGGAACTTCAGGGATATGTGGAATATAAACCAAGCCCAGTATCAGTGATGGCATCTAAGACAAATGGATTCATACCGATGTTTTATACCATGTCTTGTCAAATTGATAATGTGTTCACATTAGCTGATTCTACAAGATATACAGCTCTCTGCGCCCACATATCTAACATAAAAATCAAATCCCTTATCTTTTCCCATCATTTGTTAGGTAGCTCTCTTCCTCTTAGTCTTGCTTGCTTTTTTTTTTTTTTAAAGGGAATTATGATAACTTACTGCTTTATCTAATCATAGAATGCAACAGAGAATCCACATAATTAAGATTTTAATTAATTTTACAGCCCTAACTTTCTAATTTTGCCAATAATGTCAAAGTGAAGGGAGAAATTTACAATCAAATGATAATGGTAAGTTTGATAAGCTGTGAAGACAATTCAGTCTAACACATTATTAATCAAGACGACACCTTGACAGATACATGGATCTGTTTGTGGTTCTTTGTATGGTACCCTAAAAAAGGTAGATTGAAGGTGGGTTTTTAACAGACTTCATGTGTATTTTCACGTCATTAAAAATAAAACAATGACATCATTTAACTCTTATCTTGCAGTAAGATACTATGGATGCATTCAAATGCTAAACAAGCGTTGGTTCTGCCAGGGTCCCAAAGAGCTGCACCCCCTGTGAGAATTTTATTGACTCACATCAGTAAAGTCTTTGTGAATTACTCGTCTCCTGCACTTGGTGAGGATGCCAGAGGCAGACAGCCACAGTGTATGTGCCAATAACCTGCCCAGCATCACAGAGTTTAGAAGAGGAAGGACTTAGTGCCTCCTTTTTGAGATCCCTGTCAGGTAAAAAGAACAGCAGCAGCCAGTGGAGTAACATGCTGAAGAATAGTGATCCAGGACACACAGTAGCAGTGAGGCTCGGAAGAGATGCCAAGGTAATTTGACAGCTCGTAGTGCAACCGTGCACTCAGCACTGATTAAACAGGTTGAGTTGCTGGCCTGGGGCTCAGGCTGTGCTTGGGGACGAGATTGGAGTGAGGTTTCTGAGAACAATAAATCTCAGCCACGTACCAAGAGCAGGGAGCAGAAGATGTTGCTGCAGCAAAGCAAGAGTGCAACTAGCCACTATGAAACCATTAAGTTCAGGGGCTGGGGAGTCCCATGGCTGTTGTCTCAGTCTAGAGTAAGATTTGGTATTCGAGAAGGAGAAAACTGAGGCATACAAGGAAGAGTGTTCCTGCCAAGTGGCTGTATGCACCAGCAGAAGTGCTGCCTGTGTATTCCTTCACCAAGAGCACTGGAGTGTTGTGTGGCTTCAGTTCTACCTACAGGTTTAAAGTTCAGAGAAGAGGACGTGGGAGCCCTGTAGAAAGAAAGAAAGGGGCTCAGAGGTGTTTTGAGAGAGAAGGAGAAATAGAAGCCTTACAGTGAAGCTGACTTTGCCAAGGTCAGATGAGGGCTGTTATTAGATATATTCTCTGTGCAGCCTTAGGAATATTGTCCTGTGACATTAGTCACAGCTCCAAGATTAGAGTACTGAGAAGAGGATTAGTAGACCTGCAGGAAGACTGGGACTGAGAAGAGATTGCAGATGTCAACTGAGGTCTGCTGCTAGAGTTAGGGATAGAGTTATGGACTAGGATCATGGAAAGTAGGCCTAGGGTTAGTAGCTGGGATGAGTTGTAGTGGAATCATATTACTAGCCCTGAGGTGGTGAGTAGGGCAGCTGCTGCTCCGAAGATAAGTCAGGGGCTTGGGTCTACTATGTGGTAGGAGTGTGCTTGGTGTGCCATTAAGCAAATTTATAACCTACTTTCATTATTGCTGTTTATGTGAATTTTGTGAAATGTCACCTGTCTTGTTTTTTTCAGTGTTTATATTGATGATATATTTTTTCTGGTTTGACAGGTTTTTTTGTTAATCTCTTTTTAATAAAAAAATACAAGCTTTTCTTCTGCACATGCCTTCAAGCATGGAATTGAGAGTCATGTGTCTCTGCGCCTGTCAAGGGTATACACTGTGTGACAAAGATCCAAAATGCGATGCAAACATTACTAAGGTTGGGAATGTAAAAGGAGTGGGATCCATTCCCTTAGTAAATAGCTCGTTCTGACATACAGGCTATCTTAATGATGTTTTATTTTGAATTGAAAGTGTTCTCAGTATGAATTTTTGTTAATGCTAGCATGAAGCATTGGGACTTTGAGGGTAAAATAAATGATGTGTCTTGAGTTAAACCATTCATGACATATTGTTAATATGTAACCATAGGAAAAATTACTGGAATTTACAGTTCTGGGGAAAGAAAGTAGGACAACACCAGCAAGCACATTAGAAAAAAAACACTACGTGCTTCTTGATCATCCTGAAATGTGAAGTGGGCTAAGCTCTGCTTCTGTATTAATTCATGGCAAATCATTTGCCCAGTTCTGACACTAACAAGAGTCTATTTCATATTTGCAGGCCCCCAAACCTCCCATGGTAGTTCAGTGCATTTCAGCATGATGGTTGATCAGGCCTGCACTCTGACACATCCTGCACTGATCATTTATCACAGTCATATATGATTTATTTACTTCCGACCCTTCCTGAGTCGGCCGGCTGCCTTCAGGATAATGTGGCTACTCAGTTTAGTTGTGCTGTAAATTAATAGATTCATTTTACTTCACACTCACAGATTGTGCTTGCTTGGGTTTCCTTTCGATTAAAAATATAGCAGGAATTACCACTGAACTTCACAGTGCTGTTTTTGACCAAATTAGCTTTGGGTGTAACTCTGGAAGAATTTAGATTTTTGCATCTCCGGAAAATTTGCTGGTCTCTTTTCTGTTGTTTTGCTCCTTTGCTGTATGGTACCATTGCAACTGTTCGGTTCATTATAGTACAGTAGAAGTTTTGTCCCTGCATGTACTTGTACACAAGGCAATCTGGGGGCGTTCGGGATAAAAACGTATAGAGGAGCTGGAGACAAATTTCTCTTAGTACCGTACTAAGGTGGAGATAGCGTTACTAATCCCATAATGTTCCTGTTGTAAATTCCAGCATAAGGGAGCATGATGGAGGCAGGGGTTGCAAGGCTTGTTCCAGGGACGTGTTACTCCAGGGCTTCTGTACTGTGAGGCTCTGAATTACTGCTGATCTCTGTTCTATTAATGCTGGGCATTTTTTTTTCCTCCCATTGAAGAATACTGAGAAAGCATGATTGAGCTTTACAAAGATGTCTAATTTTGTTTTTTTTTTAAAAATTGGAAATATATCGGCTAATTCTGGAGAGATATTTTTCCTATTTGCCTTTTTAACATACGAGGACATAATGTTAGTATTTAAACCTTGCCAGAATTTGGGGGTACCATGAGGTTACTTGGCTTTAGCTCTCCTTTGACTATATATGTGTGCATATTCCTGTAGGCATCTGTCATAAAGTCCTTATGTGGTTATAAAGCTTTCCATTCTGCCGAGACTCCAGGCAAAGCATCACAGGAAGTATCTTCACTGGAACCCATTCCTTTGAAGTAAAAACTCTGCCAGTCCAGCATTAACAAAACAGTTTCAAAATATATGACAAGTCTCTGGATCTTTGTCACACAGACTATGCTTTATCTGTAATAGGTATGAGTTTAGCTCATCTTTCCTAAAACGAGTGCAGTAGTAACACAGATCAGTAAATGCTGCAGTCAGTGCTGCAAATGGGAGAATTATAGATCGTATGCATGTATGTGCTGTAACCTTTCAGAGTGAAAAAGCAAATTTATTTATATATCTTTCATAATTCTCTCTGTTTGCCCGATCATTGCCCTTGCTGTGCTGTGTTATAGCTTCTTATTAGCTTTCCCCTTTGTAATGGAATATTTTATGTTGGATACTCAAATATCTATAAAGACACTAGTAAAAAAGTCTACATTTACAACTTAATGCAATGAGGGCTGCTGGGGTGTCTGTAATGTCCCTGTATTGGTATTGGACATGGATTTAGTAGTAGAGAGATGCAACCAAGATGTTCCAGCGAATGGATTTATTTCAGTGCCAGTTAGAGATCAGAATGCTTGTACCAGGCTGTTAGTATCTGTCCCTGATAACCTTGATCTAGATCTCTTAAGGCTTGGGAGCTCTACCAATAAATGTGGTGAAAATTTCAGAATGTAGAGGTAGGCAGATTCATTAAATATTTATTTGTCTTTCAGCATTTTTCTTTTCCTTCGGCAGAATCATCTTGTCTTTCATGAGAGAAAATTGAGGTCTATACATTTGGGGTATCAGACTCTTGCACATGGCTCTCATTGTAGCAATCCATTCTTTTGCTCTTGGCCTTTTATAACTCACTACTTTGGGGTATTTTTTCCCCCATAGCTCTGTCTGAACTATGGTCCTGAGCTTTAATCACTGGTTTGATTAAGCGTAGTTCAAATTTATCTGTGGGCTTGGGAGGTTTTGTATGACTGTTTCAAGTTCAAAAGATGCGGTCCTGTCTTCCTTCTACAGCCATGGCATCATGTGCATGAAAATCAGTGCACCATTTTTTTCCAACTCTGACATAAAGTTCATGATCCACTGACTGTATGATTATCTGCAATAATGTCAATTTGGGTTAATTATGCGGCCTTGTGTGAACTGATATGTTTAGCTTTATCAGCTATCCCTCACCATCTTTCCCTGGAATTTTGGTCAAGAGCATAATACCTAAAGACTGGGTTAAAGAATCTGAATGAGCAATCTGAAGTTAAAAAGCTATCACAGAGCAGCTTTTGATTAATTGCTTTTTAGTATTAATTGCTGTTGAAAATCATGTCGTTTCTTTAGTAGCCAAAGTTTCTAGAGTCATGTTCTTGAATTCTGTTATCTGGCTGTCGTCTTAAGATCAGCAATGCCATTCATCCTTTTAGCTAACCATTTGTTGTCCTAAGCTCCATCTGGGTTATTCTGAGCCCTTCTTGACTGAAAATATTCATAGTCTCATAATTTCACTTTATTGGTTCAGTATTGGAAAAGCCAATTGAAGTCAAGTGCTTCAGATTCATTCCTTTAAAACTAAAATATTAAGCTTCTGACTGTATAAAAAAGTTGCATTTGAAAAGATGTTCTCTGATTTAACTCTAAGCCATTACAATAAATTATCGCTGAGGCAAGTCTAAAATGCTGAAGAATTTTACTAGAAAATGTGTTCCCATTAAATCATGGAGTAGAAAACAATTTTTATCTGTATCAATATGTATTGTGAAATTATTTCTTTAATAGGGAATATAAAGGGGTAGGGAAAAAAAACCCTACAAAATAACTGGTAACTACCGTGCCTCAGAAAAGCAAATTGTAAGTATTCTTTTTCTCCAACAGAGGCTGAGCCATGATTATGTTAGATGTTTGGCCTTTTAGTGCATTAGTGAAGAGAGTTTGGGAACCTAGGGCAATAAAGTCGGTATGAAAAAATCTGCGAAATAACCAACACCCAGAAACTTACATTTTCCAGAGCTTTGCAGGCTCTTAATAGATGAGCGAAGTGAGTCCCTGGCAGGAAAGGTTTCCCAGGACAGTACAGGGGTTTGTTGTCTGTCTCCTCCTGTGCAGGCGTCTGGAGCCCAGAAGCCTGGCACTGGGACTCAGCTCAGGCACTAAAGATGAAGTTGCCTTTTTTCCACCCCCCTCTGTTGTTTTTTGTGTGTGTGTGTTTGGGGTTTTTTTTCCAAAATCAGTTCAGGTTTCTGCCTTAATCCTGGTCTTGTTTTAATCAGACATTACTTCTGCAGTAATCAAGCTCTGTAGGATTTGTAATTATTTATCATTTGAGGCCTTTTCCCCTCTAGGCTCTGTCTGTTTGATTTATGTACCTGGCACCTCCTTTAACAGCTGCCACCCTGGTATGTATTTATTTATAAGAGGAAAGAAAGTGTACTAAGTTCAAAGGCTTTAAGCAATCTGAACATTTCATTTTAGACGAGTATTACATAGCAATGAAGTGTGGAAATGTAGCAAGGCAAGCTGGAGAAACAGAAATGCAGAACATCTTACCTTTCTGGCCAGGAAAAATAGTGTTCGTTTCTAAGCCTATTTTTTGAAATAGGAAGATAGCTCTTATTTAGTGAAGAAGTTTAATCTAGGTAAGTTATTTTCAATTTCCCATCCTTAAACACAATTGTGAACAGTTTGAAATGTGATAGTGGTCATCAACAATAAGCTTTCAAACCTGGGTAGTGACTAGCAAACTCATACTTAAATACCTTATACCAGTTTGCATTCGAGGATGAGTTAAAATCTGTTTGTGACTGTACGTGTAACCATGACCTGTTTTCCTGCAGTAGAGATGAACTCATGTTTCAGGTGGTGTGAGGAACTACTTGGGTACGTGCTACTAAAAAACTTCTGAGTTGAAATACTGAGGGGTGGTCACAGCCATAAATGGTTTTGGTTTTATTGAGATAACTAGTTGGATACTGCTTCCTGCTCCCTGCGAACAGGAAAAATAGAGAGATTCCTCTCCAGGGATGTGGTAGTTCCTCCTCAAAATAGCATTTCCTCAGTAACACAAGGGGCTCAGCACATCCAGGCAAAACCCCTTTCCCCTAATGCTGCCCCAGGCTTGCTTCATCCCGTTCATGCTTGGGGACAGCTGGGCTGGATTTCTCTCTCAGTCCCTCTCCTCCCTCGCTGTGCAGGTTGTTTGTTGAGGCCGCCCTTCCAGGACACATCGTCCCTCATCAGCTCTTTGTGGGTGGAGAGCTTTGGGGAATTGGGAGCAGGAGTGTTGTGCAAAGGGGTCCTTTCATCTTTTAGTCCATCTCCATTCCTCTTGTCTGCATCTAAGCATTTGCTTGAATATAATACGTATTTCTTCTGAAGTGTTTCTGAGGATGGGCTACATTTTTTGTTAACTTCTATTATTTTGTATCATTTTATGTATATTATTAGGATTTGGGACCTCCATAGACTATAGTTTTGAAAGTTTACTATACTGTTTACTCCTTCCTTTCCTGTTTAATCATCCCTCTTCAGCAAAATGCTTAAATATGCATTTAACTTAACTTGCATAAGTCCATTCCTGTTTGGAAATTCACTTAACAAGCACACTGGGTAAAATCTTGAAAATCTTGACTCCACTGAAGCTTGATGGTGCTGACTTTCATGGCTGAATGTCCTTCCTAACTCCATTTATTTTAATGGGGTGTGAGTATGTGCGTATGTGTGAGAGAGAAAAGAAAGAATTTAAAGTAAATACTATATGAAGACATGATAGCACTTTAAAATTGTAGTACAAAGGAAGTGATGTGGCAGCAATGATTCTCAGCTCTGTGGTAACTCTGAGAGAGAGAGAGAAGTTTAACTGCCATTTGGTTGCAAGTTACGTCTATAATAATGAAATTTAAAGAAATGTGGGAATATCTAAATAAACCATAAAAAAGCAGTTTGTTTGGTTTTTTTAATCATTTACAACTTTGTCAGAGGTCAGCCTGGTCTTTAATCCTTATAGCAAATCAGTTGGTAAAACAATGAGACAGCATATTCAGATGAGAGTTTTACCTAACTTTTACCAAATTACAAAGATACAGCCAAACTTAGCGTATATTTACTTCCCTCTCTCATAGAAGCTTTTTCCTGGAAATATTTTGAGAGCTCAGCATTTATGTATGTCATCAGAGACCTCAAGTCAAAATCTTGTCTTTTGTAATCAATACAATAAAGCAAAGACAACTGGAATGCTACAGATGGTTTTCTTTTATCCATTAAATGAGGTTTAAAA
Source organism: Larus michahellis (assembly GCF_964199755.1). Classification (NCBI taxonomy): domain Eukaryota; kingdom Metazoa; phylum Chordata; class Aves; order Charadriiformes; family Laridae; genus Larus; species Larus michahellis. Next base: position 14,328,751 of record NC_133903.1, on the reverse strand, counting down.
GCTTTGCTTTCTTTCTTTCCACCATGCTAGCCCTTAAATCTTTTATCGCATTAATGCCAGTGGCTCAATATTGTGAATATCCTGCAGCTCCAGCTATTTAACAAAATTAACAGAATGCACTGCTCTAACGTAGTTTGAGCTTGAGTGACTGATGATTCAAATGACCCTGTTTGGACATCCCTAATAATGCTCAGAGTCTAAAACTGTATTCACTCTCGATTCTGCTTGTGGGAAAGATTACAATGTGCAATTCATGAAGGAAGTCTTCCCCCTCCTACCCTCCCTCCCCCCATTAAAAAAAAAAGAAAAAAAAAAAGAAAAAAACCCAGGCAGATTAAAAGAATTACATATAGGATCACGACATATCTTAACTACAAAAGAAACAGGTTTTGTTGGGTTTTGTCTTGGTCTTTTTATGTGTGTTGATGAGAAGGGCTTGGAAGACATGGAGAAATCCAAGTTTGGTTGTGGCCTGATCTCTGGAGCTTAATGTGGATTTGGAGTCCAGGTTCAACATCCTGGAGATCCAAAGGGTTTCTCCTCCTGCTTCAGTAATATTCCTCTAACTGTTGACTCTCTTACTTGTGTATTGTAGTAAGGTTTTAAAGTATATTCCAGGAGAATCGTTTTGTTCAGTTACGATATTAATACAGGGGCAAAAATACAAAGAGGCAATGCTGCATGGACTGTCCTTGATCCACAGTGTTAATAGCAATAGCTTAGAATTTAAAAAAAATAATCTGCAAATCAGAATGTTGTTAAAATTTGGTTTACTTCTGTTCATCTGATATTGTTACTAAGATTGTTACTTCCAGTGATCACAAAGATTGAATGTTTTAATCTCAGAATCTGTCTTGGAACAGGGTTTCTTATAACTACAAAAAAAAAAAAAATTGTATGTTTTAGCCTCAGGATAAAATTTCTCTATCCCTATGAGGTTACATTATTAAACAGGTTATATAGATTTTTTTTGTTGGTGTTGTGAAGCTTTTGGTCACTTATGTTGGTCAGTCTTTAGTTTTCCTCTAATAGTGTGCATTCACACAAAAACATTGGGCTAGAACTTACCTGCTGATGTTAAAGAACTGCTGGCTACACAAATAGTATTATTATTTGTATGAACATAGTGCTTTACAATTGATAGGCAAATATACTGGTTAAGCTCTGTTGAAAGCAGATGCTATAATTATTACTTTTATTTGCAGGGAGAAAAGAAATAAAGAAATGAACTGACTCAGAATACACTTAGAACTTGGGCACTTTTATGTTTTCAGTCTGTGATGAATTCTCTGGATGATGCAGCAGTACTTTCTCCTAATAAATTCCTATTAAACTGTCAGAATATTCAACCGTTCAGTTTTCCTCTCCTGATTTTGCTAGTCACGTTGCAATAGCATATCTGAAGAAATGCAAACATTTCTCATGTTAATTAGAAGACTGGGAATTCTTTGTTATTTACTGCTTCCATCATCAAAGGTGATTGCAGTTTTCAAAGAACTCGTGCATTTGCTCATGTTATGATTTCTGCAGGAAACTCACCAAATGTATTCAATCAGTTCTGCTTCCTGCGGACCAGAAAAAAGGGAACAAGCTTTCATTCTTATTTATTACACTAATCTGGAACAGACCTCTACGTGAACACTGTTTCCTTCTTGTGCTAAACAAAACATGGTGAAATGAACTTGAATAGTACAAAGCAGGGCTCAGCTACCAGTGAGGATTGCAGAGACCCATGAGGTATTTCAGGATAGAGGTTGGGCAGTGGAGTCAAGGAGCAGATAGAGCTGTTACTGGAATGAGGTGGGGGGGCACACAGATAGGTTGTCTGCATGTTACCTTCTAGCCAGTGCTGACACCAAGTGAGACAGTGCCAACAGAGATTTGCTGTTCCTTCGCCCTCCCCTGGCAAAAGAGCCCTTACTGCTGAGATTCAGAAGTTCAGTAGTAGTGAGCTAAATTCAGCATTTAAAAATATGATCTCTGTTTGCTTTCCTGCTTCTTAACATGCACTTCCTTATGTCCTTTCCCTCCCCACTTGCTTTCCAAAATACCACCAAAAGCTGATCGATGTTTTCAATGGAATCACTAGAATGGGCAGTGCTGTTATAAAAGCTTGGTGAGATTATTAAGGTTTGATGCTTTCCAGTGGTGGGAACTTCAGAGAATTCCCACTAGCTTGGGGTCAGTTCATGAGGCACTAAAAAGTTTAACCAAAACATTTTGCACAACCCTTCTCCTGCTCATAACAGATGAACAACTTCCAGATCACTCAGTTGTTCAGAACCCCAAAGAATCCACGTTTCTATGTTTCCTTTAGTTAGTATCTTGTTAATATCTATGCCCAGGTATTTATTTTTTCATGTGACTTTTTCTTCCGATCAGCTGAATATGTAGCAGGAATTTGGCAAACTTGTCTTCAGAATGAGAGTTAAGGACAAAGTTTATTGAGAATGTCATCTAGTAGGTATGGAATTAAATGTGTTTCAGCTAGAATTAATGCACAACGGTGTACCAAGCCAACCTTGCAAGGTAGTAAATTATTGCTTAGAAGCTTTTACAAATTCATATTTATGTTATAGCAAAGAAGTGTACCTTGGGAACAGTATATTTAAACTGTTCTCTGAAAAACTGCTTTAATGGATTCTCACATGGTAAAATGTATGCTTCACAGATAACATCTTGTTTGTGTCAGTGGCTGTGTAAATAATGGTAGGTAATGTTTTTAAAGTAAAACATAAACCCCTGATATTGAAGAATTTAGTAGTATTTTGTGTGTTTTGATCAAGAGATCTGACACCGCTAGCTAAATAAGCTATTTTGAAGTAGAAAGTATTACATGGCAATTAAGACAGATAGAAGACCTTGTTTAAGATTAAGAGTTGGGCAAACTCCTAAAATAGTGTTCAGAGCTCTCAGAACAGGTATTAGTTGATATCTAAGCAGCAAGGATATTTGGAACATTTTTGGAATATTTTAGAGATTTAAAATAAAGTTTTTGGACTGACGTTGGCACTAATTGTCTTTACTGCCACAATGCTAATGTAGTAGTTCTGTATCTGCATGCTTTACATCCTGGCTGTACAGGATCATTGGGACCGACTGATCTTTCTCAAAGTAACTATATTACCTGTAATAATACCGGAGAGTCATTGCATAAGAATTGCAGATAGACATAATAATCCAAGAATTCTAATCAGAATTGTGGACAACAGTGAATTTATTCAATGCATGCACTGAGAGCCACAGTCTGTAAATGTCCGATTACTGCTTTTACCTTTTTATACATCAGAAGCAGTTAAAAGCATTACAAATATACCAGTGAAAATGGGAAGAAAATCAGGACATGTTTCTTCCTATTTGCTGGTCATCAGAGTATCCTTGTGGGACTATTTCATCAAGACCAACAAAGTTTAACCGCTTAATTACTTCCCTGATAACTCATGGAGGAGTTGTGCTCTGGGAAATCTTCTGGTTCTGTCATATGTTTTGTGTTACACCATGAAGATTGCATTGGTCATAGTTATTAAACTTCGGTAAAACCCTGGGAGAGTTTTCTATCAGAAGCAATAAAGTTAGTTCAGCTTATTGATACTCTATAATCTCCAGGGTTTTTTTCTTATCTCTGTTACATATCTCCAAAAAGAGAAACTGTTCAGCAATCGTGGATTGTGACTGAAGTCACACGTGAAGCTACATACCGGTATTTTGCTAGATTTGGTCTTTCCAGTCTGAGGAAGCTTTTATTTGGGAGTTATGTTTAAAGTTTACAATAAATACCATACTTCCTTGCAAGGCTGTCAGCACACGCTCGTGCTTCACTTTGGTGACCTCATCTTTATGTGAAATCATTGCTGTAAAGCAAAGTGACACCACAAAAAACTCTAGTAGGGAAAAATCTGCAAAAAAAAGTGAACAGAAAAAATCATGGATAGTGCGTCAGATCTTGTGACTCTGGCTTTAAGCATCTTAAAGGTTATTAAGTATAACTAGAATAACAATAGGAACCACAGTTTGAAAATGTTACCCATCTTTTAATCAAAAATGTGCTTATTAAGTGTTCTTGAGCCTGATAACGCATTCTACAGTAATTAGAAAATCTGCCTTTGGTTTTATTTTTCTGTAAAATTTGTGGTTTTAAAGAATGATCATAAGAGGTGACATAAAGTCTTAGTTGTACATATAAGGTTTCTTTATGTAACTAAATTGTATCTTGATTTTTAGGTTGGGTTTCTGCCTTCATTACCTAGGGAAACTATTGTTCATGTCTTCAGTCTGGGACTTTCACAGTCTCAGAAGAGTTGAAATTGTTTTAAATTTTAATTTTAGTAGATATTTGGTGACCTCCCCTGACTTATTTTAGCTATGGTACAACACACTCACTAAAGACAGGAAGCTCTTTCAACTTCTCTGCCAACAACAGATGATCTCCTTTCATACCTTCTGAGCAAATATTCAAATGTAACTTTTATTGCAATGATCCTTTCCCTTCCTTTGCAGAATTATACGTGGAAAAAAGCAATGTTGAAATAAGAAGTAGACAGCTATTTTCCTTCAATACTGTGTCCATTAGACCTTCTGTCCTCCCCCCATGTGATGGAGCACAAAGAACTCAGGTACCGTTAAATTACTCAGTATTTGTATGAGATCTAATTGTAAGTGTATATATCCACATATGATGCAAACACCTTGCCACACTGTTGGAAATGTTTCGCATGGAAGTAATCATTTATTCAGTAAGATTGCAGCTTGTTCAACTCACCGGATTTTGGAGTTCCTTATAGTTTTCAGACCTAGTTGGGTTTGTTTCACACATACAGTTTTACGGAAGTGGATGCAATTCGTAGCTTTGGACTTGAACAAATAACCAACCCAATCAATCCCCAAACCCTCAACTGGGCAAGCGTCAGGGATGTCAGATGATTTTCTCTTTGGTCTCTCTTGGTACAATCTGCACCTTAATTTTTTCCTTCATAGTTATTGGGTATTCTGAGGGTCAAGATCTTATTCTCTTTAAGTCCCTCTACATAAAAAGTCAAACATGGAGGACTTATTCTAAGTAAGAAATAATACCATTTTGCATTAACAAAACTGGGGATTTAAAGACTTTATGCAGTATAATGAGACAAGCAATAAGGATTCAGCATTCGTTTGATATTTTTAAATTTTATTATTTTTGCTGTCTTACACTAAGAGCGCTTACTCTATCAGCTCTTGTCTTTGTAACAGTTTCTTCCCTTTCTTACTTAATTAAATCTTCTCATCTGCCCAAAGGATTATTTTCTATAGTGAAAATGAAATTTAGGCACTATGCAGAATGTTTACATTTGTAGCAGAAAGTAACTGACCTTTACATGAGGCTCAGTGATTGCTCTGGATTGATAGTTCACATTCCTCCCTTTGAAATAGGTAAAGCTATTTCCAAAGAATACCAATTCATTGTCGCACAATGATCTAAATCCATCTGAAATTACTGTATTTTAATACTTAGAGGGTGTCTATAATGGCAGAGAGGGAGGCAGGAGTCCTTGTTTAGAGTTCAAGGATAGAAAAGGTATGTCACAAAGCTCTCTCAGTATATCACATTTATTGTGTTCTTATGCTTTGTTGCAAATGTCACAGCACTACAGTTGCATGGAAAGTGAGTCTTAGCTAATAAAAGCCTTCACCTTTCTTTTCTTCCTCTATGCAGTACTTTGTAATAAATATCTAATAAAACAGCATTTGTTATTTCCAAGTATTTCTGATATACAGTGATGAGATTTCCTCATAGGGGAAAGTCTGTATTCTGTACAGTGCTGTTCAGCATTTTCAAAGAACTTTCACAGCTATTTTTCTGATGTTAATGTGCCTTGCTTTTGGTTTGCATCATTTAAATTTTGCTGATTTTTTTTTTAATTAATTCATTTGACATTCGCTATAACTTAACATTGATCAAGAGGAAGTTATGTGGTATTTATAGAAAAGAGAATATGTAACTAGTTTCTCAGGTATTATCTAATGATTTAGAAAGCTTAAATATAATTAATTTGGTCACTGAAATGGATTAGTGGCTGCGTTCATGCAGTATATCTGTGCATGAATTACTGCTATAGGTTGCATCCCATGAAATGAAATTCTTTTGAAGAAGGGAATTGTGTTTTCCATCAGTTCTCTGAACACGGAGAATATAGAACAAAAACTAAGAGCCGAATTAAAAAATAAGAGTACTAATCATCTTTATGTTTTGTCAGATATTTTTTCTTGTCTGGAGGTGAGCCTATGTATCTCTGTGAAGTCAACAAAAACAGCAATTCTAAACCAAGAAAGCTAGAGGTATAAAAAAGATGCATAAAAACGTATAAAATTCTGTAAACTCCATTTCAGGATCATGGGACAGTGAACAAACAGTGTAGTCTTTGAGGCTGCTTTGTACCAAGGAATCATTTAAATGGAAAATTACAAAAAAGTGCTGACTTCCCTGATGAGCTGTCAATAGGAGATTTAGGGCTCCCCATGTGCCATCAGCATGCTTTAATTGATTACAGTGTTACTATCCCAGAGTGTGCTAAAATAAAGGTTAGAGAAATCCTGAGGATATCAACTACCTTTATCAAACTGCACAATTAAGGGTACAGTACATAATCTGAGAACAGAAACCATCATTCAGAAATAAGTGATCTGCTTTACTTGCAATGAAGAACTTTTTTCTGAAAGTCATGAAATTGCAAAATGGCTGCTCAGAGGAGTGGACTTAAGCTGGATCATTACATGTTTCAAAAGAATAACCCTGTAGATTATATACTGTATTGCACGTAGGACTCAGAAAGATGCTTGTGTCAGAATCCACATGGTCCCTGGTGAAAAGTGGCTGTGTTAAAATTGTTCCTTATTTTTGTGAGCAATTTGAAAATCCATCTACTTTTAATACCTCGCCAGAGGTACAGAGAGGCACCGTCTGTGGACCAGTGGCGAGGCTGCTTAGGGTTGTATTTATGCTTTGGAGTGAGAGTTGGCTGGTAGCCAGCCTACACTTGATTCTGACTGCCCTGAACTTCTGCCTGCAAGGTACAGGCCAGGAGCATGCAATCAGCGGAGGGAGATGCTCCGAAGTGTGTTCTGTGGTTCTTGGTTCTCAAGTCTGAAGGAGAAATAAGGAGACAGCACTTGGCAAGGTTTAGGGACAGGGTGGCAGGAGATGGTCTGCACAGGGAGTGCCTGTAGGTCAATTGTTCTTAGTCACTGTGGGATGTCTTTATTCCACACTGTTACCTGTGGATCAGTTTTCAATTACCTATTGAATTTCTTACTGAAATATAATGATCTCAAGTCATCTTCTCAAACTTGGTCAGTAGCTAGTATTCTCTACAAGACAGACAAATAATGCCATGGGAGCTCATCGATTATAAAACTTTAAACTAAAACAGGTATATAGCAGGAAACTGCGGTTTCGTTTGGTTTGTTTTGTTTTTAAAAAAAAAGAGAGAGAGAGAGATAAACCTTCAGGAGCTAAATATTGTGCAAAATACTATTTCCTGCAAATGAGAAATTATACTAATATTCCTTAATGCACATAGATTATATTTAAACTCTCACTCCTATTTTAAATTTGATTTTGGGTTTTGGTCAGCTACATTAGCTAGATAAAAATATTAGGAAAGAAAAAACATCCATTAATTTGCTCGAGGAAAATATCATGATGTCATAATACTTTATCTCCACAAATCACCTTCTCAATTTAGATAAATATCTGTTTGATATGGTATTGAAGTATTTAACATTTTTGAAATTGATTTTTTTTTCTTTACAAATAAGTTATCACATAGTCAAATTCCACACTTCAAATTAAGCAAAATTATTAATACTGTTTTCTAGGTATTAGTAAAATACTAGCTTTCATCTCTAAATAAAAACACAATTTTGAAATGTTCTGATAAATGAAAGTTCATTTTTCTCTATCAGCTCTAAATGTTGCTTGTTGAAAAATGTTTCAAGATATTGAGAATGACAATAGTGTATTGAGGCTTTCATGAACAGCTGCAAGCAGAGTGGTGGTGTAATACATTTATAGCTATAGTAAACTTAAATTGTTGTAGTCTCAATGCTATTTTCCAGCCAATAATTAACACTTTCTAATGATTAGGTGTTGTGCTTTAGCATATTTGTATAAATATATGGTAATAATAAGAGGAAATAAAAGGGACTAGGAAGATTTGGTGTATAAAAGAGAGCAGTTCAGAGTTTTGAATCCAGAGAATCAAACTACTACTGTCTATGCAGCTTTTTCAGAGAATATAAAAAAGATGGAATCCCATGTAGTACATGACTAAAAGCACTTTTTATCGGAACCTACGGTAGCAATCATTAAATATATCATGTGCAGTGACACTGGGGAAGGCATTGTTCTCCATTCTGCTCAATGGACCATGCTGGAACACTTGTTTTGTATCTTGAAACCATTTATGATTGCTGTTAAAGAAGTCAATGCTTTAGCAGTGCCAATGAATCAAGTAAAGTCATCCCATTCATCTGTCTGTTAAAAACAAAATATTGGAGAGAATAAAGACAAACAGAATCTAACCATACTGAAAGTTGCATTAAAAATTCCCTTTATCTGTTTTTCAGCGGAAAGTGCCAGATCAGGAAGCCGTCTGTATTTAGGTTTTAGGTTTTTGCCTCCAGCTCAATCCTTATTGTTAAAGGCGTCTTAATGAAAGTAAAAGTTTCCAAAGGATAAGCTGAGTTTGCCTTTTCAGCAACTGTCCACCTGCAAATTTGTCTCTTTCAAATGGAATGCAGGTTTGTTTGTTGTTTTGCTTATTTATTCTTTAATGTGACCTCATCTTCCTCCTTTGTAACAAGGACGTAAAGACGAAAACAGTTTTATCTAATCTTAATTCCTGTGAACAATCTCAGTTCAAGGTGAAGCTCTTTGTCTTTGACTGGCAGACTTGAGCAAACTTGTCTGAACTTTTTTTCCAAGTAGGCAGGTCATTGTGCATTCAGCCCTCACATACAGAAAATAACAAATTCTAGCCAAGAAGGACAGGGCATTTTGCTTCACTTGTGAGTAGAACGTGATTGCTTGGGGGATTCCCTCATTAATGCCAGTAAAAGCAGACCACCAGACAAGGTAGCTTGCCCAGGTTTCCAAGCTGTAATGAGTCAATCACCCCTTGCTGTTAAATAGAACCACATTTCCAAATGGATCTCTGAAAGGCCTGAAGAGGCAGCCAGAGTGAATTCACTGCAATTCTTAGATCATAATCTGCAGAGTCTAAGTGGCATCCTGGAATACATGTCCATCCAAGACATGAATTCTGGCTGATTTTTAGACTATTTATACAAGATGTATTTGAAGCTCCCCTAAGCAGCTGCTGCACTCATCAAACTCCTGCTTCAATTGCTCTTTATCCAGTTTTCTTGTTATCTACCTTGCATTGAACTAAATCCTGCTTCTGAGGTGCCCACAGTGAAATAAGAGTATGGAATATCACTAAATGGGAGAAGAAAATTACATGAATCATATGGAGAACGATCATAGATCACCTTTCACCCATTTGTTTTTGACACCTGGTACATCTGACACTTTGCAATTGATAAGGAATGGGAAGAGTGGAAAAACGCTTTTAGCTGCGTTGGTGCAAAGCACGGATACTTGGGGTATGTGTCATTGCAGGTACTGCTAGGCAAGGTCTGAACTGAGAAGTGTGCAGCCTGTGTGCTGGTGATGTGCAGATGTGCATAAGCACATCTGGAAGAAGTTTAGTTACTATTTGGTTAGCAGCTTCTTTTTCCCTAGTGGTCACTGGAAGGAAGCTCTATAGTTTGGGAGCCTGGAGCTTATCTACCTGACATCTTTCATTAGAAGAATGGCTCTGGGGTGTTAATTTCTAAAGGCGCAGATCTTTCTAGAAAGGAGAGAGAAGCCCAGCTTCCCTTGGCAGTGAATTTCAAGGGCCCTTGCTGTTGGCTGGCAGTATCTTTTACCACCTTTATCAGTAACAGGGAGGAAGAGTGTTATCAGCTCCCTGTCAACTGTATGTTACGGTATCTTAGGGTGAAATGTTCTTGCTGTGCACATCTGTATTGGATTGTTTGACATACTGAACTTGGCGTGCAGCCTTAAAATCATGATACTGTCCACTAAGATTACCTTCAGGGCTTCTGTTCTGCAAATCATGCAAAACGTGTTCATGGTGACTGTTTGGTGAGTGTTGGGAATACTGGGAAAATGAATGACAGGGAATAACGTGTTTGACCTGAAATCATCAGGATTGAATCTGGGTTCAGATAACTTTGGAGACTGATGGGAGTAATGGGTGTAACAGAGAGACCGGGAAGCAGGAATTTTGGTATCTTTAGCTGACAGGACCTTCCATTGAGAAAGGAAGAATTCTTCACAAATCAGGGCAAATCTGATTTTTTTAAATTCCAGATTTACAAACAAATAAACACAAAAACTTGTTACAAATTTAGCCATGTCATTCCGTCTGTGCCTCTTATGCTAATGTTTGCTGGAGATGTAAATTTTCCTGTGGTACTTCCAATGTGTTCATCACTGTATATTCCCACTGAAGCTATAGTTCCGAACTGCTTTTGATCAATAGTTGGTTATTTATGCTTCATTGCATTCACCGGTTTAGACTGTGAGGTTTTAGGGAGAAGGACCATGTGAGACTTTTTTTTTTTTTTCTATGTATGGTACTACTTTAATTAGTTTTTTATTTCAGGCTAGAGTTAAAAAAATTTGTGATGGCTCTGAGCAATAATATTGATGTTCACATTGAATGCAAACAGAAGAAAAACAACGAGCTTTTTTTATTTCTTGTTAATGAATAACACATATTGCTAACACAGACTAGAGGTGCACTCCTTAGTAAGTCAGTAAGAAAAGAAGCTGTATAAAAATGTGTGGATGTATTAATTGTTACCTTCCGTATTTGGAGAAGTTGGGTTGGGGAGAGGAGACAGATTATAGATTGGAAGTTACTGGGGTTTTTTATTCAAGATCATAACCTGGGATAGGAACTGCATGTGCATGCTACTTGCCCTGTATCGAAAAGGACAAATGGAGTGGAGCATTTAGCATACTTGTCCAGTGCCTAAACAAATATCCTCTTGCTTAGTCCTAGATGTTCGTATGTGTGATTCCGTTTTATTCTCAGTGCATGGCAGTGGTTGCAATAAGCAAAGATTTCAGATTTCTCTTCACCTACTTCCTGAGTCAACGTTGTAATTATCATTCTACCAATTTGTCAAATATTGCATCTCCTATAGTTACTGTCACATTGGTTGTTAGAAACCCCAGATCACTGGAGTCCCATATAAGCTGCTCGTGTAAACTAGGTAATAAATGACCACTATGGGAGCTCCCCAGTGCTCTCTCTTGATTTCATCTGACATTGCAAAGATACTTGTTGAGATTGCAGAGAACATAGAAAAGTGAAACATTAAAAATGTGCTTTGGAAAATGGAAGATTGTTTCTAGATTCCTCTGAAATGATAGGATTAGGCTCTGAAACGACTGCAATCAATGAATACAAATTAAAGCTGGCTCAGCATTTGCCCGGTATTCTCAGATTTGGAAGACTGTCATTTCAGACCTCAATTCATGTTAGTTCTAATTCCTGTGGAATGAGGAGCTCTTTTGCAATAAAGCTGTATTTGCTAAATATTTATGCATGCACACAAACACATGCATACACACTAACTTACTACTGCTTATTACATTAGACAACATGAATACCTGCAAGAAATTCGCATATAAAGCTCATTCCCATTTTGGATACCACTGCCTTGTTCAAGGATCCATGATTATGATATCACTGGAGACTTAAGAAACTCATTTCAAAAGTAGTGTGACCGGTGTTTTATATGGGCAATAGCCATATCAGATAACGTCAGTTGAATACCTCCAATAACTTCCACAGACTTTGGATCAGGACTTGTATGTCATGCAGCAGCAGGCAAGGTCTTATATTTAAAATCCCAAAAGAATGCCTGCTGCAGAGGTAAATGCAGCTAATGAGAACGAATTCATTTCTACAACCACATCAATTAATTTACATCTGAATTTAGGGATCTGTTTAGTTTTCATTGTATGTAGTGCTTGTGAAACATGTTAGATTCACAAGCCTCCAAACTGTACCTTTTTAACTGTCCACAGAGCAAGCAAAACTGTCCACAAGTGAAAGCAAAAGAAATTTCCCCGTAGGTCACTGCCAATAAGCTAACCTGGAGGATCACCAATTAGCGTCAAAGATTTTTACAGTGCAATTGACCCGTATCCACTGGGACCAAGACTGAAACCATAAATTGTTGCTTAGAGTAGGACAGTGTCTTCTTCCACAATCAACTTTCAATATGTCAATAAATCATTGGGTTTTATAGTGAATCCTTGGACGTAATTAAAATTTTGATACCAACTGCTATGTATGAAAAATTTAAAAACGCTAAGGGACTGCCCTAAAAATGACGCAAATATTGCCCGCGAAAGATTCTAGGTTTTAACTTAGACCTGTATATGAAATATTAATATGAGTCATTCCATAATGGACCTTCCTAGGTAATCATAAATAAACTTCAGCAAGAAGAGTGAAAAAATAATCTGAAAGAGCTGGTTTTCAACCATCTGTTTACTGAATAACTCTAACAGTAGTAATGCTAACTAACCGATTGCGGGCTGATGTTGTATTGTTCAGCTTGCAATGAAAATATCTAGGCTGAAGGAGATACACGCAGACTGGGTGCCTGTGCAGGACTGCACCTCGCCAGGAAAAACCTTGTTTACCAGGTGGCTTTAAGGCTGATTTTGTGTCAGAAGACTGTTCTCAGCCCTTCCTTGGGCTTTCTTGGTTAAAAGGTTGGTTTCAGTAGTCTTTTGGTTCACATGGAGCAACGAAAATGCAGCAGGTTGAGGCAGATGTGCCAGAGGTGAGGCAGTAGTGTGTGTGTGTGTTGGTGTTACTAATGAATAATTAAGAGTGTGACAGTAGGTTTTGACCAGTGAAAGTGAGTTTGCTAATTTGTGGTAGTGACGTTATTACTGAGCATTAAAAAATTTCTTTTAAGAGCATTTTCATGTAATCATTCACTTGACGGAAAGATAAGGGGTTTTTTGTGCAACTGGAGAAATGCAGAAAATGGAAGGAAGGGCATGAGGTGTTGCACTTGGCTGTTGATAGAGCTCCTGCTGTACGCTCTAAGCTTAGCTGCCGAATGCGCTGCTGACGCAAGCACCTGAGGCAATGTCTGTGGCTTGGTGCTTCCTTTCTCTCGTGAAGACCATCATTTTCACAACTGTTTCCTATTTATGCATTTTAGCATAAATGCCTCGATTATCCTTTTTACTTGTTTTCCAGCAACTGCAATGCTCCAAAGTTTAGAATTAATTCACCAGTAGCCCTGTAGACAGGCAAAGATCTCTCTGAAGTGAGTTTTGCTTCACTTAGGGATAAAAGATTTAGCCAGAGATGGTAGAATATATTAACGTTTCTCTTTCTATTTCAAGTATGATACCATACTAGGCTGAAGTCTACTTGTTTTATGCTATTAAACAACCCATCTTTTGTCATACAGGGGAATGATACCTGATTTAAGATAATATATATTCTTTGCTGGGTCTGTTTATGCTTGGAAATTATCTCGCTGTATCCATGTATTGAAAATTTATGAAAGGTACTAACATATTTCTTGCTATATATTTTTTCTGAGTACACTTTTGTAACTTTAGCATGGTTTGAAAACTATTTCTTGCCCACAGCTAGTAAGAAACAACGATTTCATATTTCCCAAAGTGGAAGCCAGTCAACAGCATTCCTCTTTATTGCAAAGAGGGGATACAATAATAAAAAGACATTTGCTGGTGGAATATTGCCAATAAAGTACAATAATACATTAAAACAGATACTTATAGTTGAAATTTATGAGTTTGTTTTTCTGTGCCAGTCAACGTATTTTCATATGTTAACATCAAAATGCAGACTCTCAGCAAAACCTTTAATAATAAAACCAGGAGCCATCAAAAGCAAGTGGAGAATTTTAACTTTTTATATAAGGACTTTATCTTGTGATTTTTGTTTTTTCTTTTTTTTTCTGGATTCAATGTTATTTTCATATACTTTTTTTTTCCCTAATAAAATATTCATCAGCTTGTTCCTTCATACACCCTTCAGTGGAGCTCTCAGACCAATAACGCCTCTGTTCTGCCCCTTCTCTTCGCAGAAGATTAATTTGGGAAGTCAGTGTTTCATTTAGAGAATAGCAAAACTAATCAAAGCTGGGGATAGCATTCTTTCTAATGAAGGTAAACAGCTTGTATATTCTGTGGGTATACAGTGCTAAGACCATAACTAGCTCTGCTCATTTTCTAAGTAAAATTATCCAGTGTAACCTTTCCTTTTTTTTGTGGGATCTTTTGGTATTTAATAAACCATTTTTGTACTGAGTAATTCAAGAAACAGTTACTTAGACTAATGCCAAACAGGCACTGCAAATCATCTAATAGTTCCATGGAGTTACCTTTTTGTTTACCCTGTTGTTACTGAAATCTGGATCAAACCCAGTTTGCCAGACTCCATGGGCACACGAGTGCACGTAGACCCAACACAAGAGTTTTCAGAAATGAAGGGTGCTGCTTCGAGACCAGAAACGTCAGTTCAGGTCAGGTTGTTAAAGTACTCACCAATTTACTCACTTAATGCCAACCAATCCATTTGTACAACCAAAGAAACCATATTAGGTCTAATATCCTAGAAGGTGGTAAGGTAAATTTATTTTTATCACTGCATAATGTTGTCTGGAGCCCTGTGAAAGGTATAATTAGGTTCCAGAAAAATTTGTTTCAGATATCAAACTAACTGAGTCTCATGACCAAAAGGATAATGACAATTTTTCAACCTGCAGACCTCTGTTTATAGATGGCCGTATAATGGTATTGATCTAAAACAGATCGCCTATTGACTTCCATTTGAGCTCGGTGCAAGGACTGAAGCCAGCATGCAGCCTAAAGTTCATCGTGGAGAAAGCAAGACAGGCAACTGCAATGTGTTCTTATTGCACCCATCAAACGGGTGCTAGCTGAAGAGATGCATGCAGGATAACTAAACAAAGTAAAATTACATTGTAATTTTACATTTCTATGAATTTCATCTGAGTTGAAGACACAGGAAAATGTCTTTTATTGAAAAATAAATTAGCGTTGGATGCTTTTTATTTTTTTTTTTTAACGTGAGGATTAACGAAAGGCAGTTCACAAGGCTGTCATTCAGTCATCATCTGTGAGCGTAGCTGGTGGTCAGGGCAAGCAGCACGACAGGGTCTCAGGTGCTCGGCTCGACCTAAGTACGGATGCACATTGTGACTTAGTGATGTGTGTTATGTCTTAGTAGGACCCAAGCCTTAGGTACATGGAGATTTTATTAAGCTTTCAGAATTAGATAATAGTTAAATGAGATAACAAGCTGCAGGTCCACAGGAGTATTTTTGAGGGACTGTGAGAGCATTAGAGAGTTGACAGGTTCCTTGTGTTGGAGGGTCAGAGGAAGGTAGAGGCAAACCATCTCCTGGCGGGCTTTCGGGTCATATAACAAGAACTAGGAGAAGACATTGTTGCTTTTTGGAACAAAAACTGGCACTTCCATTAATATATAAGGGGATGGGGGGCGGGGGGGAAGTGCAAATGAAGACGTATCCCAGTTTTTACCTGGCTAGAGTATTCTGTGAAGCGGAAGTCAATGCTTTTGGCTGTATTCACAGCATCCCTTTGATTGACTCCTTTTGGATGAGGTAGACTAAAAAAACATTGCATGTCACTGCAGTTTCTGTTACAAGGGTTCTGTTATTTTCCCTTGCAGAGTTGAGCGTGGTAGGAAGGACAGATTCACATCTGTTTATAAGCAACAATAAGGCTGCATTTATGTGCAATAAAAAAGGGAGGCAAAAAATACAGAGAATCATAACTTCCAGGCAACTTAAGGTTATTCTTCTGTTGGTTTTTTTTCCCCACTTCTGAAAAGGTTCAAATTTACATAATAGTAAATAAATTAATAATAACAAAAAAAGTTAAATAACTTCACTTTAAAACAACAATTAATGTGAAATAAGTGTTTATTAAATATCTCCATAGCAGTGACTGCCTGTATCTGGCTGTTTTTTTCAGCCAACAAGCAGTTTCTTTTTAAGGACTGTTTTTCCCCCCCCTACATCCATTGTCCAACATTAGCCTTTGCTAAATGGTAGTAAAGGAAAGGTTACGGTTCTGCAGGAGGCTGGTTATAGCTTTGTTCTTGGCTGGTAAGCATCTATTGTGTGGGGGTTTTTTGTCCGTCATCCACCTGCCATTTCTCCATGCACCCCGCCTCACCCTCCCCTCCTTTTTCAGATAGTGATACTTTAAATAAAAGTTCTTTTGAGTTTTCCTTCTATCCAATTGTGTGTGAAACAGTGAAACCACTTGCTGTCTCTGTTTTGAATATCTAGTGGACAAAGGAATGGCTCTTGTTTATCAGAAATACCATGTAGAACAGACTTCCAATCCTTATCAGACAACTTTCTTTTAAAAAGAAAATTCAGCAAGGAAGCAGAACTTCAGTGTGCTTTCAGTCTTTTGGTGCTTTCCTTGTGCAAGGTTATGTATTGCAGGTATTTCTAAACCTCCAAATTTCTAAACTGAATATGTGTTTAACCCTGTATACTAATCATGTTTTCCAATTGCGATGACGTTAATGGCCAGAAATTATTGTATAAAGCAAAGTGGTACCCTTAGTATTATTTTACATTTAGCATTGACGTTTTTCATGTCACTAGCAATTTTCTCTCCTCTAGCCTGCTCTAGTTATGTTCCACACAGAACATCTTTGAAAGATTATTGCATTACTTGCACATTTCTGTTGTTTTTTTCATTTTGCACTTTGAAGCTTTGAATGAACCCAGACAAGAAACCAAAATTGTTAAATACGGTAGGGTGAAGGAATCTAAAGACGACATAATAATTTGCCTGGGGAATGGTGACAAGTCAAGTTCAAGGTTATTTCTCAGTAAATGCTTCAGAGCAGGAGGCAAATGAATTGCAGAAGCTAGAGGTAGTATCAGAATGTCATAAGGGACAGAAGGGATACCTGGGTTACTGTCAAGCTTGCCAGTTCTTTCAATCAAATTGATACTGGTTTATTTTCAGGTTGCTATTGCGCTGTTCTGAGTATTGAGCTAGATGGAACTTGCAAATAGATAAGACGCACTGAGACATACTGGCTGCACATCACGGGGGAAACACAAACATTATTTAATACCCGATAATAATATATGCTTGTAGACCTGTAAAGTCTTATATTGCCATCGGGAGATTTGTATTTTTCTTCCTCTCTGCACCTTTGGACAAAATAAACCCATGTTCTGGTACGACTGGGAGCTGATCAGCTGAAAACAGCCCTGCTCGAAAGGAACTAAGGTTTAGAGCAGGGCAAAAAGTGCTCTCATCACAAATACCACAAACCACATGACTGCGACATGTCGAGTGTGGCAAACAGGTTCAGGAAAGTTGTTACAACCCTCCCTGTGGTGCTGGTCTCGCTACCCAGAGCATGAGTTTTGTTTTGAGACCCACAGTTCTAGAGGGACACTGAGAAACTGGACAGGGTCCTGAGGACGGTTACCAAGATGGTTGGGGACCTAGAGCACATGACTTGTATATGCAGGTTGAGGGATCTATGCGTGTTTAGTACAGCAAAGATGAGAATAAATCTGATGGCTGCCTCTGACTGAAGGTAGCTACAAACATGGCACCGCCAAACTTTTCCTTCTTGTGGTAGTACCAGCAGATGCAGCCAGGGGCAATGATCATGTATTATGGCTTGGAAAGTTCACACTGGGTGTGAGGGTTTATCACTTGGTTATTTTTTACGGGTTATTTCATGCCCTTTGTGCTTGGAGGTCCATATTTGTGCTTAGCTATCTGTGTGACCTTCCTCAGTGCTAGAGGATGGCAAAGATTACAGATCAAAGTTTCTAAATTTACAGGAACCACCTTGATAACTGTCTGATGACTTCCTGGAATGCAAATCTGTTTTTAGAGTTTTCTCGTAGTCAGCCTCATAACATACACTGTGGTCAGAGATGCTGTGAGATGGAGGCAAGCAAATGCCACATAAGGGACCAAGTGCAAGTATCTCACGAAGAAGTATACTTAAGACGCCCAGACAAATCTGCCATTGTTTGGGAAACAGGTTTTTGGATCGAGTGATGTTCACCTTCAGTGGTGGTGGAATCATTGGCCCAAGATTAAAAGACAGTTTTGGTGGTTCCTTCACTCAGTTTACAGCAGAATAAAATGAGTTCTTTGTGACAAATAAGCCAAGGTACTACAGAAATTTTCATGTGACATAGTCCAGCCTTCGCTGTGTCACAGCAGAGCCTGGCTGTGTCAGGGTTGGCTAATTTTTCTCCCTATATGTTACCAGTAAGGCTTCTTTTTTCAGTCAAGTATATTTTAGAGACCTTTATTCAGTAAT
The DNA here is from genome assembly GCF_964199755.1 of Larus michahellis. NCBI lineage: Eukaryota > Metazoa > Chordata > Aves > Charadriiformes > Laridae > Larus > Larus michahellis. The sequence continues at coordinate 14,310,266 of NC_133903.1, read as the reverse complement.
TTTCACCTTTGTGTAGATAAAACTCAGAGATTTTTAGGCTTTAAAATAAAAGTACATTGTAATAGGAATAAGTTTTTCCAGATTAAATCAAAGTCCCATGCAGCAATTCTCTCTCTTTCATGTTTATTTTTCTAAATTTTCTTTGCCTCTGCATATGGCTTGCGGTGCTGGAAGCCCTTGATTTTTATGGTAGGATTCCTACCATCTCTCATTTGAGGCAGCAGATGTTCAGTATTCTAGCAGAAGGCTTCCCCCCACCATGTCTTGTAGATTCAGTCCTACAACTTTCTCCAATCTATTGTGTAGCACAGTCCTGTCAGGAATACAGAAACACGTGTAATCTGGCTTTCTTGTTGCAGACATCTTACAACCTGCAAATATATCCTGTACTGTCCTTCATAATTGTGGAGTTCTAGAAGAAGAAAGGAACATGCTATGTGTGTAGGGGAAGTGGGAATGGATTAAAAGTATTGAGCATAAATACAAGTCAGACTGATGCCAGCGGACTGCGTATAAGGCTCTAGTTAATGCAGAATTAGAAATCTTTTTTTCTTTCCCTCCCTGCTTTTTGGAATAAAAGCAACGCCTCTCTTATAGTTACTTAGTAGTTAAAAGCAAGAATTTGAAGTTATACTGTAAGTGCCTGCTCTCTCTAAGCATGCTCATGTGGAGACCCTAGGAGATTTGCGGATGTTTTTATATAGCACTGATACAAGTTCTCCATGTTGGTCATCTAATAGCCTGAGTTTCATCATGTAATTACTTAGAGCTATGTTGACAAGCCTTGCTAATTCAGTTTTTATATTGGAAAGGAAAACATAGCATGCCAAGTTGACTACATCCCAGAAGACCTTCTGAGTCTTACTGTGGTCTGCATAAGCGACTGGCGGCCTTAAGGAACCACAGATCTCTGGGACACGGGGAAGAAAACGAGTGCTGGGAAGTGGCAGTGGGAAAGAAAAAAACCTCTTTCCTAGGTAAAGAAGCTCCAAGGACTGTTTGGGGGGTTTTGTTTGTTTGGTTTTTGTTTTTTCTTTATGTGTACCTCCTATGTATCCTTCATTTATACCAAGCATAAACCTACCAATAATAATGAGCAGTATGTATTAAAGAACCGATTTATGCATGCACAGAAATCACCACCATGTGATATTTTGCTGAGCATGGTCATCTTGACCAATATGAGATTTGGACCACTGAGAACTGGACACCCGAGACCCATTTTGAACTCATCCTATCTTGTTTCCTTTCTGAAGCTGAGCTCCTTTTTTGAAATACTTCTCACTGGAGGCTTGCCATACATCACAAAATCATGCTAGAGTAAATACAGATGGAGTATCGAGCTGCTTCATCAAAATTACTGTGATTTGTGTAAGGGACTCCGATCTATTCAAATCTGACTTGTTAGTTTAGATTCCCTTACTGAGATATAGGTCAGATTTAAATTAATAAGTGGTGACTGCAAAATCTTAATTAAAATGATACAGTTTTGTGAGTAGACAAGCACTCTTTAATTCATGTTGGGATGGGAATATCTTCTTTCTTTTGGTAAAAACCTGCTTGTAAAGGTGTCAGACCAAATTAATTCCTGTGCTTGATATTAGTGACTTAATTAAATTACCGAAAATTATAAATCTAACCCTTCGGTCACAACTACTTTCAATTACTTAGGGAAAAATTACTTTTTTTGGATGTGTTTTGTTTTCTGTTTTCCTATTGATTAGCAAAAAGCTTAGTAGTAATTTAAAGGAATCCCTCATGTTGTTAAATTATTTCCTTTATGTGGGGCTTGATTCTACACTGCTTTGCAGTTTTTGTGTTGCACTGGCAGGGTGAACGTAAAATGGCTCTGAATTACATTTTTGAGAACATAGTGCCTTTTCCTTCCCATTTGCCGTTCGCACAGCACCGGCATAAAGTCTGAAATAGTGTGATTATGGTGTGGGATGAGGTCCTCGGGCAATCTGATCTCCTCACACTGGAAACCTGAGAAATCATGCTGAAGATGTTAATGCCACGCCATTGCCATCGAGAGGTGCATTTTGGCCTGCTTTGCACAGGTGTAATGGTTTGGTTATACAATATACTGAGGGCAACAGAGAAAGAGCACCACAGGTTTGGGGTTTGCTTATAGTCTTCTAGAATTCCAGTTCACACAAGTTCCTGAGTCACCTTCAGAGGTACTGTACTGAATATAAAAATTATTGCTAATCTCCATACAGTTCTCCAGCAGGCAGAGGTAATAAAACTCAGGTGACTATTCCTTCCCCTCCACCCCTTTTTTTTCCCTGCTGCTTCTCCTTTGTCCTCTGCAAAGCTGCTCACAGGTACAGCTGGGAAATAATATAATGTCTGGTCTAAGGATCTATTGTGGAATCCACTTTTTATCTCAAGAAGACTTTTTTAATTCTTTGCAATAACTTCTGTGGTAGGCACAGTCTAGATTCATTATGGACACGCAGAGGAAGGGGATTGTGTGAGCCCCTAGCATGACTCTTGCTATTCTTTTGTCTCTTCCTCTGGCCCTAAATAAGTATAAACAACATGTAGACAAGACAAAACCTCAGCAGTGAACAAAAGCTGCCTGCATGTTATCCATCAGTATTATTTAAGTAGGACATGCTGGGCTGTTCATGATACACTCATACTGTAAGTGATAAGCTATAACGTATGGTATTCATTTACTTCTCCATTCCAACAGTAATATAGCAAAGACAATAAATTTTCCTGTTTGTTCTCTGACCCACTGTTCTTGGGTTAAGCAGCATGTTTTGTCTACATTTGTCAGTTGTTACAAGCTTCTAGCTGCTGTGGACTTGGGTATTGATGAACCCTGGAAAATGGAGCCTTGAATAATGTATAAAGCATTAAACATGCAACCATTTCACTGGGAAAAAGGGGGGAAAAGTGTATTATATGTTTTCTCTGTTGTAGCGCCTTCATTTACAAAACATATTTGTCAAGTCTTTTGCTAAGAATAATGCCAGGATGCAGTTTCCCATCATTCTTGTTAATGGGACTGTCTTAGTGTTACAGTAAACAACCATAAGTCTTGTGTCTCAGCCATTGTGCGGCACGCTTAGTTTTTTCAGCTTCCAATTAAGGATATTTTAAATTTGCTGTCTACAGTCATAGGAGTGGTTGTGCAATTTCTGGTCTTGCATCAGGAGAGGGGCACTAAGAAAAAAGGTTTTTTAAAAGGCAACAGTCTACTTGTAGGATTACCGTGTGACTAATGTACGTATATTGTTGGGTTCTTTAAAAGCTCGAAACATATTCCTACCTGTTATAGCAACTTATTGCTAAAAAAGCAGTACTGATTCGTGCATTTTGCTGAATGAATTTATGTGATAAACCATCAATATATATTTACATTAGCAAATGGATCTTTCTATCGTATTTGGGAGACCAGGGTCCAAGGCTTCAGTGGCTGTGAATCAATGCAGTTGCATTAGCTTCAGCGGAATGGTGCTGATTTATATCAACTGAAGCTCTGGTTTGTTAAATTCTTCCTATTTTGGAAGCATGTATCAGAGCAGTGGAAAATTGCTGCATTTGATTTAGCCCCTATTTGACATGCCACAGAATTCACCATTGCACTGGGAAGCTTCAGTAAACATGTGAAGATTTTATTGACACGAAGTTTGAATTACCTTCTTATGCTGGCCAAGGTTGAGAGATTTTGGTGAACTCTGTGGAGGACAGTCACACTGCTTCCATTTGTCCTGTATCAGTTCTGTAAGTAAACGACAAATGTGATGTTTAGAGCTGGCAGTCTGTTTCCACAAGGACTAAATTCATGTGCAAATTCAAAGATCTCATTTAAAAAGAGAAAAATTACTTCCGCACGTAGGTGTGAGTTTTCCAATGTTAAGCATTTAATGATTTAATATGGTTACCTCTATAAACTACAAATATCTTGCAACATTTAGATTTCTCCGTATAAACCCCATACAGAGAGATCTGGATGTACTGAGATGAGAATATAGCCCATCAGCTTCTTCGAGCCTTACCCTCCTGAAAGCCGCCTAAAGCACCGTACAGAGGTGAAGAGTCCATGAGTGCACGGAGACGTAGCTGCAAGGCTCCCATTAACTTTAATATAATCACACAGCTTAATCCCTGCACATTGTACTAAATATTTCCCCCTATTTGTGTTTTGCCTCAGCAAATTATTTGTCAACAGAGAAGCAGAAATGTTTATGACACAAGGAGAGAAACGTGCATATAATTAAAGGCAGAAATATAAAACGTATAGGATGTGAATCCTCTTTCCTACCTTTCTTGGAGGTCTTCAGTGTCCTGCAGATATGATAAGGAAACAGCCACTAGAGCAGAATGTCTGCTTCACATAGACAGCTGATGAGATTGGTATACAAATTATTTTGGAAAGGTTATTCATCAAGGAAACAGAAGGTGTTATTAAAATGTTTATACAATAAATTGATATATGTACCATGCTTTACTAGTGAGTGATTTCAGTTAAGCAGGATCAATATGATTACTCCTAAAGGTGAATATGATGGCTTTGGAGGGAGGGTTTTTACTATGTTTTTAGGATAACTTTATTTATTTAAGAAAAATTACTTTCTAAAGCTAAGGAGTTTTCTTTCTGTCTGTCTGTTGCTGTTGAAGACATAGCTTTCTGATCGTCATGCTGGGCAATATCCCCACTGGTAACCTCACAAAGCTCTTTGTGGTTATTGACAGTGTTTATTAGTATTTGAAGAGATTAGCTCTCCATTTTTTGATGCATCTAGGCCCTCCCTTTTAGAATTAGTTGTCTGAGGCTTCCTTCTCCTCCGCGTATGCGCTAAGGGTGATTTTGTTGTTCTTAGGAGGAGTGCAGGTTTATGGTACTTTAGCATGTGGGTGTCTATGAAAGGCTGATGTTTAACCTCATGACTTCATTACCAGGCTCCATCATATCTAGTATCTCAGGATATTGTCAGCCTATGATTTTGAATCTCTGGCATTACTTTCAGTTTTTGATTTACTGACTATGTTCTTAACATGAACCTTGCTAGTTTAATTCTCATCAGTGCTGCTGTCTGCAATTCATCTTCTGTGGAAAATTATGGATCCACTGAAAAGCAGGAGGAGATATATAATTCAAGAAGTTTTCAAGATTCATTTTCAGGAAGATGAAGTGCTGACCACATTATATGCTGAGTTGGGTTCTTTGAACAGTAACAATGCCACCTGCAGCACTAAACATGTATCATGAATAAATGTTTTATTGCAAGCAAGCTGGGAAAAGAATGGTCAATCACTACGGCCATGTCTTTCCCAGCAGAATAAAGATTCTTCTTTTGCAGGTGTAATGACTTCTGCAAAAAAGTATGCGCTAATATAGACCTGGGTTCCATTTCTGTGACTGTCACACATTTACAGTAGGTAGCACGATCCATGCATTTCTAGAAGAGACAAATAGAAAATACCTAAAATACAATGCTGTAAAAGAGTAGAGAGTACATTTGCAGCACTGCAGTATGCATGATTAAAGTGGTACATTCTCCAGAGGGAATATATGAGGGTACCAGTAGGTGCTGCTACTGACTATCAATAACACTGGAATAACATGTTCTTTTCTCCATCCTACCATGTAATTAAATTAACAGTAGCCCAGCTTTACATCATTGATGTTGTGCAGTAAAACAGAATATGAAGGAAGAAATGCTGAGCACTTAATTTCAAGCAAGAAGCTATGGCTAGGTGACAGGATGGAGAAACACGCTGAATTCTGGGGTTGTTTTATACATTAGGTTATTGAAACTGTTCCCAGTGGAACCTGAAGAAGAATTTGGTCTCGGGTACAAAACTTTGAAAACCTAATATGTATATAACTTTCCTGACACTTTATGTCTATGTTACTCCGCTAGTTTCAAGACACTGTACTGATGTAAATTAGGAGTGAAAAAATAACCAGATCCTGAAGAACAGGGGTCCTGACCCTGCTTCTCTGAAGTCAACAGGAACATCACTAGTTTAATCCTGGTAGGATCAAGCAGAATAAAAGCTGAGATTAGTGTATGGTTTGGCTTGTGTAAAAAATTACCTGAAAACATTATTTTGATCCTGAGATAAAATGAGAAGTTAAGGATTTCACATTAAAGCATCAAAAATTCTGTTATTTTCAACAACTGCCTTCTAAAACCAAATGACTTTCCAGATCTTTGAGCTGCTGAATAATTTGTAACGGGAAGATACCTAATAATCTTTTTCTTCTCCTTCACAATTGTTTGGGAACACTTTAAGAGGCTTTCAAATGATCTCCTGGATAAGAATTATTTTGCTGCTCTGCTTTTTCTGACCTGTGGCTTGTCTGTAGATTGTGTGTGAATACTCAGTGGAATACTGAGTGGAGCTCGGAAGGGCTTTGGGAACAGGACCAAAAGGTTTTCTGTAGAGGAGAGGTTTGGCAAAAGAGCCACTCTTCTGGAAATCAAAAGCCTAAGTTAGAGGTGCTAATTATTAAATAAATTCTTAAATTACTAAATCCTTTGGGTGGGTTTCTTGCAGAGAGTTACCTTTAGGACAAACTCTGAGTTTTGCAAATTTTGGACGACTTAACTGAAATACAGGGTCTAAGTGAAAAGTTACTGAACCAAACAATAACTATAAATACGCAACAATTTGTGTATTGATGTGGATGAAAACATTTCTTTTCATCAAGCTTCTAAAATTTCTCTTGGGGCTTTTCCTTTCCTCTCATATTTGTCAAATTAATCAACCCAGAACAAAAATGATGACTTTTGGTAAAGCTAACACTTGGTTTGTATATAGCAATAAATTGGAAAAAAACTTGGTGTCCCCATGTCTTTTAAGGAAGGTGATTTTTAATACAGTCATGATTGGTTACACCAGTCACTTGAGATCAAATGAAAATCTATTGATCACATGAGTAGTTCTTCCTTAATTGGGCACCTCCTTCAAAAGTTCTCATTAATTATTAGAAAACAAAATGCAATTCTTGGTACTTTCTCATTCAAAGCTGCTATATGAAAATGAACTTTTAGAAACAATCCAGAATCCATTTGTCAGGATAATAACAATTCTCTGTAACAATTCTTTCTGCCTCTTCTCGCTCCCCCTACCCACATTAATTATAATGCTCTAACAGAACAGAGCTTGATTCCCTTTTTTATTAAGGTTGTTCCACTCTATTATTGATTAAGCTTATTTCCCATGATAAATAACCTTCCTGTCAAAAAATGATTTATGAAAGCCAGTGGTCTTTCTTTTTCCAGTTTGCTTTTCCTGTGGTTACATATTACATATTATCTCCTGCTGACTGGTTTGGGCAGTCTTTGAATCTACAATTACTGGTCCTCATTAAGAGAACTGAATCTCAGTGCTGTAAAAGGCTTGGAGATTTATCAGGTGAATCATTTGATTTTAAGTTAGAAACAGAAGTATCTTTCTAATGTGAGTATATAGTCCTGTGATATGCCTTTAAATCTTCAAAACGTTAATAAAGTAAGGTCACCCTGCATTGCACTTGTGGAGACCAGCTCCTTGGAAGTAGCACACTTCATTAACTTTTTTTCTACATTTTCTGGAATATAACAACCATTGACCACAAAGACAAAAAATAAAATAAAATTAAAAAAATCTGCAGTTGAAATCATACACTTCTGGAATGCTAGTAGTCCAAATTGGATGGCAGTCTTTCTTTTCCCACATGTATATATGCACATATATTTCTATATGTATATATAAAATGAAAAAGAACTTCTTAGAAGACAACAGTTCCATTTTATGCAGCTCTTGAGATGGAGTAAGCGTGGTTTTATTCTGATGTGATTCATTCTGTTACATCAACAGACCTTTTGTCCTTGGATTTAAGATAAAATGTGAGGTCTTGTGAGTTCTTTTTACTAGGTGAGAAAACTGAAAAACATACGGGGTGCACCTAACCTGTTTATTGTACAGGATGTATCTAACCTGTTTATTGATGAAAACTGCTCAGAGGTTTGTCTTGACTGTATCAAGAGCTTTCCAGGCAGTGGTTTATACAAAAACTCTGTCGTGTACCTTTCTTTCATATTCTCAAAACAAAATCTTCATCACTGCTCTTCCACTGCTTTTTTTAATTGCATCTGTGTTTTCTGTTTTCCTTTCATGCAGTTCCAACTATGCAGTCCTCTATTTTAAATATATATTTCAGGACAAATAGGCACAAGTCAAAGGGGAATGTAGCTTATCTTTTGGGTTGCGGGATGGTGACTTGTCTTTTGTTCTGTGCCTGGCACTGCAGAGTTCACGTCTGCAAGGAAGTTTTCTCTGCAATAGAATAATACAAATGAACAGTTTTAAAAAAACATTCTATAAAGAAATGTCATTGCTTTTCAAAATTCCTGAAGAGGCTGACTCTACAACCCCAGCTTTAGTAACATTTTCACATAATTCGCATTACAATTCTGTATAGATAGATATTGCATTAGACAGACCTAAAAAAAAAAAGATGGCTCTTACATACCCTTGAACAGTCTCATGAAAATCCTAGTGCTTATAAGTGAAAAAGCATAAAGCAAAACCTAATGTTATCATTGCTTTAATTCTCAGTCTTTGTTCCTTCCAGTTGGGGCTCTTAATAGAAACTAATGGGAACTACATAATCGGGATATTTTCTTTTCTGAGTCAGTAGCAGAATTAGAGTCCTGAAAAGATATCAGGCTGACATTTGATGTTTCTAATACCTAAAGCCAGCTTCAAAGAGAATGACTCAATGTCACAAACCTAACAAATCAGCAGAGACAAATACTTTTTACCTGTAGTAGCTCTGTCCTCAGAATTAATTTTGATAAGAAGCATTTTACAAATGTGATACTTTTTTCTCCTTGTATCCTGCTTACCTAGCACAAAGAAAAAAAATAGGGTCATTTTTCTTGTCTACTATTGTGGGGCCATAATATTTCAACTCTCACAAATTTTGAAAGGACCACTTGATCCTGTGACAGCTGATAAAATCAAAGAGGCCAGTAAAGGACCATGCTTTCTTGCCTTCTTTTAGAGAGTGGTTTCTCTTAACGTGATATTCAGTACTTGTGGACAGCAGGTCCCTGGATTTCTGAGATCAGAGGTTGTCCTCAGTGCCAAAGATGTTTCTGTTCTCACATTTTCTGCAGTAACTGAACTCCCCAGATCTCGTCATTGTATTATCCCTGTTTGAGAGATGGAGAACTGAAGTACAGAGAGACCAACGTCATAGGTAGCCTTTAGAAAAGAGTGAGTAGGAGCTGAGACTCTGATCCTGCTCCCTAACACAGCCTGGATGGTGGGATCTTGCTTGGCCGAGGTGGTGAAAGGGCTGTAACAACTCAGTGATGGATGCTGAGATTCAGAGCTGTGCCCCCACCACCTCACCAGTCATTTTATGGCTAACTGAATTTTGTTACATATTAAAGTAAATTAATTCATGATTGTTAAACAGCTACTCAAAACTCAAATTTCTCAGAATGCTATGTGCAATAATTAACAACTATTAATTCCAAATACAGAGCTGTGACTCTCCAAAACGAAATAAAGGGTCTTACTGTGCCCTGAGCTGCTGTGTGGCTGTACAGGGTATTCTGTAGAAAGATGCACTCGTAACCTATTTGAATTAGGTGATAGTGGAATGATTATTAAGTAACCAAAACAAAGAAAATGAGTTCTATTTCAATATAATAGGCCAAAGAAGTTTAAAAAACATGCACGTGGAACACATTTGATTTTACCTTGTTGTTCAGATATAACTACTAAAAAAGTTATTTTGCTTGACCTCACTTATTCATGTTAAGCCTTTCTGGCCTAGGTTCCGTTAAATCTATTTAGAAAGTTGCAAATATGACTTGCTGAAGTCACTGCTGGTCTGGAGGGAGATATGAATTAAGCACTGAATTGTGAGATTAAAGGGACTGACTCTATAATATGTTTTAAGGACTTAAAGCCCAGTGGAAGAGCAGACTATGGATCTTTAAACCATCTTGTCTCACTCCTGATTGCAAAGTGCTCTGAGGACTGGGAAGGCCCCAAGCACTATCTTGATGTTCATGATGTCCTGTTTGAGGCACGTTAACTTTCCCTGGTGATCCTGTGCACCGTTCAGTACCTCTGGAGCTACTCTCAGCATTGTGCCTACCCTGAAACCCGTGCATTGGTTGCTCTGACTGTGCCTTTTTTTGGGGAAATCTTTCTAGGAGTGCATCTGAATAATTTTAAGTTTTGCACCTTAGGCAGGGCTAGGAATAAGCATACTTGGTAATGCATGTTTCCAAAACAACAACCTAAAGCTACACAGGGAAAAAGCCATGCATGTGAGACTGGACTTGTGACTGCTGCTACAGTTCTCTCACTTTCAAATTTATTATTGCTAGCTGAGAGACTTTGTCATTGTTTCACACTTTTAATGAACATGGGTCTTTACCTTGTAAGTGGATCTGTTCTTGCTCATGGGGTTTATTCATTGTCCATGTGCTACAAATCATTACTTGACAGTAAAAATGTTTATGCCTCTAAGCATTCAGAATTCACCACTCTTGAAATAACCCACCCTTCTTGAAATCATCATATGGATAGGTCCTTTTTGTTTATTTCTTGGAAGTATAGATAGAGTTGAACAGAGAAACAAAGGAATTCAATTGCTTCTAAACTTTCAATTTGAGGTAAAGCCTCAAATGGTGGCATTTATAGTCACATTCTTTTTCTCTCAGACTAAGGCAGTCCATCTGGTGGGTTTCCTAGAATTTCAAACCTTAAGCGTGTCTTGGCTTCCTGGGGTTAGTGTTTTCTTAAATGCTGTCAACAGTACAGAGACAAAAATCTGTATTATGCATGGCACTGTCTTACCAAAGCAGGAATAAGAAAAGGACACTTACACTGTGTGGTTTTGTCTTTCCAAAATGGATTTTACTTTTAAATCGTGTTTAGATCATTCTTTTTCTCTTGTGCTATATTTCAGTGATGTCTGCCATAAATATCTTTTTTGTTTTAGTAGGAGGCGTAACATCTGAGAGAGGAGCTTGATATTTCAGAGGCAGCGAATTGTTCTGATTTCCAAAAATAACCATGTTAGGAAGTAATGCTCTAATTAGTTGAAGTGTCTGGCACTAGGGATTCAACCATAAAAAATGGCCAAGGAGGAATCAAGAGGCTCTGCAGGGACGTTGGAGATGCAGGACATGCTCATATTCCATACACTTTGCAGTGAATTTATTGAATTTAGTATTCAAAAAGGATGGCTGGTTCTTCTAAAAATAAAAAGGAAGACATTGCCTAGGGTATCATGTGTTCTGGCCCGTCACCATGCAATATACAATGATTATTATTGTTGTGGTAAATCAGTCAGACTTGCTTTGATTTATTTTATTTTTTAATATCTGGGGTTGATTTCATATTCTTGGTATATTGCACCCAGAACTTTCTAAAATCTGATAGTCTACAAATAAACCCTGAATTAAGATAAACGTGCACATATGTCTTGCAAAATGGTTATCACTGAGTGGTCACTTGAAAATTATTACTGTGTTCCTGAAGGGGCTTCAGCCTTTTGAAACCTGTAATTTTAGAACCTGCAAAAAACTTTCCTCCCTTTCCTCCCACCAGCTCTGGGGGAAGTTCAGGAGTAAGCCCAGAACCTAGATGAGTAAGAGGTATACTGCAACAGGACTTACTTTGTGCAAACCTAATTAGGATAGACTCTCATACAAATTACATCGTTATACTTTAAAGGGAAAAGTTTCTTTGAGTTTGAAAATCACTCAAAGACCTATCTTCTGTGTGTCAAATGATCATAATTCTGTTTTTATATGCTTATGCTGTTTTTCCTTTAAAATGCTTTGGCTTAATAGTACTGAACAAACTAGTGTACAAAAGAAAATTCTGTAAGAGTAAACAAATGAGGCACTTCCCTACTAGGAATGTTTTTAGGTAAGGTAATTTCACCACATCCAATCTCCGGTCATCAGGTATTTAAATAGCAAATACGTCGAATAGATGAAGAGAATTTACTAGGAGAGTGGAATAGCCACGTCAGATGCACTTGGCAGTTTTATTATGCAGGTATTTCATTGTGGCTATGCACAGTTTTACGTGGCAAGGAGTTTACAGATATTATGCTCAAAGTCTGAGCACCATATTTGTCTCCTTGACCATACATAACATGGGATCTAACTCTTCAGAGAGATCAGTAAGTCCTCTCTGGAATGCCTCTTCTCTCTCTGGATTGTATGTGGTGCCTTATTTTCTGATATACTTTAGGGAAGTGCAGTAGTGTGTTCTCATACCATTCAGCTTCTGAAGAGCAGAACCCTTCAAGCGTTGGAAGACAGTGAAACGGGTGGAAGAGAGAGTCCATAAAGAGAGGAAGTCCCCCTCTTATGAGGGGAGCCAAAATGACAGTTTGCAAAAGGTCTATTCTTACAAAAGAACTACCAAAAAACTGCTAAGCACACAGCTCTTGGAGGCCCTTTTCCTCCTCTTAGCTACTCGTACATAAGGAAGAGTTGGATCATTGCATTCTGAACCCATACTGTCCTGCTAGAACAGGCACCTTACGTGCTGAACTACCAGAAATCAACTCAACACAGAATTTGGCTTACATATGTGGCACGTTATTCATTGTATAGAAAAATGTTTCTTTATTTCCTTTATTTTTTGCTTATCAGAAAAATTAAAAAGACAACTGAGGGGAGAAGTGAAATAAATATTGTTAGTATACAACCACAAGTGTGTGAACACAGAGGCAGCAGCTCAAGGAACATGAACTAATTATTTGTGACCTTGGTTGCTACCATTGATATACCTTTTGGCTGCTACCGAATTTAGAAGTCCATTACCATCTTGGCCTGTGGTCCATAACTGCAGAAACCATGTTTACCAACTAGTGTAAGAGAGAACAAGTAGAGAAAGAGATGTTATTTTCAAACTGTTGAGAGGTTATTATACAATCAATGGAGAGTGAAATGCCTACATCAGAAACCATATAAAAGCACTTGACAACGTCCTTTTTTTGCTCAGTTTCAGTAAAGTGTATTAATATGATTATTATACTACTTGCATTCGAAGGCATGATGCCATTGTTTAGTCTGTAAGAGCAAGGTCTTACTGAAAAATACTGATGAAAAAGCTTTCGCTCCTCTCCTGTGTTGGCAGTTCTGCCATCCTGTTTCCATCTACCTCCAAATAAGAATACCTTTGTGGAATACTGACATTACTTTATGTCTGGCCATGCCACTGGTGCGCAGATATTTTATGAAACGAAGTAGAACAATTCATACTTTCCTTATTGATTGTCCCTTTTCCAGAACATTCAGCAGCAGAATCAATTCAAGTCTTCTCAGCTATGTAGGCAAAACTGAAATTTGTTGCCCTGCAGATGAACACAAAAATGAGGCAGTTTGCCTTCGCTGTTGGGTTGGCAGCACAGGATCCTATGATAATGAATAGGTTTCAGAGATGAGACCAAGTCTGGGTGAGGTCACTGGCTTTTGAGGGGAACAAGTTCACTGAAGGCTGAGAGGTTTTGTGAGGTTTTGATTAGGGAGCTAGGAATTATTGGTGAGAGGTCCAGGAGCAAAGTCTGAAGAAGCTTTCGGGGAAGAAAGAAAGAGAAGACAGATGTGGGCTAGAAGCGGTCCATTGTTGTTGGTTAATTTTTTGAAGACAGTTGGTGAGTTGCACTAGGGAATTATAAGTAGCTTTATTTCTGTTCTGTCTTCCCTACCTGCCAGAGTGTTAACTCCTTATCTCCTCCTTGGGCCTCACAGCCCCTCCTCCAACACAGACATGGTGCACAGTTAGATACCGTTCTCTGCAGCATCTTCTCCCTTGTCAATCCTCACTCTTTCTGCCACTGTGTATGGTCTTCCCCCCCATTCTAGCAAAAAAGAGTTCTCAGGAGCACACTTAATTCATCTTTCTGCTGCTCTGTGAATGACTGCTGAGAGAGATCCAGTGCCTCATCTGGTTTATGTCTGCCTTGAGAAGAGGAAAGATATAGGGCCAGGGCACAAAGCCCTGTAGGACTACAGAGGGCCCGGGCAGAAAGTCCTGCTGCTGTGCTGCCATTGAAAAGGATGCAACCAGGGCACTCCTCCACCACAGCTGGCTGTCCCACACATCTGGATCCTGCCTTTGGTTCCAGCACAAAGGCGAAACTAGTGGCAGAGAGGGGCTGACTCTGTGTTAAGCAACTACCTGCTTTGCCTCTTAATGTCTGATTATTTTCAGCAATGCATATTTTTGCATAATCAAAATGAGAATATTGTCATGAAGTTGAATTAATATAGTTTCATAGCACCAAGACCACAGTGTCTAATACTACCATGGAAGCCCTCTTCAGCAGTGGGACCTCGTATTGCTAACCAATCTCATAGTTAAGGGACAAATTTTAAGCTATTTTAGGCAATATAACCTGACTTGTATGTCAAGTGGATCTCTCTAAGCTTTTAAAGGGCTTTCAGATCACTTGGATGGAAAGTACTAGGGAGGTATTATTCTATGCAGCCATACCTGTTTGCTCATTTAACAAGCATACCTTTGGCTACTTTTTACAATTACATAAACATTTCTTTTTCTTTATATTGTTATAATTTATTCCCATTTGTATTTAGAAAGGAAAGTTATAATGCAATTTTTTGGTATTTTCTCAAAGCTTTTCCAACAGGTTTGCTGACCTACCTTTAAATTTCCATTGACTCGACAATGTTTCCCTCTATGTGGGCCTCCTTAATGCGTATAAACAATCAGGATGAATGAGAAATTGCGCTTAATCAATTCTGTAGTAAAGTGGTTTGCAGTTTTTAGTGTGTAATTTGGTCTAGATTGAAGTGACACTCATTATTAATTTTTTTTGCAACAAGGCAAGTGATAGGGCTACATCCATGTTTAAGTAAAACTTAAATTTATAGGTGCTTCTGTCCTGGACCTTAAGAGTTTCCTCCCCACTTCAGCTCCAAAGAGTGAAATCTTATTAGCATCTACAATCTGGCTATGGCTAAAGTGTTTCCTTTAACAAAAGTTTTTAGGGCTCTAAAATTTTCAAAAATGGAGGTCAAGCAATGGCTTTATAACACTCCATTGAGCCCTTCTGTGTGCCAATATACATTTTTCATCCTTAGCTTAAGGTTGTATTAATAAAGAAGAGGTCTGCTGCACATTATGCATCTCCTGATCTCGGCTATTTCACAGGAACAGTAAGCTATGAAACTTCAGAGTGATTTTTTCTATAATAATCTGCTTCTGTTCCTACTGATGAGGATCCAGTGCTCCTCTTTCTGACCTTCCATGTTCGCCAGCCAATCAAGCCTGAACAGTTTCAGCAGTGTTAAACTTCACAGCTATTTCTGTTACTCTGAGGTCTGTCCCCATCGATTTTTAAAAAGTCAGCATGCCAGGAATTCATGTCAGATGTCAGCAAGCTTCAGAGTCACCAACGATAACCTGCTGTCTCAGCACATCGTAGCAGAACAGAGCATTCATGTTGTTCTGTTCCTGATTGTCTAGTGAATTGGGAAAACATTGTGCAAAATACAGCAGCTTCACTGGTGGGAAAAATTGCTGAACAGCACCTGCATAGTAAAGCAAGACCATCTGCTTATTTTCCCTGCTCCCCGTTTCTGTATCTTGGTATCTATCTCATTTTTGTCAGACAGGACCATGCAGCTGTTTTGATGAGAATATGTACGTATCTATGTAAGGAAGAGAGAAAAGAGAGAGGGAAATCAAGAGCTGGACTGTGTTTTTATACAACTGGAATTTCCCCGTGGAAAATTGCCCCATGGAACTCACTGCTACGAGATACCAGCAAGGACGGGAATTTACCAGTGCTCTTTAAGCTGACTGGCTATTTATCAAGGAAACGTACAAGTTTATGATTTTGCGTAGTTTTAAATCCATATACTTCAACCAAAAAGGGTTGACAGGATGTAAACTCTTCTTTCAGAGCATAAATCTTTTTGCTGAGGGAAACTGGAAGAGATACTTCTTATTATCCGTATTTATTCTTTTTCCTATGTGGGTGGCAGTTTTTCTATTTTCTTGTGTAAGATATAGTTGTGATTGCTGTCACAACCACTATATTAGATCAGATGAGTTTATTCCAGGTTAGTAATTTTTACACTCTAATACAAGTACTGTCCTTGGACAGTAAGAACACCTTGTGCATTTTCTTTTTGTTATATGCCACCTAAGAAAGTAACACTACACTAAAATTTAGCAACTTCTGCTGTTGCGGGAGCAATTGTGCTCTTCCCTACTGGAGGTTTCATAAACCTATTCACTGTAACATTCTGGTTAAACTGAAGACAGCTTGTATTGATTTTTTCTTCCTCTTCTCCTCCTTTTTTTTCTTCATATTTCTTGTGCTTATCCATGTGGAGGACAAAGAGAGTATCTAACTAAGTATTTTTCCCTTAATCAGGTGGAGAGAAAAGGAGGGTTTCAAGGTCAGTTACAGTGCAAGATGCCTTTTATGACCTCCATCATCCTGTCTATTTCTTCTGCCTTAAGAGAGGTTTTTTTTCACGACACCAATTACGATACCCTCTCTCACACAGGATTTTTCCATTCGGCTTGTATTTGCTCTCACAGTGAAGTCCCAGCTCTCCCCAGTGTTGTTTTGGTGATGTGAGCTTCTGACCTTTGGGAAACTATCCTGAACTTCATGAATTCCTTCATCCCTCACTTCACTTATTACAGCTGGTGGTTACTATTTGTCTTATGCTGTGTTAGCAAAACACTGTGCAGATGGGGAATATAGATTTCTTCACTGAGGCTAAATTGGCAAAATATATAATGCAGTATCAATTGCCCTTGGTGCCCCAAATTCCTGCCTTTGTTAACTAGGCTGCAGCAACTGTTGAAGTTAATCTGTCCACTGGCTGGGGAAAGAATGTCAGAAAAAGTGAAGGTGCCTGTCTCGGGTTTTGTCCAATTTATCCTTTATTTACTTGGTGTAGTTCCTGACTCTGGTGCTATCCGAGCTGCTTGTGTGCTTTAAAGCAGTTATCCTCATAAATCCCTCATGATGTAAGGTACTACTGTATTCATCATTTACATAGAAACATTGAAGCATGGTAAAGTTGCATGATTTGCCAGATTTTCCATGGCAGCCATAAGAGAGGTATGTGAATCCGGACTTTTTGACCGTTCTGGTGCTCTAAGCTCAGATTTTCCTAATTTGGGACATAAATACTTTGAAAGCAGCTGAAACACTTCAGGACATTCCTGTTTTGTGTCTGTGTGTTCGGCTGAGGTTAACACAGAGCTTGTTGAATAGAGCTTCTGAATCTGCCCGGTTTCTGAAGGTGGTAGGCTTCATTGCCTCAAGCTGTGGGGATGATAACTTCCAGGTGAGGGTATTTTAGGGAGGAGGTTGGCGGTGTGTGTGTGTGTGTGTTTTTTAAAACCCCATCTTTATTTTTACAAGACAGGAGAAGATGTTGAAACATTCAGCGTTTGTTTATTGGAACTTGGCGGGGGGGGGGGGGCGGTGGAATTTACACAAAATCTTCCTGAATTTGTGATAAGCAAAGCAGGTCCCACTACACAGAAACGTGAAGTGTTAGCAGGGAAGTGCTGGAGATAGCAAAAGAGTTCCTGCTTTTTCGTACTTTATGTTCTCATCTCCATCTATACCTTAATGAGTTACTTTATCCAGTGGTGATCCTTTTCTTCCAAAATCAGCTTTGAGCTGATATCTCTCTTTATCTTTGTGTGTCTTTGTCATAGGAGTCTCTTGACAGCATGGTTAGAACTGGTTCAAGGATACATTAGATGCTAAATTTAATACTTGTTCCGTTCAAAAAAAGGCAATATCCCAGTCGTCTCTTTCTTGTCCAGTGAACTGACATTTCAGCTTATTTGTGACACTAACAATCATCAATGCAGTCTCTCCCCCCACCATTTCTTTATGCATTTAAGAAATTTTACCTTTACAGTTTTCAAAATTGTACATCGCACAGGCTTTTTGTATGAATTGAAGAGTTTAGCACAGTTACACGTACAGCAATGTAATATAGTTATACTAGATGGCATGCACAATCAGATTGATATATCAAATGTTACTTCTTGTGCATATGTTTAGACTAAAGCTCTGACTGACATGGTCATCGTACATGATGTGGGAAAATGAGGTGGGAATCAGTTACGCTCGGAGCTTGGCCCTATGATATTACCTTGCTTGCTTTCCTATTTTTCACAAATGTGGTGTTTGAGTGGTGATTAGCTCTGGTTCAACTGTTAAACTTGCATCTAAAAAGCTGTGCTCCCTTCCCTCTCTCCCAGAGGCTGGGTGCCTGTTTGAGGCCACCCTCTTCCTGCCTGAAGTGCAGACTCAGAAATACCCACTTAAGAGTGGGATGTTATATATTCCTGTCCCTATGTACTCTCAGGCCCCATCCTGGAGACCAGCCCACATTTCTTTCACAAGACATCTGTACTTATGAGCAGTTACACCTCATCTTCCTCTAGCTGTAGCTTGAAGGGTTCTTTGTATGTCCTCTTATATGTCTCACTCAAGACCTACTGCCCTTTCGTAGCGTCCCACGTAACACCTGAAAGTCTTACACACCTGAAGCAGTGGGTTACTCAATGCAGCTGTATTGAGTAAAAATCAGGAAGAATGCCTCTTGAAGGAGGAGCTTCTGCCGTAGGAAGTGATAGCTGTTAGCAGTGGTGCTGAGCTTTCCTTCTCACATATGTGCTGTGAACACCAAGAAAGTGCCTCCAAGGTAAGCAAATTCTGGTGGTTGTTGTGCTTTATTATTTACAGAAGAGTTAAGCCTTAAGACTACAGTCTGGAATGAGAAAAGGGCCTATGGGGTAGTGAAAATTATAAAAGGCCTTTACTTCTGTGAGAGCAAACGATCAAAATGTATGGTGAGAGATAACAGATGGATGCCAGTCAATTGCAGCAGCAAGAGGGAACAGAGAGACGTTTCTGTTTAGTGTGATAAACAACATCTTGCCTTTGTAGTGCTGTTAATCTAGTATATACTAAAGACGTTTTGCTGTCTCATTTCAGGAGGTGCACAAACTCTTTTTCCCACAACAGTCAAAGACACTTAAATGAGAGTTAGAGTAGTTATTAATGCTCCCTCAAGAGGTGGCTTGTTGACCTGATAAAGAGCACGGTGACCCGAGCCCACAGATGCAGGTTTGGGTACAGGCAGTGCGTTGTCACTCTCGCTGCTTTGCAAAGCAGAACCTGTCCGTTGCTCGGCTGTCTTCGGGGACCAGAGGAGCTTTGCCGCTGTCACAGGATGGGTCCATGGGGCTTGTGACTGAGGATGGAGGTGTGGGTTGTTTATTCCTTCGGGTCTCTGAGATGGCTGTGTGCGCTATCCCAATTCTGAGACGTTGCCGAAAGAGAGACTGGATTTACAGTGTGAGGGAGGAGGAGGGAAGTGGAGGCAGGGCAGAGACAAAGTGAATATGAGCATGGAACAAGGGTTTTTTTAAAGCTTTCCAAACACAAATCAACAGATTTACCTTAGGATGAAAGTGAATTTAGACTCATAATCTTTCACCATGTGCAACATTCTGCAACTATAATTCAAGGCCTCTTTATATTACTGCCATTATGATCCAAGCAAGACAGCATTTAACAGGATATAGCTCTGCTTCTTAGATCAGCTGGTGGGTATCTATAACATTTACATTCTCTACACCACTCAAGTCTAAATTCTGAAGTGAGTTTAAGAAATTACAGCTTTCATTTTTCATTATTTACCGATTTCGGGAATAACAAATAGTATTTTCTTTTAAAGACTACTGCATTGCAGTAGTGCTAACTATCCAGAGATAACAAAGACTAGCATGTTCAGAATTAAGCATGGGATATTAAAGTAAATTCTTCTCTCAGGGCACATGCTGTTAAAGGAATTATACACGGTCATTGAAAGAATATTCTCCATTGTTTCCAAGTTACACAGTTACCTCTGGTTACTGCAGCGTGCTCTGCAATGCACTTCACAAAAAAATTATGTCCTCTGGTGAGGTAAGAAAGAACCATTGCATTATGTTGGTTATTAAGTATTTATTGTTTCTTTATTCCCCACAGTTTGCAGCCACAGCAATAGTTGAACGTTAGTTTACAAAGAGGCTGACTGCCCCAAAGCTCTCACTTACACAGCTGTGCAAAATGAGAAAGAATAAAGAAGTTTTCTTCAAAGGCATCCTATCCTAGAGCTGCTCAGAATCAAAAGCATGGCTCTCCAAGAACTGTGTGGTGTGTCCAAGAGCATGGGGCCGTCTCCCCTCTGCTTTGGACGTTTGGTTCCCTGAAAGGGGTATTGTTTGCGCACAAATTACAGCTGGATGACACTATGTGGTGTGATTAAATACTGCAGCCTGGCTCCCAGGATGGTGCCAGGAGTCTTCTCCCACCAGAACTACAGAGCATAAATAACACTCAGGAGCCTTCATGCTCAGCCTCACCCTTTCCTGCAACTGCTCATTAAGGGGTTCAGTGAAATTGCTGTGATCTCCTAGGAGTGCAAGGCATGGTCTCTGTTCCTATTTGGAGGGAGTTTCTTCTGTTGCTTGAAAGCTTTAGAACTGGTTTTCTGGAAAAGAAAAAAAAAAAAAATACGCTTCTTACCGTCTGGCCATAACCTTGTACAATATGTTACATTTCAAACTGTAAGGAATTTTTTATGATCAGGTTATAATTTGTCAACCGCTTACAGATCTTTAAGTTAAAAATGTACCGTGCAGAATAAAGTTGCTCTGTATATTGTTTTCAAAGATGAGTGGAAGGAGAAGGGAGGAAAAAAAGACACTTGAAAGTGTTTTAATTGCACAGGGATGTCATTGCCTCTAGCAAGAGTTCTCCTGCTTCTGTCATAAATTTTTCATATTGCCTCATGAGAGTGAAAACTGGAAACTTTACCCTCTAAGTGAAAGTCGATGAACCTCATACCAGCCTCAGATCCCAGTAGCCTTGCACTCAGGAATATTAATTTAATTAAGATCGCTACAATAAATTCTGCGAGGGAACTCTCCTGGCACCTAAGGTAACTCGTGCAATGGAGGAGGGAAAGAAACAGCAGAGCCAGATCTGATGGAGGGAGATACAGTAGTACAATGTCCTCAGAACAGTTGTAAGCTTATCAGAAGTGACAGCTATGAGACATGTGAGACCTCCTAAAATAGACGACAGAGGTTTTACTTGGGAAAAAGCACATGATCACACATAGTGTAATCATTTTATTTTCACTACGCTGACCCATTTGCAGTCTGAGGAAACAACACAAAATGTCTTTAAAAACTGCCTCTCTCCTGGGAAATGGGCGACCTTTTTACAGGAGAGTATACATTTGGGCTGTTTGCCCCCCCCGTAAGTCACCCAAACCTGTAGGCCCAGGGACGTGCTGCTTCCCAGCGGCCCCTGCAAAAGGGAGCTACTGAGCTCCCCTCACTTTGCAGTGTTCGTGGAGACAAGGGGAGCAGAGCTAAAAGCCAGGGGCCCATAGTCCTCTGAGGCTTTGGACTAGACATTTTAATTTCCTGTGTTAGATTAGAGAGGTAAGATTAATCAGAATTACATTATAGGAGGTGGTTGACCTGATTTACCCAGGTGTAAGACATGCGTTGTGCCGCTGCAGTGGGTGGCACTGCATCTTGAAAACCATGTAGCTGAGATCAGCTGAAGCTCTAAGAGGGGTGACAAGCAGATACCACATGCCAATTACTACTTTTTTTTTTTTCCTCCTGAAAATAGAATTTTAGCATAAACCAGATTCAACGCCACGAAAGATACCAGGATTCTGCAAAACTCTGAGGAAAATGTTATCCCAAAGTTAAGCTGTTTCACATTATTGGCTATAAAAAAAACCAACCAAACAACAAAGCTGCCCGGGAAATTCAATCTGAAATGATATGCTTAATAATTGGGCTTATTACGTGGCTTTTAAGACTGAAATTTGCTTAAGAGAGCCTCTGTTGCAGGGGTTGGGCAGAGCATGTGTGTCACCACAACGGGAGGTATGACACTTCTGGTTTCAGACTCTAATTCTAAACTCTGGGCTAAAATCCTTGTATTAAAATAATTTTTAATGTAAGTCGTTACTATTTTATTTTCTTGGAAGCTTTTAAAAGTATTTTCTTTATTACAAAATGTTGGTGTTTGGCATTATGAGAAGAACAAACAAAGAATGAAGGTTTTCTTTGTTCTGTACCCAAGGCTTTCCTTTTCCTATAAATCTGTTGCTATCTAAAATTATAGAAGCAGCATCGTTTGCTACCGTCTTCCGAGCGCAGGGACGCGGCTCAGCACTCTGCTTGTGCTGGGCTCCTCTACTTTGAGTCTTGGTAGATCCTTTTAGTTCTTTCTGTTTTTTTGATAGCTTCATTTTCTTCAGTAAGGGTACTGATGGGACGAGGTACCCTGTAGAACAAATGAAGGGATCAGAGCCAGGTCCATAATTCTTCCTAGAATTAATTGTCTGCAGTGGGACGAACCACATGCGTGGCAGTAAGAAACTACAGCGTGTGCTCTGAAGAGGGGCGAGCCTGGGGAGAGAGTCAGATATGCTTTCAAGCTGCAGGCCACCTGTGAGGTGAAAAGGAGAACAATAGATAAAGTCTACTTTTTATTTCATAAAGCGTTCCTTGAGCATGATTTGTATTTTATTCCTGAGATTTAAAAACGGAGTTGAACAACTAAGCTGACAGAGACCATGCAATGGCTACAAGGGTACTAAAAATAAAGTGGCAAGAAGTACAAAGTAGCCAGTTGTGTCTGGGGATTTTTTTATAATTTTATTTTAAATTAAATAAGCTTGGATGTATCATGATTTTTTTTTTCTTGCTTATTCCTCTATCTGCCCTTTGCTAAATGGCACAGTTCAGTAAGATGCATGGATTGGTGTTACTGCAGGCATTGTAGAGCCCTTAACTACAGTATCTGTTCCTCATATTCCTTCAGGGTTTATTTGCAAAAGGGCAGCATAGCCAAATGTGATATTTAGCTCTGGTTCCTATTAAAAGAAAACAAATGCAGTGCTACAGGAAGTGCTACCTTGTTTCAAGGCAACCTGTGGCTACTTTAATAAGTAAAATAATGATTCTTTCCTGGGTTTTAGATTTTTATGCATGAAGATACTAGGCAGGAACTATAGAGAAAAAAGCCAAAAATAAACATTTTCCTGGATAATCTTGCAGACGCTGAATATCAAGAATAAGCGCCAATGATTGCTGGCCAGTGAGGTGGCTGCCGGGTTCAAATACAACTATCTTCTCTTTTCAAAATCCTAGGTTTGTCTTCTAGTAGCATTGGATCAACTCTTTTTATTCCCAGGAATAACGATAACTAATTCTGTTGTTCTTAGTGCTGTGATAAATTTTGAACAACTCTTTGAAGCTGCATGTATGCATACTGCCTTGGGAATGGGGCAGACCTAATCTTCCATCTGTTTAAGCGGTAATGCTTCAAAATTCCCATTTGACATGGTTTCTGTAGACTCGAGACTGAGTCCCCCACCCCTCTTTTTGTTTGGTTTCCTTAATTCAACCCATTCATGGGTCAGGTCCGTGTTTTTGTTTCCTATTTCTTACCTTCCCACCAAAAAGAAGGGCATTCGGGTCATTCTTTTAAGGGAATGCATGCAGTTATATTAACTGGAAAAAAAAAAAAAGAAAAGAAAAAAAGTAGGTAAAAAGCAGTAAAATAACAGGGAGTTTGAAACTCTTATGGAAAAATGAGGTGTTAATCTTACCTTTTGATGTTTTATTACTGGTATCACAGTATTGCTAATAATGATAGGCATTTTTGAAATGGAAAAAGGGGATTATGTATGACCTCAAACATTTCATATTCTGTTTTGAAAACACATCAAATGGGATAACACTTTTTTTTTTTTAAATAAAAGTGTGGGAGAGTAGTGTTTATTATCAGGGCAAGTACACAGTTTTATTTGAAAGGTTATTCTGGGAGGTTCCTGGACAAGCACGAGAGATTCAGATGTTGTTGTTTGGGTATTTCTAAGCAGTTATTTCATGTTAAAGGGTTATAGTGCTTTTTCATCAAAAGTGTTCGCTTTGTGCATTCTTTGTGGCACTTACTATTATTCTGAGGATCTTAAATGTTTATGTTCGGGATGATGATCAACTGGCATTCTCCACTGCAAGTGAAGAAGCTGGTATCATTCACGTATGACTTTTTAGGAATTTTCCTATAGGCTTTACAAGTTCAAAACTATAAGCTTAACTTTTGGTCTTCTGAAACTAACTCTTCTCTCCATCTTCTTCCTAGCCACTTTAAATATTGCATTCGGAACAGAAGCTTCTTGTCTTGTGGAATATTTAGCAACTGCCCTGATCCCACGTGCATAGGTTTCCCAGCTGAATTATGCAGTACTTATGTGAGCTGGCTTCTAGTTAGCTTTCATCCTTCCACGTATATACATTTCACATATTACCCTATAATTCTCTATAGGACATGGAATCTTCAATACAACTACTAATGCCTATACAACTTTTCCTTGTATCTTTTAAATATAATCTAACAAGATTCTAGGTTTTTTTCACTACTAGAAAATTTTCTGCCAAAATATATTTCCTCTTATTTTTGACTTTGATCAATTGTCTATCTTTTTTTCCTCCCTCCCCCTGCACCCCTCACCTAAGAGCTGGTGTCTGGTTTCATTTTAATATTTTCAGTTTCTTACTGTGCACCAATATAATATGGAAAATGCCGATGTGATCCTGAGATAGTCATGAGGATTTTGCTTTCAATAAGAAACAATACAATTTGTAGAAAATATGAGAGAGGACCCAAGGTCTCCAGATCATATTGGTTAATAGATTGATTCTGGTCCCGGGGGCCAATCTTATTAGTCTTGTTTGCTTGTGGGGGTGTGAGCAGCTGAGTCAGCATGCTCCGGCACAAAGAGGTACTGGGCTTTCTGCTGCTGTTTCCACACGTTTGGGGTTTTTTTGAGATTTGAATCTTGGTTCACTGCAAATGAGAATCTCACTTTTTAATACACATTCAGATAAATGTTTAAGATGTATCTCTTCTAGAAAGATGTCCAAAAATGTATTCACTAGGGCTGAACTTCTGAGTGGACAAAATTGGCCACATCTTTCTTAACACTTTTTTTTATAACTGTATTATTTGGAGTAGGAAAAGGGAAAAATGTCCCAAATCTGGGCCTTTGGCCAGAGCTGAGCCCAAAAGATGAATTATTTAAGAAACAATGCAAGATGATAGGTTCCAGTAAATGTGGTAGATAATTTTTTTTTTAATGAGCTTTCATATTGAAGCTGAAGAACACTGTCAGAGCTATGAGCTGCCTGCCCTGAGAGCACTAAAGGGTCTGAATGGCCCTGTACAGCCTCACTTGGTGCTAACGATGCCCAGCCCCTGGACCCAGGAGCCCCAATGCTCCAATGGGCGATGCTCAGCCCCAACCGGCCTGGCCTGAACAGCGGTGTGGGGTCCCTGCCACCAGGTCTGCGCTGTGGCTCCTCTGCAGTCCTCCAGGACAGAGTCCCTCTAGAGACACACCATGGGCCTGGTTCATCACCTTGTTTGGGGCTGTCAATGGTCCCTGCTGGTAGCTTGGTACTCAACTCTGCCTGCCATGGGCAGAGTCTACGGGGCTGCAGCCTGTTGGGGAGGTCATGGCTGGCACTGGGGTCACTCTCTGCTCCTGATGGCCCCTCTGCGAGCTGAAGTTCGCTTAGAGAAACCTCCTCGTAGTAAACTACGTGCTGAAGTTTTTTTGCCTCTACTGACAGCAGTATGAGTGCACGAAGAAAAGAAATGATGGAAGTGAACTGGAGCCTTCTGGAAGTCACTCTGGTGCCTGAGCAGCATGGCGATTTCTCTTCAGTGGGAGACAACATGCCCATTGTGGGGCCCAGAAAGCAGGGAGGAGATGGTCAGGCCTGCTTCCTCCTGCAGCATTGGCACAGGCTGACTCTCCTCTCAGCCTTTCAAGTAAATTCAGGCATTTGCGCTAACTGCTGTTTTGAAGGTGGGAGGTTTCACAGTTTCACCTTTCTGACAGGCAGCCTGTGGCTCTGCTTGCCCACTCCCACAGCCGTGCCTGCCATTTTGCACCCCCTCTTCCCCAGCGGCAGGTGAAACGCTAACAAAGCAGCCAGCGTCTCCCTCTCAGATGG
Source organism: Larus michahellis (assembly GCF_964199755.1). NCBI lineage: Eukaryota > Metazoa > Chordata > Aves > Charadriiformes > Laridae > Larus > Larus michahellis. The sequence continues at coordinate 14,284,148 of NC_133903.1, read as the reverse complement.
GTCTTTATTTTTCCCCTCATGTTGCTATTTTGTTGGCAATTCCAGCTGCAAATGTTGTGTTTGACCTTCAGTAAGGGAGCCTGGTGATTTGAATTCATTTCAAGCAGTTTTCTGACAGCAAGCCTTAACCAAAGCCCTTAAGGTTTCCTCTACAAAAGCCTCATGACAGCTTTGCTTGAGGCTTACAATGGTCAATGCAAGTGGAAGTAGTTTGTAAACTGTAAATGGCCTTATTAACTTCCTTGCAGTACTGGAACGAAGCCCAGGTCTTTGCTAAGCTAAGTCTCGTGAGCTGAAGCAGGAACCCCCTTATGCTTCTCATCATAGCAAATCAAGCTGTGTGGGAGATGCATGATGCTGATTAAACTCTCCTGACACAAGAATGTGATGGAAAATGGGTATATTTGGAAAAGATGTTAATTAGTCAAGGTTTCAACCTTTTGCTTATTCATCACAGTCAGAGCTAGACAATAGTCAGTTTTCCTGGTAAAACCAGGCGGTTGGATTACAGATACACCGCTGGGTCTGGCCACGCTTGCTATCAATGTGATATTGCACAGGGCAGCCCTGCACTTTGTCCTGCTTTTGGCTGACGGGCTGCTTGCCTTCTTTTTTGATTCCACTTCTGCAGCCACACACACAGCATTAGCACAGCTTCATTGGAAGGTCCAGAGAGAAATAAGACGTGTTCAGACTCCTTTCTGGGTTAGGTGCTGGGACTTGGCTGTTTAGCCCTTGTATGTCAAAAGACCATTGGGCGAGATACTTATTTTCCCACTTCTTGGTAGTTCCCACCTATCTTCCCTTTATTTTTTCTTCAGACCAGATGCCTATAAGTACTGATTACAATTGCTAAAAAATTCTGTTTTACTAACCGTCGTGTTAACATCTATGCCACATGTGTTACTCACCAGAACTGCTATGAATACATATGACAATTACAAGACAGCGTCCTGCCCTCAAAAATAATTGCACTCCTTATGAGAGAGTTTTATTGTTAGCTGGTAGGCAGCCACAACCATGTTTCTGAGCTAAATTACAGATAACAATCTGGAGTATGTGACTGGAAGATGCCTCCTGAGTTCTTGAGTGTGGTCCTCTGCTGTTGTAGGTGCTGCAGTCCCAGAGTTGCTCCTCAGTAGCGTGCACCATCTTAACACCACTTTCACATGTTTGTTAGTGCTCCTTTATTTTATTTTATCTTTTTAAAAATTGTAAAGCTGTTTTAGGCTGTTGCAACTCTAATTGGTAAAAACCCTTTCTAATCACTGGCCCAAACTTGTAGTTAATTAATACCTACTTGTCTGCTGTAACTGCCTTCAGATGTCAATGTTTTCCTTCTCAATATTTACAGTTTTGTTGTCCCAATATATTTAGGGAGTATCCTCTAAACTGTTACCATTGATTTTTCTCCCTTCAGAACTTGTTCCATTGTTAGACTTACCAGTTACCCAAATTTTATTTTTTGCTCTTTAAATTTAACATTTGCTATTCTCCAACAGTACAGTAGCAATTCCAACATCAAAGGCTTATTTAAAACGCCCTGAAGCCAAATGAGTGACTTTGGAGGGAGGGGGCAGATCCAGCAGTTTACAACTGATGTGAGGTCAGCATTGGATCTTTTTGTCTATCGCGTTTTATATTTCCTTGGTTTTGTGGGCTAAGCACAAGTCATAGCTGCCTTCTAACAGAACTTGTGTTCTTTGTGGTTTCTTTTCTTTTATTTTAAAATGTTTGTAATAAAAGAATAAGGTTAGAAATGAGACATTTCTCTGCAGAGAATATTATAGTCTGAGAACATACCTCTATAGTATTTCCAATTTTTCTTTGGAAACCAATTTACTAGTTTATTACCTAATGTAGGAAATTAATGGTAGAATTTCTTGGGAAACAACAAAAGGACTGGCACCATGTAGTTTTATTACATAAAGTAGTAGGAAAGTTTTCATGGGCAGACTTTTTTGGCTTAGGAATTAGAAACAAATGAAATATTGAATTTCAACTTTGGCAGAATTCCAAACAAAAACATTTTGTCTGGAAAATTACTGGGGAATTACTGTCATCTACAGCAGACAAACATGGTCTACGTTGCTCATAGCTTCTAAGGCTGGAAGGAAGTCAGAGAAAATTGAGGTTGAAGATGTCAGTTATGGTGAATAAAACCCGTTCTTATCTTCTTTGGAAATTTAAGCAAGGCTTTAATATAACATTTTAACCTGTGTGTTAGCTTAAACAACTTGATACAGAAATTCTCAGTATGACTGACCAGAAGTAGAAGTCTTGTATTACTGTCATATTGAGAGTACCTGCATTACTTCTAGTTCAGATTCTGGCTTTAAACCAAAACTCTAAGCATTCCAAATGCTTTTCTAAATCAGACCTAAACCCACATTATAATATGGCTATTTCTAATTTGTGTAGTTGTTCTCCATCCCAGGGAGCTTGCAACGGTCAGGCCCTGTACCGAGCTCTCCTAGAAGTAGGAGCTTGAGTTGTCTTGGCTGTTCTGGGGAGCTGTACTCACGCATGGAGGAGAAATCGAGCAAATCTCAGGGTGTTCCAAAGAGTCCTGAAAGACTTCAGCTTACTCAGACTTAGTATTTTGTTTTTACATTGGTAGATAATATAAAATATGTCCTGTATGTGTTAGTTAATTGCCAATGTTTTAAATACCTTTAAAAAAATGTGTTATAAATTTAAACAGATTCAGGAGATCTAGAAGCCGCTAGTGAAACTGCACCAAAAAGAGAGCCAAGAACAGTCTTGCTTAATATGTAGTCATTGTTTTTATTGTTTTTCTTCTGTACTAATAGTACCAAAATACTGTTAGCTGTTCAGCTAGGAATTCTAGGCAAACCGCTCTGTTCTGTTCTAATGTGACATGTTGTATGGCTCCACCTGCTTGATACATTTGTAAATAGGCCTAGAATTATTTTGGTGCCGATATGTGACATTTTACAGAAATCTTGAGCAAGTTCATGGAACTCCTTGTGGGCTGTCCAGTGACAGCACTATATTTCACTGAGAGTGCCAGTTTCCCAGAGCGAGCTCCTAACCTTTCAGAAGCGTGTCCAGGGAGACCTGTCAAAGAGCTGAATGTCCTTCTTCCTCAACTCCTTCTCCCCGTAATTTCCCCTTGTGGATATTACTATCAAATCCAATATGGTTTTGGAAAAAAAACTTTTCCAGCTTGTTCTATGGCAAGAGAAATGTCTTTTCAGAGGCGCTTTGAAAGTTGTAACTTGCTACCTTCTAAGCAATTTGGAAACATCTAACTTTGGATGTTTTATTGACAGAGCAGGAATTCTGGATTATGTTTTCAGGAAATTTAATAGCATTTTATATACCTGGAGAACTTGCTTTCAATGAAAGACTGCTGGGGAAAAAAAAAAATTGAAAGCAATGTTATTGTTGATATGGGAACTGTATTCCTTTCACGGAATCTGTTTTCTTTCTCTTCCTTGCAGCAATTCAGAAATCTCGGTAGAATCTCTAGAGAAGAATGGCAATGTGGCTGACTTCTCTCAGAGTAAGCGAGCAGATGATACACACAGTGTACTTGTGATCTGTCATTTCCTAAACATTTGACTTTGCACAGGAATCTATTTCTATTTAAACACGTTGCACCCTTTGACTATGGTTCAGATCTCTCTGAGGTGGCTGAGTAGAGTCTGTGGAAACCCAGGTGCTATAGAAAGGTGAAATCACATATCTGTCAGATGCAAACCTCTGTGTTCAATGAACATACTAAGCTTCACTCACCTGAATGTTACGCATGCAAATTTGAGAAGGCTTTTTAAACTTTAGCTTGATATGTGACGTGACAGGGTATCTTGTGATATTTTATTGCCTAAGCCATAGGGTTAATGTGAGCTGCTGCTTTTTCTCTTTTTTTTTGGAATTAGTATTCTGTCACGCAACTGTAGCAAACAGTGTTGTGTAGAAGTGTTGAATTATGAAACCGAAGTTGGATTAAATCTGGACTACCTAACAGAAAGTGCACTTAAGAAATTATTTCTTCCTCGGTGGAGTGTCACCCCACAGGCAGGAGCACTGGTGGTGTGCTCTCTTTCATCTTGCTCATGTGTCCAGTGATAAAAATCAGAGTTTGATCTGTGCACTCCACATGATCCTAGGCAAAGTACTGGTTCTGCCATCTGTAATAAGAAATTGGAGTCTGGAAACATACTTAATTAACATGATGAAATATTTACTGGTCAAAATTTTTAAAAAGTAACACTGCTTTAATGTTCTAAACTAAAAGAAATACTTTTTTTTGTTGTTATTGTTACAACTAAGTGGATAAATTGCTTAAGGCACCACATGCTTAGAGAATTGAGGCTAATGGAATAACTTCAGTTTTTTAGTGCTTTGCTAGCTGGTAGAATTAATCTAGAAGATGCTTTTAAGAGGCATGCTTTGTACAGTCATTCCCTCTGGTTTTTTTTCTTTTTTTTTTTTTTCCCTGAAGAATTAAAATGCTTCCAGAGCTATTATATTGTTCTTAAAAATACAACAGATTTTACAAAGAATTACATTGATTTCAGAGAAACAAATTAGTTGCTAGACACTAGATTTTAGGAACTTTCAGTGGAGGCAGGAAATACTTATCAGCTCTCTTTGCAGAAGGAAAGAAACTCTAAGTTAATTTAATTAGGATTTTGAGCTGATGCATGTGTGTGACAAAAGTGTGACCTGTATATGTGAATTTTTATTTCTTTATTTTGGGTGACTGAATCTGGAACCGACTCTGAGCTTGTGACATAATTAGTACAATAGTGCAAATCAGCCATTTTTGAAAAGAGTAATTTACTCCATATGCAGCTTCTCAGCAAGAACCCTCATTAATCAAAGAAGGCCATGTACATCAAAGTGTTCCTTGCTTGCTACAACAACATCCATCATACAGCTAGTAAATGTGCTGTGGCAGGGTTTGATAAATATAATGCCTTTGATGTGCTGATAATTCTGTGTATTGGCATGCTGCTGCCTGGAACTCCCTGGGTATGCACAAAAGTCTAAGCCGGCCCAGGCCTCTGCTCTAAAATTGTACCTAGGCTCACTCCCAACTCTCTCAAAACCCAGCTATGTCTCAAGTAGGACTCAAGTTCATTTTCACTCTCACTTATGATTCAATGGGGACGATTATCTTAATTTATTTTTAATCTAGGTTCCCAGATGCTACCAAATTCCTTTGTGGATATCTTTATGTATAGATGCAGCTTTAGCTGACAAGAGCTTCTGTTTGTTGAGGCACTTGTATTTAACGTGGTATAGTCGTTATTCTGTATGAATGTGCAGTAGGGATTTAGTGTAAAGCTTGTAAGAGACCTCCTATGATATGAGAAGATAAAGCGTGAAGTGGTAGAGATTGGAGGGGGCATGGTCTTATGGAAAAAAAAAATCATAAATAAGCTTTGTTAGATGAAAGTGAATTACTTTTTTTAGAAGCTCTGTCCTTAAGGCACGCAGAATGTGATCTACTCGTTTGCATTAATTCACTGCCCTCTCTACAGTTTGTTTACTGCCAAAGTGAATGACTGAAAACTCATCTTCAGCAAATAACAAAAATGATTACATATGAAGATTTGTGACATGTCACAGAGGGGAACTCAAATTTTTGCTCTGTTTAATGCAAATTGTGGTGTTTCAGATCTGAATCTGTAAAGAATAGCAGCAGTGCACTGGAAAGCAGCGCTGGTACATCTTCAGTTACGTTATTTACTGAATTATAGTTTAATGGAAGGACAAATTACAACTGGGAATTTTCACTCTGACTGTGTTATAGTTACAGTATGTTAAGTTCCCGTTTCTTTTGCTTCCTCGCAAGCTGCAGAAGCTTGCTTTCCACGGCTGCTCGCGTTTTTTCCTAGAGTGGAGCGTGAAAGCAAAGCAGAAAAGAGGCTTGGAGAAAAGTCTTTGCCCCCTGGGTGTAGCAGAGCCCCTCAGCAGCTGCTGCTTCAGCCTGTGGTTTAGGAGAACATCTGCCATCCTTCTCTCCTCCTTCTTACGTGGCATGTTGAGGGTTACAAGACCAGTGTAAGTGAAGATCCCAAAGCCCTCTCCTCTCCCATTTACTTGCCTGCTGGGCCCTGCTTTACCTGCTTGGGCTTGTGGTGGCGCTTAAGTGGGATGCATGAAAGCAGGGGCAGATGTTACCTGCCAGTGACACAAAAAATTTCATTTACTCAAGAGAATTGTCTTGCTCTGTGGTTTTATGGTCATGTCATAGTTAGAGAGGAAAAGTCCTGAACAAAGCCTTCTGCTCACCTTGCTCTTGCGTACGTGTTTGGTTCAACAGCATTTGCTAAATGCGGTCCTCCTGTGAAAGTATGAGGGCCGCTGAATACCAAGAAGCTTTCCAATGCATCTCAATTACAATGCCAGCTGTGCTGAGCAACTGTATGCTTCTCCATTGTTAACATTTGTAGAGTGTTCAATCATCCTCTAAATGTGTCATTTGTTATCTCTGATAGCTTGCACTAAGAAAATATGGAAGGACTTTAGGGAAGAGTGCATGTGGTTCATAAGCACCCAGAAAATGTTGAATAGTTTTCTTCTCCTTTGATTAGGGTTGTGGTTTTTTTTTTTTTAAAACTTAAGTGACAATTGAAGTATAATTTTTCTGTAGCTTATGGCATAGCGATTACTTACTAGGAAAGTAAAACTTGAAGTGAACAGGTCTTTTTTTTAAAATGCGGTAAAAAGTCTAAAGGAGACTTGGCTGGAACATACTAAAATTATGCTCCAGGCAAGCCAATAAATGCATCTCAGTGGAAACAGTGGTATTGATGGAGAAGGATAATCTAGACTAGTTTGTAGCCTGAAAGTTCTTGGCTCTGCGCTTACCTGATGCTTGTTATGGTTGGAATGTAACTGGAAAAGCACAAATACTAATGCTACAACTCAACTCCTGCATTTTGTTAGTTTGAATATGCACATCTGATGTGGAAAGTAGTAAAAACCGAGTACAGGGTGCTGCTCGCATTATTCCTTCTCTGTAAGCTAGCTCTGCAATTAAATATTAAGATATTATTTAAGTAATTAAAATAATTAGAATGAGGATTCACTGGAGTTTGGCTTCTCTCTTTCTTGGTGTGATCTCTGGTGGTGTTTGTTGCTAACTTTGATACTGAACTTTTTAATGGCAACTGACTAAACATCTCTGAAATAGGCCTCTGCTGAACAATGGGTTTATATGGGTAATTGATTAAAAGCATTTATTGTGTACCGGCATCTTGTGAAAGAAATGACATGCTATAATTCTGTCCTGTGTGCCTAGGGTTACCAATAACAATCGCTATAGCAGTAGGTGGTATTGGGTAGAAAAAAAGGAATTAAGTTGTATCTACAGGACAACTAAAGCCCAGGTCTCCTAGACATGCAAATAAACTGAATGGTCTCTGCTCCATGTGGAGAGGATGGAAATCAACACGAGGCTTTGGCAGCTCCTAATCATATAATCATAAATTAAATAAAATGTGCTTTTATCAGCTCTGTTCGGAAGGCTGAGATGCTGGGGTTTGTTTATTTTTCTGATGATACCAGGGTAGCTCAAAAATCATACAACCCTATCTTGCCCTTTCCTGTTCCATCACCTCTCATATGCTTATAAATACCTTCTTGATTGGCATCATAGTTTTGAATAAAACTAGGAAAAGCCTGGTCCTTTTTGCTTTAGATGCAGTATCTGAAGCTACAGCTTGCTCTTTTGTCCTTCCAGATAAAGCTAGTGAATGACTTAACAATTGCCTTAAAGACAGTAATGGGTACATTAAAATGGTATAATTTTGAAACTGTGTAATATATGGAGAAAGATATCCATTTTAATGGAATAATCTAGCTAAACCATGATAAAAGTAAAAATGTTCTAACCTACTTTCTCTTTTTTAATAAATTTTAAAAGCATAGAAATTTAATCTTCCTCTGTCAATCATTCAATTTAAACAAAACCCAAATTCTAAGATTTTGAAGCCCTGAGGAGCCACAAAAAGTGTAGCCATGTAAATTGTTTGACATTAACAGTGCCTTTGCCTTATTGCAACTAGTTCAGTAACTTCTGAGATCAACATAACTACCTCTGTCAAAGCCAGGAGAACGAGTGGATTCAATTAAGCAAAGGTCTCACATAAATATATTAATATGCACACTATGACTAAGCTTTACAAAAGTGACAGGTGATATTTTTTTCATTATCACGTTTTTGATTGATTGATTTATTAGCAAGGAAAGCTGAGTATCCATCTTCAGAAGCTGGATCTGCTGCAGGACGTGACCTACATCATGAACACAAAAGACAAATCATTCTAAATCAGTTGATTACTTTTGAAAATCTTTGCCTGTCCTACCCTGTTCTGTAATATCACTGCTAGGGAGTGTGCTGTCATTTCTTTAGATAGCACGCAAAACATGTTTCATATGTTGGAAAAGTGGCCTTTTTTCTGCTTTGTCAACCTGAGGAGAGGAAAAAAATAATGTATGGTGAGGAACCAACTAACTGTGAGAAGCAGTGGGCTTTTCAGAGGACCTTGAACGTGGACAGGATATGGCAATCACACTGCTAACCATGTTTCTTGCTGTTGTAACATTCACAGGGTAAAAGATCCAGTGAAAACTGTCGTCTATTGAATTTAAGCCTCGGGTATGCTGTACACAAAGGTGTATAGCAATGAAAAAATGGAACTTGAATTCACATATCAAATAGAGAATATGGTTGTTGTTCTTTACTAATTTTAAACCATCAACAGTGATTTCCTGAACTTAAAGCAAAGAAACTACTGATCAAAGTCTTTTCTTTGATTGATATGACAGCATCCTGATTCTTGTCTTTTTTTTTCTTAGATGATAAATATTTTATCGTGATCTGTGCATAACAGAACAACACCTATCCACGGTGCAGCAGACGCATTCATCACATACTGAGTCTGGCTGTTCAGTGCCAGATTCTGGAGCTGCCAGACAATTCCAAACTTCTGCTGTATAAAAAACATTCATTATTATTATTTACCTACTTTATAGGCAGAATGCAAATGGTGAAACTTGCAATCAGTTTTTGCCTCTTTCTTTGTGAGACTTTCCCCGTCCACAGTCTAGTGGGCACGCGTATTGCCAGCCTGAGAGTCTCTATTAGGGAAATATAACAAACTTTATCTTGTAAAAGTGGGGAGCATTCCCAATTGCAATGCACTGGGTAGCATGAACTCCAAGTGAAAAATGATTAATCAGAATTAGTAGCTTTCCAGTACCTGTGTTTACTCAACTCTTAATGAATCTTTTTGCTTTTTTCCCTCCCCCAAAATGTCATATTCTGAGCATGTGGACTCTCATACTGTTGGGGGAGGGCAGGGAGCACCAAAACCTGTTGTGCCCGTTTTGTAACACCAAAACCTGTTCTTTATTCTCAGGCATTCTAAAAGTGCGACTAGAAATATTTTCATTTCTTTCATTGGCCACGAAACGTTTTGAGTTGGGCCACTAAGAGCGCAGCTACGTGACTGTTTCAGTTCAGACTGGGGTGTGCTTATGAAAGAAATCTCCCGATTTTTCCCTTAGAGAGCTTGGCTTTGAAGCAGTCATGGAATATGTGATTTGGATACCTTAAAATGAAACTTTACTGGAAGATATACTCCAGGAGCATGCATAATGCACTGCGCGCACACACACACACACAGAGGTCTCAGAACTAACTGCTTCGTTCGTAGATCTGCTCCGGCTGATCTGTACTGCTTGCGAAGGTAGAGAAAGTCTAAGACCATGAGTTGTGAAGATCTAGGATTACCTTTCATTTGTTCTTTAGTATCTCTTTGAAATTGAGATAAGGCAAAACTAGGTAGGGGTGAAAATGTCTTAGATTCTCTGTCTATAGTTCGGGTAGCATGTACCTAAGCAGTGAGAAGACAGTATTGTTCAGATCTTGCTTGAGTCTATTGCAACATATCTTTTAAAAGTAGGATGATGCTCTAAAATATAGAGGAAAAATAAATTGTATGAAATGCATTAGGGGATAAGAATCTCATAGAATAACTTAAAATACAACATTATTTGTCCAACTGTAACTGTCGACTTTATTTTGCCAAATTGCATTACACTGGTATGAATTTACCGAGCAGGAGACTAAAGTTTATGGCTCATTAACAATAACAGTTGTACACCTACACTGTAATTCCTGAAAATGTATTTTCTCTTTTAGTACTGCATATACTGTGTGGAATGACAATAATTACAGAAACTAATTGAATGAGATAGTCATAACTCTAAAAGTCATATTACTCATTTCAAAATGGTTTATTTCCTGAAATAAACAATCTTTACGGAGTGAACAGACATAACATCTCTTTAAGTTTATTAAACTCATTAAATTTCCTTAAATATGTTGAAAAGTGAGTGCTGTGCATTTAATAGAGGGTATAGATACATGCAAGTATGACATTCATAAAAATTAAAATCCTTAAAATGAAATTTCAGTGAAGCAGTTTTTCTCAAATGATTGTTTTTCTATAGCTAATGGAAAATAGGGTAAGTTTTCAGAATTTAATAGCTGAAGTCTGTTGAAAAATGAAAACTATTTTTTTTTGTCCTTGTGTGGGCACAGGTGATATCCTCACCCAGTGGAAGTTTTAATGATTGCACGGTCAAAACATATCAATCCTTCCTCATTAATGCAGAGTTATGCTTCCTCAGAGGCCGTCCCTTCAAGTGTGCAGCTGCAGGTTTGAGAAAAAACTCCAAGTTGGGAAAGCAAGGGATGTGGATGCACACGTGTCGCCTCCCTCTCTCTCCGGGTCTTGCACAACCCGAAGGAAACACCAACAAATCTTGTTGGATGTTCCTGTATTGAAAGGTGGAGGGATCAACTGCAGTGCTTCGGCGAAGGCTCAGTGCTGAGTCTTGCTTTTCGTTGTTTGAATAGATAATGAAGGGTTATTTGTAGGAGTTAGTAGTGATTTCAACAGTTCTAATTTCCAGGAGTTGTTTCCCATTTCATTTGAAGACGCTATATGTGAACTTGGACTCTTGTTATTTAATATGTGGTCCGACTACTGTAAATGTAATGGACTACTGTAAAACAGTGTAATGCATTATGTGTTTACATACGGTGCAGCCCTACTCTTCCCACTGCACACTTCTGAGATTATACTTGGTTGTTGCCATAGTGTACTCATTTTACATTGGCTTTTTTAATGCCTCCATTATTTTCAAAGGTTTCGGTCTGATTGCTGTATGCTTACTGCAGGTACTTCAGTGAATGGGAGCCCACATTTAGAACAAAGTGAAAAAATGATCTTTAATCAACAGTTATCTGCTTTGCTCCCTTCTGTAGGTTTTTTATTTATAAAAGAATCATGTGAATTTCCTCCTGGTGGAGAGTCTTTTAATACAAACTCTTTTACTTGTGGAATTGCTTTCACTGACATTGATGCTGACAATCTTCATCAACGTTCATCCAGTGTGTCATATAAAACAAGGTGATAAATGTACCCTTGCACCCTAGGGTGTTACATGTACAACCATTTTTCTCCACTTTGCTTTCTTTTACCAGTCACTGTATTGCTGGACTGCAAAACCTAATTGTAGTATCTTCTGCTCTCCTAAACAAGCTCATTTTTCTCCAACCTAACCCATCAGAGACGCTGTCAATCAATGAGAAACATGTCACGCAGATCAGGGTGGCAAAGGGCTGCAGTATTTAGCCTATTTGCAGGAAATACTTCAAACAATTTTGTGTTAAAACCTAGTTTTTTTTATATTTGCAGTCTTATCAAATGAATCCTAAATTTTTTTCTGCTCTGTGTCTTCAGCAACAAATTGTAGACAAAACTGCTAAATGCTAAGAATAGGTCTGTATAGCGCAGAAAAAAAAAATAATCCAAGGCTAAGAAGGTATTTCATCCTAATATTTTTGAATATGGTACCTGGATACAGCCAATATCCCTGTCATATCAGAAGTGACTATAATGGAACCTAATAACCATTGGAAATTATGTTACTTTGCACTCTCCCTCTGTCTAAGGGGGACAGAAACCTGAAAGCAAGTGGATGGGTCAAAATAGGGTGACTTTGAGTCAAACTCATTGGCTACAAGTATTCATTATAAACAAAATCTGTCAAATCTTTTCACTAATAAGGGTGTAGATCTTATTAAAGCCTCAGGACAGTAGTAACTTATTCTCTGACATATTATGTGAATTTTATGTGCCTACTCTATAAAAAGTGTACAGTTTCCATAGCAATTTTGAGACTTCTATGATACATGATGTGACAGCATGTACCATTTTTCCTTCTTCCATGATAAATTGTCCCCAGCACTCACACACACAAGCTAGATTGCTGCTAGAAATCAGAATTTCATTTTGATGTCACTAAAAGCTAATATTAATAATTAGGCTTAGATGTTTGCTCTGGCAAGAATAACTTCTTTATTATTATTGTACTTCTTCATTACTTAGGTTAGCAACTTTGAAACCTGGAGTCGAGTATGAAAAGATGAAGTCCAAGCATTGGTTTAGAAAACATTAGGGATAATCACAGACTTACAGGAGGAAGAGGTCCCATGTTAATTGAAAGCTTGGGGGTAGGGGGTATGTCACTTAAGTATCTCTCCACATTTCTCTGTCTCTGATAAGCATTTGCACATACCTAAACAAGAGGCGTGAAAGGGAAGGCATCAAATGGCTCCTTGCCCTTGGTGACTAACGGCATCTCACTACAGATGTAGAAGCGCACATCTGAGGTTTGCTCCAAACTGCTGTGAAACTCCTCTCCCCTTAGATTTGGGTGTAAAAACGACCGCTTGGTCCCCTCAGCTGGGAAACTGAAACTGGTGGGCACAGCGCTGCCTGTTTTGTCCCTCTGGATGCATTCAGCTCCAGACAGAACCGACAAAACTGTTTGTTAGCTCCAGCTGCTGATGGGACTGTGCAGATGGTGGTAGGATGCTCTAGGTAAGACTGGAGCACATTCCTTTTGGCCAAAACCATGCACCTGGGTAAAAGGCTCCTGAGCCTGCTATGCCCTGTGCCATTCTACCTATGCGTTTTACTCAGCCAAGCCTCCCCAGCGCTCTGCAGCTTGTCTGAAATAACGGTGACACGAAGTGCTTGAAATTTCAAGCTAGTTTTGTTTGGTGGGTCTTTAAACATAGGCACTTTTTATATTTTTGGTATTGTTGCCCTGAAGCTCATGAAAACTGATTTAGTGGCTGGTTTGGTGAAAGCACAAAAGCAATATGGGCTCATTGAGATCTTGGGAAGGTTAATTCCATTCCCCATGCCCCCCCCGATTTGCTCATTTGAGAATTTGATACTAACAGTTACTCTCCTTGGAAGGTACTTTGACTGTTAACTGAGTATGTTTTTGGTGATTCTATTAATGAATCAAAATATATTTTCCAGCAAATAAGTACTGTAAGCATTTTGCTAATACTTTGCTAATTTTAATAAGGGAAAATACAGACTATGTGAAGAAATATTGAGATATGTTGTTAATATAAAGGCATTTTGGCAGAAAAAACCTATGCAAAATATTTCAGCATTGTTTTTTCTGTGCATATAAAAGTCACTCTTTGAATTTCAGTCTGGTGGACATTCTGAGTCACTTGACATCTCAGCTGAAATGTATCGCAGAGGACTCTTGAACTAAGAGCATGATAACTCATTGAACTGTCATTAGAGCAGCTTTTTGTTTGGTAAGAGACAAAAAGACCTTTCTCTGAAAGCCTCTCATGGTATGGGGAGCTGAACTGAAACAGAGATGCAGTAGCCCTTCTAGGCTTGTAAAACTAGGCCCCCAGAAAGGATGCTAATCTACTCCTACCTATAAATATGTCTTATATCAAAATTTAGTGGCAAATCATACAGAAGTATCATCAGGTGCGTCTAACTGAGTTTAGATCCCACTATCACCTGCAGTAGTTGAAATTAATTGTTAAATTTAGTTTTTCTGGGAGAAACTTGGCATAGATTGCCAAGCATGCCCACTGTGGCTTCACTTTTAATTAGTTTACTGTGTACTTTCAAAGTTACAGGTCAAAGTGGGTGGAGATGAAGCAGGAATAAAAAAGACATTCCATGCTAACGAATGGGATGTTAACCACTGAGAGGAGAGTTTGTTTATCACACTTCTAAAGTTCTGGTATCTATTTTACTGTTATACTACTCAGTGTATTGATGCATCAGAACTCTGAGGCTGTTCCAGGCTTATTTTTTTTTATCTGAGAAATAAGCATTATTTTGCCTTGGTTTTGCTTTGTGTGGTGACTTAGGCTACAGCATTTTTCTAGCTGTAACTTTTCCAGAAGCGTGGAAAGTCAACTAGCAAAGAAGTTCGGTAGATGGCTAACACAAAGGACATCTGAATCCCAAAATAATGAGTTAGGACTGCAGTCAGATACCAAGGTGGAATAGGAATCATGTACCTACTGTGTGCGGGGCCAAATTTCTTTTTCTGTAAAGCAGATTTTTAAACATGTGTTTAGCGTTATCCATGTTAGTACCCAGTGTTGTTCTGGATGGATCAATGTTTGTTTGTAATAGATCATATTAAGGGTAAAATGTGAGTTTGCATAAAACTCTCATTGTTTGATGTTATTAAATTATACAGTATAGAAGGTACGTCGATTTACAGGTGTAATATACCATTATGTCAGAGAGCTGTATTGGTTTCTGTTAAGTATATTTTCAGTGAAAGTTACTCATTCTACCTAAATATACGGATTAATTTGTAGGGCAATTGGAAGCTTTAGATTTATGTTGATTTTTGTGTACCAAAAAGTGTTGTTCCATAGTGTATGCCAGTAATATCGGTTTTCATTGTTTCATTTATTAAAAAGAAAAGAAATTGATCATGTCTCATTTATTGATTTAGCAGTTAATTGTATTGCTTTTACAAAAAAGTGTCAAAATAGAATGTAATCTTATTCTGATAGGCTAACACAGATTCCAATTTATGAAAAGTGAAACAGGAGGAACTTCTCAGCATTATTATTGCTTTTATTATAGTTGCAAATATAGTCTTGTCATATTATTTTTCAGTAGAATAAATGCTCCTAGCAAAACAAATTGAATAAGACCTTGCTATTGCACAGTCCTAACTAGCTAAACATATTTTGGGGTTTCAACTGTTGATATTTCAGTTTCCTGGCGACCTAGAGAAAGCAGATGAAAAGCTTGGCAAATCTCCATTGAAGAAAAAGAAGGGGAAATTGAGCTTTGGAAATACAGTCCACACATTAATTTTGAAAATATTACCTATTTCTTGTTCAGTTATATGTATTTTTATGGAGATGGTGGGGCTGTGTTCTAGGTGGCATTATAATATATATTAACTGTCTCATTTTGCTGATGTTGTGGGTTCGAGCTCTTGCTATTCTTGAAGCCTTTTCCATTAGGACAGGGCAAGCAGAGAGACGGAGGACGGGGAAAGAGCAGTGACAAGGGAATGGGGCTCCTGTCCCTGATGCTGACTCTCATTTATAAACTTGGTATAGGAGAGACAGTACTGTCTGGTCTGAGATACAACTGCCCCTGGAGAGACAGTCTTGGAGAGTACTGTGAGAGCAGTCTGAGAGCATAGGAATTTAGGGGAGAAGGGCATGAATGCAAAAAAGTCCTCTGGTTTATTCTCTGGCATGACTTTAAACTTTTGTGAATTTACAGCCAGCTATTTCAGTTGATTTACCTTCATTTTGGACTTGCATTATAACAATGTAAAACCTGGAAAAATACCCTTGTTCTGTTTTCTCTTCCTTTTTTAAAATTTTTTTTTTGTCATGGATTTTGTTTTTGTTGGGGGTAGGGAGTGGTGGGACATCCACCAATATTATTCTCATTAAAATTTAATCCGTCATCTCTTGGTAGTAAAAGCCCTTCACCTTACCTTGTTTGCGTTGTACTCTCTCCCACCATATGTGCTAAGGTGGCGGCGAGTTTGTTCCTCTGCACCCTTTGCAAATGTAGTTTAACAGAACAATAAACGGTATAACAATAGATTACGTTATCCAAGAAAAAAATTGCCCAGGCAGACAATGAGGGTAATTTGGCAGAGCTACAATGAAGCCTCAGTGAATTCCTGAACTTTGCTTTGTTAAACAGAAGGGCAACACCTGCATGGTTGGTGTTGGTTTTTACCGTTTTTCTGTAAGAAGAGGTTTTGCTGAGGTGCAATGATCTAATCCTTTCTGACTTTTTGCTCTATTTGCTGTGCTTGCCTCTGCCCCACCGCTGTAATCATTTTGCCAGTGCACAGCGCTATGTGAAACGGATGATTATTTAGCAGTTATTATAAAGCTTGTTTATTATTTAATGGAGCCTTAATGACACATTTCATCACATTTTTTCCCTGTATGTAAAATTCCAGGTTGGCATGATCTTTCAAATTCAGCCAAACGTTTGGGTTAAATGGAAAATTGCTGAGAAATTTTGAAGAAAAAGTAGTTTGAATGTAAGATGACTAATTTGATAGAAGTCAACCTGTTTTTATGCATTCATTGGATTCGGATTTGCTTTAATAATGTAATTTCTATCTTCAAAGGGTTAGAAACCCAAGAATTCATTTTCTTTATAGTACATCTGTGGATTAGATGCATCCCCTTAATTATCTTGGTAGTTTTCAGTTCCATGTTATAATGAATTCTATCTGCAACTATTGAGAAATGACAAATCAGAAGTGACAAGTATTGATCAAATATTTTCTGCAATCAAATTTTTTCAAGCAAAACTGAAATGTGAAAACTTAAGTGTTTTTCTGGATCATATCTCTTTTCAATAAGTTTTTCTATGGAAAAAACTCTAAAGATTGCATTTGGTCTCTCTTTGTTATGATTAATTTCATTTTGACTTTTTTGTAAAGTGAAATCAATACAAACATCTTACAGATCATTATAATATCATCGAGTGTGCTACACGTAAACCGAATTATATACATGTAGATCAGGGAACTGCACAGTAAAATCCAACCCGAACAAATATCTGTAAAGCAATAGCCTGGTAGAGATCTTGCATAAACCACCATGTTTCATTGACAAAGCAATATATTTAGTAGACAAAATAATATGTATCTCTAATGAGGTGTTTAAATTTCAGTCCATGTTTCACCTTGTAGTATTTCTATTTTATGAATGAACAGAACCATTAAATTAAAAATGAAATGAGGTGGTAAATCATTGATTTGGTTGTATGTGAAGTTGCCGTATGCCTCTGGATTTTTCGGGGGAAAAAAAAAAAGCTTGCAAAAATGTTCTACAAGTGTTGCCTCATTTTATTTAACTAAAACCTCATTCCTTTAAATTCTGGTCTGTTGGAAATCACCAAGAAAAAGTCAGGCACTCTAACTAGGCATGGTTTAGTTTAATGGTCAGGTAGCCCAAACCGCTGGAGCATTGGTTGTCTCTTCTATTTGACATATAATGGTTCCAACTTTTCTAAGGATGCTGGCAGCTTTAGAACAATCACAGTTTGAAGTTCACAATATTAGGCAGACCTTTAAGTGTAATTAGACAGTCACTTGCAAAAATCTCAATTGACACTCCTAGTTTCCCATGTTGTGCAGCACTGTTAGCTTGGCTCTTGGTTTCAGGAGTGCCGTGGCTGGTCATCTTCCTGCCAGGGCTGGTTCTCCTACTGCCCCTTCATAACAGCCCAGTCTTAGGACCTCCCTGTAAACTGATTGCTATAATATTGAATTCTTCATGGTTTTAAGGGCATAGTGGCATGAGTCTGATTTCAAGAAGCATCTGAAGCCTTGCTAATGTTGTGAGTCACAGAGGAAACACTAAAACCAAAACTTCACGCAATTCTGATCATAGTCAACATATTGAAACCTTTAGGCTTCCAATGGTCAGAATTTCTGGTTAGACATAGCATGGTAGAGAAAAGTCTTAAGGCTTAGGCTCAATAACTGGCTATCTACCTATGTCTTCAAATACTTACTGTTGTGATAATACTCTAGTCTCAGCACTTGAAAGATAATGTAATGTATCTTGTTATAGTAGGTGACGCTGACAGGAAAAAGCAGTGTGCTGTTTCTTTGAGCAACTGATATTTTCTCCAAGGAAGTTGCCATGACTCTTTAGAAGTTCCTCTTCAACTTTCAAATCTGTTTGTCTTGCTGGAATCTGTATCTTCAAGACATCTCTTAAACATACTGTCAAAGAACCAAGAAGTTAAACCAAGAAACACCCACTTTCTCTGTGAAAAGTGGTCATTTTCTTCATCTTGGTAGTGGCCCTAGGTGAAGATTGTTGTGAGAAACCTATGATTCCTAACGTGACTGTTACTGCACCTGGCTTAGTTCTCTGTCTTCCAGTTTAGCTCAGAGCTGCTCAGTGGCCTCCAAAAAATCACACACAAATCATTCCATTCAGGTAATTATTCTTTTTCTGCTGTTAGAAAAAAGTCATGACAGCTCTCTACAATTCTAGCCTCCATGACATTTAAAGACTTCTTTAGGGTCAGCAGCCACAGAAGTGAGGCTATTCATATGAATTGTGATGGCCCAAAGTCTGCAACTGTCACCTGTAAGGGAAACAGAAGCAAATGTTGCTGTCTGTCTGTGGAAAATTTTTGATGGGCATAAAGCATGAAATCCAAAACCTGTCCCTTGCCATCAAACCCCAGTAGTACTGGCCTCTCCAAATAACTTCAAGTATTGCAGCTGGGTTAGTCAGTATGAAACTACAGCCTGCACAATGGTAGAATTTATATTTGAAATAGCAACTACTTGATAAACTTCAATCTTAATGGGGAGACTCTGAACTTCAAATTTTTTTCTTTTTTTTCCATTAGATCAGCTGGATAAATAGAAGATATTACCTCTCCGTAGTCTCTTGAGCACTGGGGGTTATTCTGTCACTGATACATGTAGCTATTGTAGACTTGATTAAACATGTGGTAAGGATTTTGATGACTGAATTTCTACATGTGAGTGTGTACTTGCATTTCAGCTTTCCAAAGCTGAAGATCTCTTTGCGTTCACTTTCTCTGGGCAGGAAGGCCTAAGTTTTTATATTCAGCATTCTGGTTTTGATGTCCAAATCACCAGGTCCCAAGCTGTGGAAGGGAACTGACTTTGCCTCTGAAAATCGGGCTCTCTGCCTAAAAGCAGTAACTGTGGGAAACTTGAGCCTGAAACAATAAATCTTTACTGATACAGAATGACCTGCGAGTAAGTTAGCATCGTGTACTCAGTTGTAAAATGTGTATTGGATACATAAGACGTGACACTTTTGTTCTCTCTTTTCCTGATTGCATGATCTATGTACTTTGCTGTCACGTAAAGAACTTCTGATCTGCGCATGCTAAATGCTATATTCTATCCAAATAAGTTGCAGAAAGGACTGTGTAATTTACTTGCACTTTGTAACTAAGCAGCCTATGGAGAGAGAATAATTTGCTGAAAGAAAGATCAGGTAATTTTGAGTGACAAAGTCAGGAAAGGCTCTTTTGCAAGACAGTTCATGAACAGAAAATGACAAGAGGTGTTGCAAATCTTTGTTTTTGTTCAATATGAAAAAATGTTGGTGGTTCTGAGTTGGTATACTTACCAAACTGATTTCTGACAGTTGTGGACTTTTAGCATGTTCCTCAAGGGCTTATAAGTCTGGTAACCCCTGGATCAGGAATCTTAAAAAAACAGAGACACTAAGGTAGTTGGTTAATCACTTTCAAAATTTAGACTGGCTTCTTAATTTTTAACATATGTGTTATTTTCCTAGGAACATACTGAAAATACAGCACACTGAGATTTGTTACATACAATCGGTCTTAAGCTTTGTAGCACCCCAGTACAGAAATGGCCCGTGGTTCTTTTGTGGAAGTGGCATGCCTGTCTCCTGTACCACCGAGCCTTGTCGATTGATGTGACGTGGCCTGGATTTGCCAAAGGGGCTGCTGACTTACCATTTCTTGGTCATTTTTCCATTGGAGGTCACTTACAGCCTTTTTTTCCCCCCACTGTTTGAAAAATGCTCTGTGAGTCTGTAAAGAGCCTCTGAAATGAATAACAATGAGGTCAAAAGAAATAAAATGAGCTTGTTACCATGATGGCTGTTGAAAATTTATGAGACCTGCTTTGTGCCAGCAAAACAAACTAAGCTGCCTTCTGCCTATCTGCAAGAAAAATGCCCTTTATAAAAAAACCCAAACAAACCCAACAACCAAGCCCAAGGAATCTTACGTTGTTTAAGTGCAAAGGTGTGGGAACTTCTCAGCTGGAACAGCTGTAAGATTCTTAATGCTTCAGTCTTCTTTTTTTTTTTCTCAGACAGCATTAAAAAGCTCTTTCTGATTTGGGTTGTGTTTTTAAGGAAGCCTGTTCAAAAATCAAGCAGAATCCATTCATTCATTTAAGGGAAAAAGAAAAAAAAAAAGGGGGGGGGGGCGGGGGGCAAAATTGATTTGCATTGATTGATAAAATCCTAAATCAGATATTCTGTGATGCCTTATTCTACAATAATCCATTTATATCTGGCATTAAAATATTGCGGAAATTAAGGCCTTGCTGTGTGAAAAGCCACGTAAACTCACACTAGCATAGTCCCTGTCTTGAAGGCAAAATGGACATAGAGGAATGGGAGGAAAAGGGTGAGGAAAGCGTGCAGACATCAAGTAACTTAAACATAAGGTCACATCAGGAATTTGTGACAGAGCTGGGAGCTGTAGATTGTGTGAACCCTAGTCAATGTCTTTGTCATGGGCTTATCTCTAGTCTTCTGGAGATGTAATTTTTTTTTTTTAGTGAAAAGTATTATTTAAAAGTATTATTTATATTATATTTTAATATAATAATATATATAATATAATAATATATAAATTATATTATATATATATGTTTACTCAGTTACATTCATATTTGTAATGACAAATTTACCTTATAATTTGAATTCTGCTTACCATAGTGTCCAAGATCCAAATTATTATGAAAGTTTTTTTTCCTTATTTTCCTTTGAAAAATCCCTTAAGGCCCGGGTTGAGGCAGAGTGGTGAAAGTAAGGAAACCCAGTTCTGCCATTGCTTGTGCCACCCCTGTTTTGCAGATAGACTGCCATATTCACAAACTCTTTCCAGGGATTTCCATTGAAACATAAAGAAGAGCAATGTGCTTTAGAAATCTTGAAGATCAGTTTGCTTCAGAGATCACCCAGCAAAAAAAGTTGGGCTAATCTATAGCCTTTAAGGAAGATTATTGTATTGACTCTGATTTCTCCATGCAGTGTTAATACAGTGTTTGATGCTGCAGCACCTCATGTACGCTGGCTGCTTTCATAGAAATATATATACAGGGTCTCACGGGATGGAGCTTTTTTTCTTCACAGCAGCCCGTATGGTGCTGTGTTTCTGATTTGCGACCAAAACAATGTTGATAACACACCAGCATTGTATCTGTTGCTGAAGAACAGTTACACAGCGTCAAGGCCTTCTCTGTTTCTCACTCTGTCACCCTCCAGCAGGTAGGGTAGGTGTGGACAAGAAGTTGTCAGAGGACGCAACTAGGACAGCTAACTTGAACTGAGCAAAGAGAGATTCCATACCATTTAATGTCATGCTCAGCAGGAAAACTGGAGGGAAGGGCGGTTAGTTTTGATCAGCAGTTTACGGCACCATCTTCAGCTTCCTCTGATTTATTGATTGGTGTGTTCTCAATGCTATTTTGGTCACAAATGCAAGATGCAGCACTACGAAGAAAACCAGCTCCATCCCAAAGAGCCCCAGTACAGTTCGTGATCTCAGCTTGGCTTTGCTGAATGCAAAGTTCTGGGGTAATACCCCTGGGTCACGTGAACAAAGAAATGCACAGCAGTTAGAAGAGCAGAACCAGTTGGGGGAGAAAGGAAACACAAAACAAACTACTATGCACAATCTTTTAAATGAAATGTCCTAAAACTAGCTTTGTGAGGCATGTGGAGCTTTCTTTGTGTATTACTGTTATTCTACTTCATAGCCTAAAACCACTCGTTTGTTTTCTGAACTTGCTTTGCAGAAGTGAATTAGAGGAAAGGGTGGAAGAGAATGAGGAATTTAGGTCTGTGAAAAAGTTGTTATACACAAACTGGGTATTTTTGGTACTCTTTCATTCTCTTCCACTTATAATGTGATCAAATTTCTGTCTCTCCAGCTGATGAATCCAATTTCATTAGGAACTCAGTTTTCTGAAACCTGTGTCCCTTTCTCCTCACCTTTGAAGCTTCCTCTTATTATAATTCTTTTACACATTTGGCTATTTATTTCCTTCATTGTCCTTTTTTTATCTGTTTGCATTTCATTCTCTTGCTGAGTCCTAACAGGACCCATTTTTCCCCACAAGGTCTATATCAGTACAGTGCCACCGGTGCAAGACATTCCAGTGATGTATTGCACCTATACATCATCAAAGCAACAGGGTTTTGATAAACAGCTTTCTAATACATCATTAGATCATCACTGATGGCACTTTGATGATGTATTATATTAGTACATCATCAGAGCACTGTCATTCCAGTGATGTATTTATAAACAGATGGTGCTGTCATGCGAGAAAGAAGGGAAAGTAGAAGAGAACATTTCACTCTGTTACAGTACAAAACGTGTCCCCACCATTCATTCAATGAGACTAAAGACAAAGACCCTGTGAAGGCATAATTGTCTCATTAGGTGTATTAGCAATAAGTCCATTGACTTCTCTATTCGGCACCTAGTAAGCAGGCAGATAATCCTTTTGACCAGTAGTACATAGAGCTCTTTGAAACATATTTTCATGTTTGTTATCACTCAGTCATAAAGTTAGGTTTATATATTATTTTTTCATAGTTGCATGCTTGTATGTATAATTAAAATAAATTTTATTTTATATAGGCATACTAAAATTGTATTTCTAGCATACGGTGTTGTGCTCAATCAATCAAGTTGGGAGACTCCAGCAGCAGCAGATGCACTTGGCACACCACTGGACATTAAGCTTTTACTCCAGAAGCTCACTAGAATATTTTCCCCTAATTCTGTAGGATTGGTTTCTCCCCTCAAAGCCATGGCTTTGAATGAGTTTGAAGCTGCAAAACAATATTATTGATGAATTTCTCATGCTCCCAAGAATAATTACGTAGCAGGGGCAAAATTTTTTAGGTACAGAAAAAAAAAGGAGCAAGTTACCATTTTCACTTTGAGATACAGATCTTGTTCTGTGTCGTATCATAACTGCTGAGATAACTATTGAATTTCTGTCCATATCAACTGTTTTGAAAGCTAGCTGTGTAGATTGTTAGATAAAATCTTCTGTTATTATTTCCCCTAAATGAATAGGATCATCAACACATTAATATTCTGTGTTTGTGCATCTGTTGCTTTTGTATCATCTTGCTGAACTGTACTATTTAACTACTTTTGCTGAGGAAGTCTTTTCATATTTCTTTTTTAGGTGAGGAAACTGAGAAAGGCAAAGACCAGGTGAACTGTCCAAATCACACAGAAGTTTACACTGGGGCTGTCAAACTCCAAATACTCTCAACTTTGGTCCAACACAACGCAGCACAAATGACACAGCAGGTAGGCCGGTCTTACGCCGGGGTGTATTTACAAGGCTATGGTTTGGGATGACTGCGGTGAAATGTGACCAAAGTTTTTATCCAATGTTTTTGTTGAACATCTGGTTTGGACATTTGATTTTCATACATTTTTGGTAGAGTCCTCCCTATCTCCAATTAAAAAGGTGGATATTTTTAGGAAGACATTTTTCAAGATTCTTTGCAAGATTAGTCATCAAAATTAAAATTGTGTCCCCGCAAAAGATATACTTGCCAAATATATAACACGTATATAAAATATGCATAAAAACAATTATTACAAAAAGTGTATTCCAAGTATCTAGCTGTGTTGAAGGAGGACAGGAGGTGATGTGCAGTGAGATTTGCTTTCTGAATTGTGTCTTATTCCTTTAAGTTAAGAGTAAAAACTTATAGTGCAAAAGGGACTTCAAAGTTAAACACAGTTTCATTTTGCACACGGACAAATTTGCCGTGTAGAATTGTAGGTGAATCTGTGTGAGAAAGGATATTCCATCAAAATTGTGTATGTAGCAGTGGATATATAGGGGGGAAAAACATATACGTTGCTTTCAGCAAAGATTCGTCAAAAGGAACATAAGCATGCTGCCTAATCAAAACAGTAGCCAGCACAACGTAGTATCTAGAGCTAAAACTTAATAAAATCACTGGCAGTGTGGGTCTAATTTCCTTCTTTGCATTGTTTGCCTTGAGTAATTGTTGTTCTAATTCCTGTATTCCAGTATTCCTTGTAAAGTCACAGAACAGAAATAATTTCAAGACAGTGAATTTCATAATTGAAATACATGAGAAAAATTAGTAAAGAAGGAGGTACTGTTATATTAATTCTACAGATGGAGAACTGAGCACAGAGAAATAGGATCTTTTCCCTGAGGTCCTTGTGTCTGTAGTAGAGATGAGACTTAGAGATGAGAAGATATGCCAATCTTCAGTGTTTGGTTCTAGTGTCTCCACTATAATTTTCATGTTGCATCTTGGCACATGCAGTGAAAGCACCAGGTGTGTATAAAGGGAGGAAAACCCAAACGAAATCAAAGGTGTACTGCAGCTGTACTTCTTAATGCAGGAGTCTCTGACCTGGGGAACACTAAAGCGTTCCGAGGTCTGCAGGGTTCCCCTCAAAAGTCTGAGCTTGTGCTAAAATCCTTCCTGCATTGAGGGACAGAGTTTGAAATATATTACCGCATTGCATTTTGCCAGACCCGAAACCAAGTCGCAGAAGACATCACTAATGCCAACGATATGCCAGGTTATGTCAGCAAGAGCGTAGCCCATAGGTCACTAAGGCAAGCAATCCTTCCCCTCTGTTGGGCACTCAGGAGAGTATATCCAGAGGCTTGTGTGCGGTTTAGGGTACAAGACATGCATTGACAAACTGGAGCGAGTCCAGCTAAGGGCTACCAAGATAGTCGGGGTCTGCAGCATACGGCGTAAGAGGAGAGGCTGAAGACCTTGAATGAGTGCAGTGGCTCTTCAGGCATGGCTCAATATGCCTAAATATTGTGCCGCTTTCTTCCCTAGAGGTTCTATGTTGTTTGGGGATTCAACCAACACAATATGAAAAAGGGAAAATAGCGTTCCAGCTGTGTTCAGTAGAGGTAGTGGATCTTAGGCTGTGGAGATTTGCTGGCCAAATAGGAAACAGAAAACTGTGGATATATGCAAGTCTCGTGAAAGTCTCTGAAGCTTGGCATTTGGAGAAGGATAATTTTGTTTATTGGAGGTAATGAAAAATACTGCTTGGCAATCACTGTTTAGCAGTGTTTTGTGCTCAGAGATGGAACAAAACTGGTGCCAAAACTATTCATGTTAGATTTATGCAGTCATTAAAATTGAAAGTAGGTGGGGTGTTCTGTACTTACCATATCTTCTGCTGTGGGGATTCAAACAACTTCTTTTAACACTGGTGAGTGTTTTCCACTTGAAAGGTCTATCAGATTGAGCTCTGGTGTATAAACTACTATATGACTATTCAAAGAGTGCAGCAAGGTCTGAATTTTTCTCAGCTCTTTCTGTGTAGCACACTACAGTAGCCATGACGTTTCAAAGAAGAGCGGGCAGGGTCATCTAAGTCATAGCAGCAACCCGATTAGCTGGTTTTAATCACACAAACAATTTTAGCTCAGTAGGGACTTGGGGGATGGTTGTCTGTAAAACTTCCAAAAGTCAGTTTTAGGAGAATATTGTGACAGTTATTGTAACAAAGGAAATAACATGATGTAGTAGAAACAGATTCCTTTCAGGAGGGAACAGTCTTAATTCTAACAAAAGAATCTCGTAGAACAAAATGGTCTCGTAGGTCATTCAAGCTTTCTTTTTTTTTTCCCCAATGATAGACAATGTGGTTATCTGTGTTAAGACATATTTATTTATAAAAACCAAAATTTCCTCAGTCAAAATAGAAAATGCTGTCAAATACGAATATCTGGTTGCTTTCTATACAAATGTAAATAGTAAAATGTATTCTTAATTAATGGTCACTTTCGCATTATTTTATGCAAAAGGTGGATGAAAAGAAATCTGAAATTCTTGTTTTAAAAATTCAATTTATTGGTCATCTGCTTCTTTAGGTTACAGTCTATCTATTGTAGCCAGAGACAAACACATAACTAAATGGAAAAAATCAGCTTTAAGGAGCTGATGAGTGGAGGAGCGCAGAGCCTGCGGTGCGGGCAGGCCCACCCCAAATTGAGGTGTATTTTATGCACAAGGGTGAAAGCATATCTAAAGAAAGCATGACATTTTCTAATTATTATATTTTTTATTCCCTTTGGTGAAATTGGGAGGGGGTAGCAATGTTGGGCTACTTGAAATACATATATTGCTCTGAAGACAATATTTTAAAACAATATGAGGAGTTCTGCTTAGTGAAAGAAGATACTGTTCTCTGGTAGGCAGACATAGACTAGGTCACGTAGCTAGAAGGAAGTAGACCATGAATGTGTGCATTTCCCTTTACTTGGCACTTTTAAACTCAGATTTGTGATACTATGTTCAGTTTTGGACCTCTAGTACAAGATGTTGATAAACTTGATCAAGCCCAGAGATGGACCCCAAGGTAGTCAGGGGCTGGAAGGGAGGGAAGCCAAGGGAAAGAGTCTCCTCTGAGCTTTTAAAGATGGCTTTAAATTTATAGCTGTAGCCTTTCTCTGGAGTTTTCTTGTTGGATAAACCTGTCATAAGACCCACTTTAAAGAATATTCTTTCCAAATGTTACATTGATTGATATGACCTAACAGTTTCTGCTTATTTGAAATGTGAAGCCTTCCTTTTTGAAACAGTGAGATTTAAATGGGAAAGGCCAAAATTTTTTGGCATGTGGGCAATACAGAAATATCTCCAAAATGGGTGTCTGAGGTCATATGTGAAAAGAATTAAAGTATACTTTAATTTTAAATATACATAATAGAAATGTGAGATATTTGGAGTCATGGTACGATTCGTCGGCTGCGAGAGGCAAGTGTTATTTAATACCAGTTATGAGTAAAATGAAATAATTTATTATTTCATTTGGGTTTCATTCAATGTAAGATGATTTCGCAAGCTTTCAGCAATTATTTTCTATATTGATCCAGGTTAAGGAAACAAACTCCTTCCTGGTCTTTTGCTTCAGAAGCAAAAGGAAAGCGTTGGAGGCCCTAAGTACTTTTTCAGATACAAAAGAACATTTATATCAATGTAAGTATAAAGGAGTAGATCTGAAATGTTGGTCAGCCAACTGTGTGTGTCAAAATTATTAGTTATTATTATTAATTATTATTGTTACTGCAAATGGGACATACAAAGGGAAATCATGCTTTCTGTCAGAAATGTGAAATGAGATTGATATTGGGTAGTATTCCATTATTTCAAGATGCCAACAGTTTTGACGCTCCAATTGCAATTACCAGAGATAGTGGCTCAGCAAATTGAGACGGAAATTAAGTTTGATCGCATGAGAGAGAGAGCACCTTAAAGAGCTCTCCCTCCCCCTCTTTAAAGGTTGCAGATTTGCCAGTAAGCTTTTTCCTCAAGAAAGGGGGAGTGTTAAAAAAAAGTCATAAGTCAGAGAAATCTCAGACACTATGGAAGTTCAGGCGAGTTCATCAGCTGCCTACAAATAATGTTGCTAAACACTTTTCACTGATGTGGCCTGCTGTTCTACATCACGTCTACTTTTTATCTAGGGCCAGGCTCAGGCTAGCTCCTTGTGTCCTGCCAACATACTCCGTCAAGTCAAATAGCAACATAGAATTTTTTCTTCTACTTCAGAAACCATCATCTTGATGAATTGCTTTCCTTTATTGAAGTATGGAGGTTTTATACAGTTCCTACAGAGATCTTTACAGTTCTCTGTAAAATTTCTTTTTCAGAAATTTCTTGGGGGGAGATGGGAAGCTTATTCCATGGTTGAATCAAGAACGAATAAAGATGACATATATGGTAAGATATATTAGGCAATTTCAAGTAGTTAGGAATTTAAGTAAACGTAGTACTTTGCACTGGGTCGCAGAACTGCTGTAAAGAAAAATGGGATCCTCTTGACATGTCCCCCTGTAATATCTTGAAAGATATTTTAATTGTTTTGATACTGACATTTGTAAAAAGGAAATGTAAAGATAGAACGCATGTTTGATGTGGAGAGCAGGAGAAACTCTGCAAGCCAAAAATCAAAGCTGAAGCAGATGCCATCCTTTCCAGGCCAGCTGAATTTAATACTCATTGCTATGTATTTAGGGAGGTTAGTTTGTTAAAGACTCACAAAAGTCTACCACACTGCCAAACAAAATAATAATCATTCAGTTGTCCAAAAAGATAAAAATACAATACTAGAGGCACAAAAGCACACTGTTGAATAGTTGCATCTGAACTGCTGCTGTTGTGGTTCTGTAACTCATATCATTTGCTCATCAGTTGTTATACAAATCACATTTTTGTGTGATATTTTATAGACTGAATTGAATGTCATCTTTTGAGCCTAGGTGTTGATGATCAACATGTGTCTGACTACGGACTTATATGTATATGGTCAACAATTTCACGATTTTTTATTTCAAGCTAGGATTTATATATGGGGCTTGATTTATTTTCATAAGTGAGCAGAGGATCTAAATCATGTAGAACTGTGCAAATTGCCCTTCCTTGGATCACTGGTACCCTATGCAGTCCCCAAAAGGTCTTGGGAATGTGGTGAACCTTCCCTGAGAGTCAGGTTTGTAATGGCCAAATTTCATCTCATTTTACTTCTGTCATGCGCTATTAATTATGGCTTTGCAAGCACAGCCTTTCCTTAATTTGATATAGGATTTTAAAAGCTTATGCAATTAAATGGGCATACAATGATCAGCAGACACTACAGTTTAGAAGAATAATATTTATTAACTTGTAAAAATGACAGTGATTACAATCCAAGTAAATGTTTCAGAAAACATGGAAAGCTCTGGCTCAGCCTCAGCAGTGAGGAGCTCCTATGATAGCGCTGAACCCAGGACAGTTTATGCCTTCTCTAACATCCTGCATATTCTTGGAAATGTGGACCTCTGATCACCTCCCAGTGCTACAGAAATAACTGTCTAATGAAAGAAGTAGGCTTTAAATGTCATTAGGCATAGTACAGAGTTCGTAATTACAACAGAATGCTGTGTGGTCATGGAAGACGTCAAAGTCTGAGCTGGTTTTGCTGTAGCGTTTATGTAGCCTCCAGGGACAATTATTCTTTAGAAATATTCTAATTCATTACACACACTGTGGCATCAACTAAGCTCTGACGCACCTTGGTGGAGGGATGACCTTCCTGGTAGTTATCTTGGAGACTGAGAAGTGTGTGCAGTTTTTGTATGAGAGTTTGGGGGATGAATCTGCAGTCAGTGCCCTTCTTTGTTCTTCTGACCACATATTTTTCTCTGTGAGGAGTTAAACTTTTATTTCTGAGGCAGCAGGCTACTGTGGTGCGAGGTGGAAACTGAAATTTCATCTTCCCCGGCAGTGAAAGCAGGCAGTGCAATTCACTGTATAGAATCAGCAATAACAGGTTTTTGTCATACCAAGGCTGTGAGAGGGCTTCATTTGTCTTGGGAAGGAATTGCATTCAGAAGAGCGGTTGTGCGGTGTACCCTGCCGCTTCCAGAGTCCATGTCACTATAGAAGGGGGCAACTGCAGGTAATATTCACAAAAGTAGGTGTGGTTTCGGTCACTGGAATTAAGTTAATTCCTTATAGATACCAAAAGGTATGCTAATTGACCATCACAATAGTAACATGAAGAATTAGTTCTGAAACACAAGATGTAAAGTACTGTTAAAGTCGTAATCAAATAAATACACAGGAAGAACACTTATTCCAATACCTCAGGTACTCCCTTTACTTACAAGGTCACTTAACCTGCCTTCCCAGGGTACAATTTTTTGTCCAAAGGCTTGTGTAGTAGTTAAAGTATCAATCGTAAATTGCTGTAATTTGTGGTTCCAGCACAATCTAAAAATTACAGGGGATGACCCATTACATGCGTGTATATAAAGACACAGCTTTTGCAACTGTGTCAGGCAAACTCCTATTTGTTGACCTTTATCGACCTTTCTGTGTCAGGGACTTCTTGGCTTTTCTGTACCTATAAGTATTTTACACATAAGGTACCAAAATTGGCTCCTTAAATTAATTCAGAGCATGTTTCAATCTAAAAACTAGAATATCAGTTGCAATAGATATTGGATGCTAAATTCCTCCATACAAACTTTTAATTTGAAATCTACTGTCTTTCATTTATTTCCAGGTTGTTAAAATCTAGAGTTACCTGGTTTTCTCAGGTGGTCTTTTGTTTGTTTAGGGAGAAATTACATGAGCACTTTCAAAACACCCCATCCTTGGAAAGAAATATATATTGATTTATTTTGAAGTTGAATTAACTACAATATACAGATGATATAGAGGGAGAAGAAAATGCTGGTTCCTCAGGATTCTGATTGGGTACTGATGACATGATGGTGCATTATTAAGTGATAATTGTTTTATTATGGTGTTTACAAGGAGACAAATGGTTTGTGAATCAACGTACATGGAGACCACAAAACAAGTTGCTTATTGATCCACGAGCTGTTTGTGTCAAAGTTTGCTGCTCCGAAGAGAAAACAAAACCAATGTACTCCAGGGTGTATTCATAAGGATAATAATTTTGAAAGCCTGGAGTCTGAATTTACATTCTAAATTGGCTTAACTCTGAAATATGCTTTGCTCTTTAAAATATTGAATTGAAACACACATGCTGAGCCATGGAAAGCAATTCATGGCATACCTTTCGCTGCCATTGACTTTTGTCAGCTATCAGGTTGTGGGACTTCAGTAAACTCATTTCTGTTTCCTCATTTCCTTAAGTTGTGTTAGAAGTATACTTTGTCATTATTTTTATAACATGTTAAAAATGCTTTGCTAAAAAGATCTGCATTTTTGGAGATTGCAGACCTTTAAAAGTTGGTGAAATCAGATTAGTAGAGGGGCACATTTCCACTCTTTCAAATGGTGGAATAGTAAAGAGCATAAAGTTGTTGGCCTACATGAACATGGAGAGGTAGATCAGTCCTGCGGTCTGGTGCACACAACTTCCACTGATTTCAAGAGTACTGCACTGGAATATTCTACCAGTGTAATCTATCACAGGGCTTCTGATTTTGCAGGTCAGTGTCTTTAAGAATTCATACCCACAGACAAGTCACTGAAGCCTAATCGATCACTATGCATCTGCTGAACAGAAAAAAAACACATTTACAAAGGACTGCAATTTAGCTTATATGTTGTAAACCCTTAGAAAAAAGCTTCAGCAATGTCAGTTTAACTTGCAACTGAGATTAAAATAGGCACACAGAAATAGATATTGAGCTTAAACAGGGTAACATGGTGAATCGCCCTAACTCAGCAAAACGTTTGAGTCTTCATGGCCTAATAACACACTAAAAAAATCCCAAATCCCTCTTCTCTCCAAAGTCGTATTACATTCTACATTGAAGAGAAAGTTTGTGTAAAATTAAGCCACCTGAAAGAAAGAAAAGGGTTGAAGGATATTTTGTACCTGAGCACTTCTGGTAGAACACAAATATTTTTATTCAAGGCTAAGGAGTAGGTGTGTTCCTTTGGTGTCTGTGTTTCTTCTTTCATAAGAATCGCTCACACATTTGAGGGCCTTCCCAAACTGATGCATGCTTGTGTTCAACAGCTTGATCTTTTGCATGCATTGTGTAGGGACTATTATGAAAAATAAGGATCTACTGAAATGCCTATTCTATTTCCTTTAGAGATGTTTTTAATCTAAGCACAATTTCAAGGAATGCATTAGCAGATGAGATAATTCTAAAGTAACAGTTAAGGAAAAATAGAATCTTTTAGCGACTAAATGATATATATCTTGGTTTTGATTGTATATAAATACAAGGTGGGGTTTTATAAGATGCAGATAATCTCACAAATGTGTAATGTATTCTGTACCAAAAATAGGCAGGTTTTGAATGGCATGATCACGTACTGATCATCAACTCCTGCAAACTCCTCATTGCAATCAGCAGGATTTTTAGGAAGCTTAAATAGACAATATAAAGCTGTAAATTTCAATATGAGATAACTTGATTTTTTTGCAACCTGACACTTGTGCATGAAGTCTAAAGCATGAATAATTTTACACTAGAGTCTTTCAGTTATTCATGTGCAAAAGCATTTTCAGGATTGAACCTTTGCTTTCATTTTTATAGTGGCGTTTTTCTTGGTTTTTTTACATATTGGTCAAACCTAGTAGAATAATTCCAACTTTTTGCATCCTAGTGAAAACCCAAAAGTTAAGTGTTACATTATTTTAGTTTATTTTACTTCAGTGTTTCATTTACTTTTGTTTTATTTAAAGCTGTATGAGCAATGCTACAAGAATACTAAAGACTCTTTAATATGTTTAGACCAATTTGCAGAAAGAATAACCCAATTAGGAAGACTTTTCTAACAGTCTAAGTTTTAGCTCATAAATACAATCTTCTACTACTTGGTCTAAGGGAAAATTACTGTTCTCGTACCACAGAGGGAGTAATAGTGAATTGTATTGGGTTAAGAGCTATGGGATTAAAAATCTTTGGGGTGGGGGTGGGGAAAGAATCTCCAATGCTACATCCTTTGCAAGAGGTAGTCACTGTTGAATTTTCTCTAGTCTTGTTGTACAACTACTTCAAATGTAATACTACCTCTTTAACGTAACATGCCGTCAGTGTGCCTCTTCCCCTTTGAATTTCAGAACTGTTGGAAGTCTTGACTGTCTCTGCTAGTAGAACAACTTCTTGTCACCACTGCTGCTTTTGTGTCTCTACCTGCAATGCTGATTCAGAGCCTCTTTCCGAGAAGAAAAGTGACAATATCTTAAACAAGGCCTGAGCATTTGTCTGAAGTTAAACACTCTGTTGTATGTTTTTAGAAAGAGGACCCACCTTGGCATTTTCTCAGTTGTTTTCCTAAATCAAAACTTACATTCTTCCAGTCTTAAGTCAGGTCTAAGATACTTGCACCGTATCTTTGTATAAGCTTCATTTTCTTAACGTTGCTGTTTCTGAAAATCCCTAATGTATCCATTCTATGACCAAGGGAGACTGAACTTTTCCTCCACAACAGCCTCCACAGTGATCTTTTGTGAATCTCTTCCTCACTGAAAATCTGATTAACCTCTTAGCAAACCATGCATCATAAAGAGGTCACTGCTGTGTCCTGACTTGGGCTGCCCTCTTGTCCACTATCCTACACGTAGAGCTCCTGTGGAGAACGGTGATCTCTGCCACTTGCTGAGAAGGAATGTTTGAGGGAACATATATTTTTACAGTTTGTTTGTAATCATAGGTATCTCTTAGATTTGCAGTCAAAGGCATTGGACCAGGGTGAGTCACAAGGTGTCAACTAATATAAACTTTTTATAGAATCACAAAATGATAGAATTATTGAGGTTGGTAGGCACATCTGGAGATTATCTAGTCCAACCCTCCTGCTCCAAGCAGGGTCAAATAGGGCAGCTTGTTCAGGGAAACGTCCAAATGGGTGTTGAATAACTCCAAGAATGGAAAATTCACAGCCTCTTTAGGCAACGTTTTTCCAGTGTTCAATCACATCCAAGAAAAATAGCTATTTCTGATGTTTAAATAGAATATCTTGTATTTTGGTTTGTGCTTGCCATCTCTCATTC
Source organism: Larus michahellis (assembly GCF_964199755.1). Classification (NCBI taxonomy): domain Eukaryota; kingdom Metazoa; phylum Chordata; class Aves; order Charadriiformes; family Laridae; genus Larus; species Larus michahellis. Next base: position 14,250,450 of record NC_133903.1, on the reverse strand, counting down.
TTTCACTGGGTACCACTGAGCTCCATCTGGCTTAGTATTCACTGCTTGTGAATAAGGAATTGATAGCAAGACTAGAAAATGTCTATTGATTATTTATTATTTAAGTCAGCAAAAGGACCGTTTTTCAGGCTGATGAATAGGCCGAGGTCAACTACAGTAGTGAGAAATAGCCAGACATTGAAATGAATGGTACAGGACTTTCTGGCACAGAATTTAGCTGTGTTCTGCATGGTAAGGACCAACTTAAGGCTGGAAAGTAGATTCTACTATGTTCTTATGTCCTTACAGAATTATTTCGCAAGATGTAAAGATCCAGTTTACAAATCTCTCTGACCCCAGGCACATGGTTAGAAAGCCAATTCTTTTTGTTAAATAAAAGCCTTTGCTACCAGACTAAGCCATAAACTTGTAAAAACTTTTTACGATGCTGCTTTCTTCATCCACCTGCGGACTGTGTTCTCTGAAGCATAATCCTGCAGAAACATTTTTATCTGATTGTCGCCTGCCTTCCTTGAGACATGACTGCAATACCTCTGCTGCTCCATCAGCAGCACATCAATTGTACCCAGCTTTTGAAGCATTCTCTCATTGATCTTCCCTCCTTCAAGAACATGTGGAGAAGCTGCTAATAGCATCATCTCTCTAAAGGCTTCAGTTGACACCAGTTCTGACATTTGTAAAGCAAATGACACGCATTCATGGGTATAATATTTTAAAATCCCAGTAATTGTATGACTTGCAGTATTCTCTATTCTCCCCCCTACAATAAGCTTTTGTAATATTACTAAGAATCACAGGATCCCAAGATATGCTCAGTAGAGATATTTTGCTGAAACCGGGCGTATAACACTATGCTTTTTAAGCCCTTTATCAAAAATATAGATACAGTTAGGAAGGACTAAATTTTTGTGGAAAATGAATTATTGTCAGAGTTAATCAGGAAAAAACATTCAGCAGAAATACTCAATTCAATTTCAGGTTCGCCCCACCTTGGGCACAAACTGAACATGAAAAAGTGAACAATGGCATCTTACATGATTTTGGGTGGAAATAACTGTCTATAGATTGAATATGATGGGAATATTAGGACATTCAACATTGAAATCACATTTTTTGTTTACAACATATTTTGGCCTGATGACAACACATTTCCAAGTCCAGCCTTGTCCCTGTTTCTAATTACCTTACCTCGTGAAGTAATGGTAATAGCACTAAGCTTGAACCATTTGACACTTCAGCATATCACATGGTATTCAGAAATGCATCAATTCAGAAATACATCCATTCCACTAATCCATTATTGTCTATTTCTAAATCATTAAGCATAATGTGATTTTTTATGTAGGTTTACGGGTACATCAGTAAGAAGTAATGACTTTTATCTCATTTGAGTGTGTGCTTGGAAAGCTTTTGGGGTGTATCGAGATTTTATAACCATGATGAACTTACATTTTTAGCAGGTGGGAAAATCAGCGGCAGAATTTTTGAGACCTGTCAATTGAGAATAACTGTTTTATGAAAACTCTTAGGAAAACAGTCAAACACAATTTATAAGTAGGCTCAATAACTAGTCTCACTTGACAAATTTTTGTGGTCATGTTTTGTATCCATTGCTTTCTGTCTCTTAGACGTTTTGGTGGTATGTTTCAACTTTTAAAGATTAATTTGCAGTCTCCATAATTCTTAACACTTCTTATACTCTAAATGACATATTAGATCCACAGTGATGGAGATTTCTGCTCTGAGTTCCTGTAGTATTTGTTATGAAATCAGCCCAACTATGACTCAGTTACAGTTTCTTCACACATTTTTCTCAAAGATGCAGAGTTATATATTGTGCTGGTTCAACTCAGTGTGTTGTTTGAAATTGCTATTGACTAAGGCAACAGATTCAGGTGTGTCGAAGAACTGCCTATATAAACTGGATACTTTTAATACAGCAGTTTTACATTTATCTTTCTTGAATTCCCTGTATTCTCTTCCTCTTCAATGCCATACTTGAAATTCTTTCTCTGCTCACCTCATACGAAATCTGTAGCAAGTATTAATTACATTAAGCATAGTAATTATTGTTTTTCAGTCAGGAAATCAAGCACCCCAATTTATTGTAACGTCTAAATAAAAAAAAAAGAAAACTCGAGATATTAAATTCTTGAGAACACTGAAGAACAGCACAAGGCACTGTGTCTCAGTCTCTCAGATCAGACTTTACGTTCTTTACTTCCTTTCAAATTACTGTAGGACTGCAAATAATTTTCCAGATTAATTTTTGAATAAACAGTATAATAATAATAATTTAGAAGTTGCATAGGCTCTGTAGGTAGAAATAGGAATAGCTGAAGTAACTCTATATGTGGTCTGGAAAGTGGAATAATATTTGATGCTGAACTGAATGAGACAAACACCTTTCTCTATATAACTGTAGCTACATACATAAATATATACATATGTATGTATGCATGCATGCTTTTTTTTTTCCTCCCAGCCGGTATGTTTAAATTAAGTTCCCATTAAGGTTTCTATAACATACTATTTTATTTAGCTGCCCGTCTCTCATTTATGTTTAGCAAGTTGTGAGCTGCATTGATGGCAGCAGGCTCTTTCTCAGAGAATTGCACCGAGTTGCAGCAGCAGCAGAACACTTGGTATTTTAATACCGTGCCCTGTGACAGGGAAGGCGAGAGGGGGAGAAGCCATGGCTGAAATGCATTTGCAAGGGCTTTTTTATCGCCTCTATGGCACAAATGTCAATACAAGCCATTTTTTACCAGCTGGAAATCTGGCCTCTGATTACACTGCTTGCCCAAATGCTTTTGCAGAATGGGTAATGTTTTTGATTTTCTGATTTAAATTAAAATTTCCTTCCCCTGTAGTTTTTATTGTAAGCAGAATGCAAAATATAGTGTACTTGGAACGGTGCTATACAGAGGACACCACCCCCCACCCCAAATGTTTTATGCATGCTGCTGCTTTCCACACGGCAGAAACAAGTAACTTAAACAATACAATAAATTTTACTGAGACATAGATACAGGTCTTTTCTGGCTTGTCTATAAAGTAAAAAATATGGAATGATTTGCTTCCCCTTTAAGGAGGTTATTAGCTTGCTTGTATCTACCAGAGGAATAGAGGTGCACACAGTCTCCCATTATTCACCGGGTTTTTAATCTTGATCCCTGGCTTCTGCGATAAGTTATTGCTGGGGACTGGAATTGCTTGGGGAGTGATGCAGGTGCCTGAGGGCCAGCAAGTGGCTCTGTTATGAGAACTGGCTCTAATGATTAATGGTAGGATGCAGTGCACTACTGCTGACTTCATTGGGAAATACAACATTGTTAATTTTATCATTATAAACTCCCAGCACTGCAAGAGAATGTGTCTGCCTCCAGGATGGTGAATTTGATAAGAAGGCTTTTCTGATAAGATATCTCATACTCCCAGGGAAAAGCATTCATGTTTAATCAGGGAGTATTTAACTTGCAATCCAAATGTTACCAAGTAATATGTACAGGTCATTTTAAATTTGTGCTCTACAGTTCAGGTCATAACATTGTAAATGAGTTTGTATACACACTGAAGAAGGAATCAATATAGCACTGCTCTTTACAAAGACTGTCATAAGCCAGAGAAACTAAATATTTTTTCACTCGAAAGCGGGACAGGCTTTTTAATGAATACTAATACTACAGACAGATAAATACACACACACACACAGAGGGAACCACCCTGTAAAGTACTGGGCAACTTCCACTCTTGCGGATGTCAGGGTCTGATTTCAAAGCAAGCCACTGAGGACACGAGGGGTTGCATCCTCTCCCTATGAATGCATAAAACAGGTCGTAGGACTAGTTTGTAGTATTGGGGTAAGGAAAGACTGTAGTCCTTAGCGTGCCAATTCCGTACTTAGGTGTTTGTGGGATCAGCATGTACAGTGTCATTTTGCAAAGACATTTGTACTGGTTTAGGCTGGGGTAGAGTTAATTTTCTTCATAGTGGCTTGTATGGTGCTGTATTTTGGATTTGTGATGAAAGCGGTGTTGATAACACACCCATGTTTTAGTTATTGCTGAACAGTGCTTATACAGCATCAAGGCCTTTTCTGCTCCTCACGCTGTCCCGCCGGCGTTGAGAAGGGACAGAGCTGGGACAGCTGGCCCTGACTGACCAAAGGGATATTCCATAATAAATGACATCATGCTTGGCAATAAAAGCCGCAGGGAAGGAGGAGGGAGGGGTATGTTCCCCCAAGATTAAATTCTTCCTCCGTCTCAGTAAATACCTAATTTGTATCAAGGATTTTGTATAGTCTTGTCTCGGCCTCACCATAAATGTTCCTACATCTTCACTGCTCTTTACTGTATCTTCTCCCCTATTTAGATTTGTACCTTTCCTTCCATGTCCTTATCTCCCAACGCCTCCCCAGTACCTCATACCCTCCTAGCTATTTTTGGTTCCAAAAGCCGTTGAATAATCAGTATTTTGTTTATTCTGCTTGCGTGTTATGTGTCTTTCTGATATGTATGGTTTTTTCCTCCCTTTAATTTAAAGTTCTTCAGGTTATGGTCTTATGCCTTCTTAAACAATGCCAGAAACAGTTTGGCTGTTATTTAGTAGCTCCTTAGGCTATGCTAATGCATATGATGAAGACTATCAAATTTGTCAAATTTTCCATGAACGTAATATTAGCAGATATAAAGAAAACTTTGAAATAGTTAACTTTGTATTTTCATGAAAGATATCCAGTCTACGAGTTATGACATAAAGCAGAGAACAGCATTTGAAGGTAATAATGTGATTTTATGGAAAAACTAATGTGGTAGCATCACTTAGTAGGTCATTTTAAAACTAGACTTACTTGTCTTGAAACTGGAATAACTTTATAAAACTGAATGCAGAATGTCTTCTGCTGTGACTTGTGTTCTTTAACTCTATGTAATGTGTTAATCATTTGATCTGACTGGCTCTAATGAAATACATTTTGTTAATAATGTAGAGATTCCACTTGCCTTTTCTTTGAATGCAAACTACTGTTGTGATGCCTCGTTTTGTAACCTTGTCATGCCATTTAAGTGACATATTTGGTACGTGAATGGGGAAAGCCGTAGAAACGGCTGCGCATCGCAGTGGGGTTGGAACTAGATGATCTTTAAGATCCCTTCTAATCTGAACCGTTCTATGATTCTATGAAACTGCAAGTCCTGTCATTTAGTGGACAAACTGAACAAAACACTAGAGAGGGAACATGTCTGATTCTCCCATTGTGGTTTAGATCTACAGCAAGTGTTTCTTTTGTGAGGGAAAATTTTGCCAAATCAGTACTGAAACAAGTAATGTTTACCTACCGATAACCAAGAAATCAAAATTACAGCTAACCAATTTCAAAGCTTAGGTTTTGCCATTTCAGGTTGATTTATAAGCTTTAAGCTAAATGCTGCCACACTTCCAGACTTTACACCCTCTGGAAGAGGGTGGAATGGCAGGCTGATGTCTAGCAACTCTAGTATTCATAACACAGAAGTAACGGCAGCTGGTAGGATCAGCTTAAGTTAAGTAGATGATATAGTAAAAGCTTGTAGCTAAGTGGATAATGGAAATGACATCCTGAATCTCCAGAGAGATGGTAATCCATAGCAATCGAGATGACTCAGAGACAGAGAAGAAGTGCTTAGATGACTTGGATGTTAATGTGCGCAGACAGAAAATGCTGTGCACTTTTCCTGATAGCCCTGAAAGAGTTGAATTATCTGTGTTGTATTTGCATGCGCTTTTCAGTCTTGGAGTATTCTTCAGCGTATTGTTGGGAATGGAATTTGTGCATTTGCACAGAAGAACTTCATGGCTTAGTAAATGAGTAGTGGAGAGAGACAGCTGACTACTTCAGAGGTGAATCTCAAAAAGCTGAAGCTTTAGAAGTCATCACAGGAAGAAAGAGTTGATCCAGGTTTGAAAAGGGAACACGTGCTGAACTAGACCAGATTTCAAATTGCCCGACATCTTGTGTAAAAACAAACACTACTGCCTCGTGACTGTAAAGCGTCTGATCAAAATAGTGGGAACGTTTTAAACTCATTTTTCACTGTTATAATATTATACGATATACAGAGCCATTGAAACTCAGGCTGAGATTCTGTGCTCAGTTATTTGTACTTTAGTATCCAACAGGTATTAGAAGGATTTTTTTCCTCCAGTGTGTACTTGGCTATATGTATTCTGTTTGTTTTTCTGCCTTCCTCCGAAGCAACAAAAGTCAGCCATGGGTGGGAACAGAACCCCAGATAGGATGGGAAAATGCTTTGAAGCAATACAGGGGATCCTGTATCCTCAGTGTCTGAGGTCAAGAATGAAGCTGTATTTGGTTTTGGGGGGTGATTTTGTTTTGTTCTCCCATTCTTACCCTCCCTCCTGCCCCCATCCCCAACATCAGTCATATTGTCAGGGCCCTTTCAGGGAGATTTATTCTTATGGAAGATGGAGAGTAGTTTAAGAGCTGACTTCATTTAGATCTATATCTCTCCCTCAGAGTGTGTCTAGCGTCCTTAAGAAGAAAGTAGTAAAGTGGTGTTTACCTCTGACAGCTTTATTAAGAGAGATTAAACATTAACTTTTATGTGATTCTTAAGAAACTGATGAGCTAGGAGGCAACCGGTCCCTCAAAAAGGCTGTTCCCTGACTTGGTTAGGGCTTCACTGATCGTGCAGTGCTCAGGGCAGACCTGTGCTGGGTGGAAGGTCTTCCAAAAGCCTTGACATCAGGAATATAATCAAGGACAAGTGTGTTGGCATAAAAAAGGCCGGTATGTAGTAAAGAAACACTGGAGTAAATCTGTACCCTGTTGATGTGCTTCATTTCTCTGCTAAGAAGTTTGTCTTTTTTAGGTTTAACTTGAAGCTTAACAAATGAGAAACTGAGCAGAACACGTTGATTGATATTAAAGTTCTAACCTGACTGAACTATGATCCTCTTTTGGGAACTACGGGAGGCCGCAACCACCACATCGCCTCGGGCAGTGAAGAGTGTCTGTCCTTATCGCTTACTTACTGTGCGCTCAGATACCCAAACCCTTGTCAGTTATTTCACAGCAGTATTTCACTGAGCTGCGGTACTTTTCCTGTTTCACAAAGAGGAGGAAGAACAACTCGGGTTCAACCCCTTCATTTAGGCTAGTGCATTTAGAGGTGTTTTCTGCTGTCGGCTAGGAGTATGAAAACAGCACAGTTCAAGCAGTGAATCATAACTAAATCATTAATCCTGATCCTTTAGTCTTTCTGCCTGCGCCATGCTACTTAGTCTTCTGAGGACTAAAGTTTTTAGGCTTAAGAGGCCATATGGACAGAAACAAGACAGACAATTGGAGTGGATGGAAAGTTTTCCCTCTCTAAAACAAAGCTTTGTAAAAATCTACATATCACTGGCATGTAACCCAAAACAAGTACTGCTGTCCTTGTAGTGTGACATGCATATGTACATTATACTGCTGATACGTGGTGGACAGGTCTAAGAGAGATAGAGGTGTTATATTAGCACCACAGTCTCCTTGGGTCCCAGTGTATAATGGCAACATTTCATCTCAAAGGTGCCCAGACTACAGTGTTCCTTGTTTAAACAAAAGCACCAATTTTCTTGCAGCCTGCTTTTCGCATATCTACTTGCAAAATATGTATCTGACAAAATGCTACTATTATATGTAACCCTTTCCAAAAGACAGAAAATTCCACCAAAATAGTAATAATCCTTCACCACCACCACCACAAAAGCACGCACTCTGATTTTTGTGAGGGAAGAGCAGAACTTCTTGAGGATTTCATAGGCAGCATCTGAGTTAATCCTGGATATAATATTCCACTGTGGTTCTGGGGCCCGCTGTGCTATTAGAAATACCATTCTTCCCCTTATTTTCTTATTTAACTGATAAGATCAAACAACAACACATCTTCTACCTACTCAGGAATGCTCTTGATGGCATAAGACATAGCTTAGAATTTTTACCTTAGCAGACTTTATTGAATAGCTTGTTCAGGTGTCAGAGTAGTTAGGAAGTGATGCACTTTTCAGTAGAAACAAATTTGATCCAATTTAAAAGAGACAATATATATTGAAATACAATTTCAAAGCCCCCTAGGATCCCGAAGGCCGCCTTCTTTGCCAGCTTGGGTATTCATATACAGCTACACATTTGAGAAGCTGACATTGTGATTAGCACAGGTAGGAACAACTTCACAAAGGGTATGGCAGTGAACATTCAAAGTGTGAATTTCTGCTAAAAGAGAGAAGCCGTATTTTTGTGAGTTAGTTTTACGTTTGATATGAATTCTGAGAAATAGAAGCATGCATCCACCTAAAATTAGTCACAGACTTACTCTATTCTTAGCAGTCGAGCTTTGTGATCTGTAAAAGCAGTTTTCTTGTACTCTTTTACACATGGGTGGTTACTATAGCTATGCCTGAACAGGACTATGAAAAAGGAGCGAGACATGGAATGGAGGTTTTTTCTTTTTCTCTCGGAGATAACAGTGTGAAGCCAGGAGGCTGTTCTCTGCTCCGTGACACCTGTGTTCTGGGCTGGTGTGTTTGTATGTCCCAAAAGTTGCAGAATGACAAACTGAGGTAACATCAGAATTTTGCTGTTCCATACCCTGTGGCATATGGGAAATAGTCTAATTTAGTTATTGACATAGGCTTGTCACCTTGAGTTTCCATTTTCTACTTAATTGTTTGAAAAGTCCTTACACCTCTCCAAGGCATCTTCTCTTCCAGAGTTCTTCATAGAAAATGGAGAAAAATCATTGTTTCTAGGCTGTGATTCTTCTGGCCTATTTTAGATGTCCCTCTTTGGACATGATGATTCATTCTCTTATAGAAGTGCCAGTTGCCTTCCACTGGTTATACAAGGATAACTAACTGAGATGTCAACGTCTACTTTGTGAGCACCTAAGATTAGGCAAGGTGAATCCCCCTGCGACTGAGTAATATTCTATGAGTCAACGTAGCGCTGCTTCTAGCCATGGGAGGAACACAGGTGTTGGGCTTTTCAAGTGCTACTTAACTCCGTCTATCAGTGTGTCCCCGGAGGCATTTGTGGTCTCTCCTTCTTGCGTACTTAGGATCGTTGCCAAGAGTTGCACTGCTGTGTGTTTCTGCTCCCACAGTGAGAGGAGCTGTATAATGCGGAATCTAGCCTAGAGTCTCATTTGTAGAGGCTTGTGTGTGAACTTAGGACAAAACTTAACTTGCCCTGTCAGCTTCCTCTGCACTGCTGAGTGTTTAGAAGCAAACGTGATAAAGAAAGTAAAAATGCAATTAACAAAGACCGATAGATACAAAAGCCCAGAGCCAGTTTTAACTACTATTTGTCGATCCAGGCTGCCATTGCAGCAATGCTGAGACATGGAGTTATTGCAAAGTCAATAGTAGTGGCATGGCTTTCAGTAATGATTTCAAGTCAGTCGTGATATGCTGCAGAAAGTACTGCAGTCAGCTTGCAGTGTTCAGCCTTGCCCTAAGAAGTTTTGAAGCAGAGTCTTTTCTCCTTGTTCCAGTGATGTATGCTGCCTGAAAGCTTTGTAGCCTTCCATCGTATGCCACATCTCTTCATCTGCTTTATTCACAGAGAAGGCTTTAAAAAAAAAAAAAAAGCAAACACACACACACCCTGGTCTTGACCACAGTACATGTGCATCTTTGGATAGAACTTACCAATTTACTTTTCACCAGTAACCGTAGAGATTTGTCAACCCCTAGCCTAAGGGCAACTGCTGCCCTTTACAGAGACCCCATTGTATTTTCATACAATATTTTGAAGATTTTTAGAAAAGACTGACTTTCCACTTTTGGTTTCAAGTGATGATTAGAGTAATCCTTGTCATACAGTGGGACTACACTATGAAGATTAGACAGTCTTTAAACAAATATCAGAGGAGAACATCTGGGTGTATGTTAATGCCCTACAGTTGAGCTGAAGCTCTCTACACAGTAACGAAGGTGGAAAGCATCTGTAAGGAGTGCCAGGGACCTTGAGGTCACCCCCTGAGGGCTGAAAGTTTGGTTTTGTTTTTAAAGTGTATCCCAAACACCATTTAGTGTTTTATAATATTTACAGTGCTTCTGGTGTGCAGGAGATATTCAGTCTCCTAAGCCTCTGTTCAGTATGCTTTAAAAGTGTCTTGAGACATTTGAGAACTGTCGTTTAGGTTGCCGAAATACTTTTCTAAAAGTCTGGCACTGTGTGCAGGTCTTCGGTAACGATTAAGCAAAAGTGCAGAAGAGAAAGAGAATCTTGTAGGTATAGGTGATAATTTTTTCGATGTTTTGTTGCTCCATAAAAATACAAAGGGCAGAGATAATCCTTGATATGAAAAATACAAAGGCTGAGAAAAGAAGAGCTGCAAAAAGGAAAGGAAGGCATTTTTTTGATACAGAAAATTCAGTGTAGTATTAGTGCTAGTGGTGTGATTTATACTTTACCACAGAGTCACCACAAATAACAAGGATCTTTTAACACTGTAATACACTTTCCACAAAGGCAGAAGGAGTTCTTGTGACGCAGGTTGGGCCAAGGTAATATATTTAAGGGTGGAAAAGCAAATTGCTTTTTTGCACTGAAGATGGAGGCCAAGCTGGACATCAAGGCTTTCCTTTAAGCTAAGATTTTTTTATGTACGAGGCTTTTTCATTATTTCACTCGTTACAATTTATGGAGGTAATGTTTTACCACATTCACAGTCACAACACTGGGCCACGTAAACCAGGATCTGCCTCTTTGGCAGACCCCTTGGGGATGTGACTGGAAAATATTGAACACAAGTTGTGGGGAATCTCCTTTCTTCAGTTCAGATGTTTTCAAGACAGGTGTGCTTCTAGTGAGCCCCATACCTCCATGCCTTGTAGCAGGCAAAGAAATGCAGTTCTTGGTTACCTCACTAATTTCATTGAAGCCATTTCAATGAAGGGTACCAGTAAGTCCAGTCCTGTTCACAGAGTTCTTATTTCCAATCCTCTGATATTGTGTAGAAGTAAATTTAGAAAAGGGAAACTCAGTATTAGAATTTTTTGCTGTTAAAACAAACAAAAAACCCCTCTCTATACTTGGCCACACTAAGCATAAGTTAAATAGGTTGATCTAGAATTGCAAATTAAAAAGAATAAAAGAATAAGTGGTACTTATTGCTTGCCCTTTCCTGATCCACCATGAAATCCACCTATTATGGGTAGTTTATAATTTGAAAATAATAGTCAAGATGATGCAATTAACTAGATTAAAGACAAGGTGAATGTAATTTCTACAAATCTAATCTACATAAGACGGTAAATTCCAGTTTAAAATCAGTTGACTGTTGGGGAGAATTGGGTCCATCAGGAGGAAATGCCAAGAGCCCTGTCTCCAGACTACAGCTTTTGGGTTATCAACTGGAGGTTTTAAAATTAGCGCTCAGTAGGATATCCTGAGTTGAGGCGAGTGAATCTGGTCAGCATGAGAAAAAGATTAAGCTTTTTTGAGAGGGTGGGTTGATTCATAACCAAAACAGTAGCTTTGATTTCATAGTGTTTTGTGGCATTGCTGCTTAATTCTTTTCATATCACAGAGTCATGTTTCTTAAGGAAGTGTCTTATCTAATCATGATTTTATCTGTTATGATGAATAAGATCCATTCTGAATGCATCAGCCTATTTCAGCCAAGTCTGATGGAGAATTAATAGTTTGAACGTATTCATTTCTTGAAAATAGCTGCTAGAATTGAGAATTAGTTCCCCTTCTCCTTCCCTTCCCTTCCCCCATACAAGATTTCCATTAAAGTTTCAGAGTTTACACTGTATTAAATTTCAATAAAATCCATCACAAAATAGAAATCTATAGGAAACAAGCTTTATTAACTCTCCTGTGCACTCAACTACTTCCTTTAAAGAGAAACAAAGACAACCTCTAAAAAGACCTTGAAACTTTAGAGGTAACTTACCCACTCTTCCTTGGAACTGTACGTGGGCTCCCCATAAAATTACTTTCTTGCTTTACCTGATCACTTTTCTGTCTCCTGAGAAGGACACAGGTGTGCAAGAGAAGTTGCCACAGCAAAATTCCCAAACTGACCTTTTCCTTTTTTTTTTTTCCTTCCCTCCCCCCCCCCCCTTTTTTTTTCCTTCTTTGCTAACATACATAATCACTCCTCTTCTGGTTTGCAAAAGCCAAAATGCTTCTCCCTGTAATTGGCACAGAATTTAACATTTATCTTTTCTCTGGGAACCTTTTTCCCCTTTGCTGAATTTGAAGCCAGCGTAGCTTAATCTCTTTTAAACTCGAATCTTTGTGAAGTGCAATTGAGAACACAGGTGTGAGTGGAGCTCTTGCTTAAAATAGCAAACAGTAGTAAAAGTAGCTGCTGTTCATTTGGGAGAAGATAACAAATGAGACCTCCCAGGAGTCAGCAGTGCGACTTCACACTGTTTCTCATCTATATAAATTATCTAAATAGAGATAGCAATGGTAAACAAGCAAATTCTACTGATAGCAAAAGTATCAGGGAGTAATAAGCCCAGAGCAAACACCAGAGTGTTCAGGGGATTTTGATCTACTACATCTGCAAATGCATAATTGTCAGTCTTTCCTGCAAAAATAATAGCATAAGATAATAAGCACAAATAAATGTGACTGAGCAGCAGTATGTTGTACAGACATTTTAGCAAAGACCTTGAAATAAAAAAACAGAACCTTGATCTGAACTTTAAAATGCAACTAAAGTGCTAACAGTAAGGCAGGATATGGCAGCAGATTGTTATAAAATACCCAGGTTTGAAGGTGGGTGAGGCTGTTGGTGTCTGAACAAAAATCAGACTTCAGAATAGGGGAATTCTGTGGATTTCTGGTCAGGAAGAGAGAAGCCTGAGCATGCTGACCAACAGAGCTGGAAGAGAAAGGGAAGAAAGTAATGTATAGTTTTGCTGAATATCAAGGTATTGATCTGCTGATATTGCAAGCCAGAATGAAGGCTTTCCCTGTTTGATACAGTGAGGAAAATTCTAAGCAGCTGTGGAAGTCTTTTGCCAGGGAATAGCCCTGGTGCTATTCCCACAATGCCAGAGAATAAAACATGATGCAAAGGAGGTTTGGGGATCTTGTTTGGTTGGTTTATGGTTTTTTGGGGGGGTGAATATTGTTGGGGTTTTGTATTTATTTTTTTCTGGATACCTTATTCATGACAACCCTCCCTTTTGCCATTATAACACAACTTATTTTAAGCATTACTGTTTCTGAAGAAACTTCTCTACTTCAGTTGGCAGCATGTCTTCTTTCTTCCGTGCTTGCAATACTTTAATTGGTGTTTGGTTACTTTTCGTGTAGTATTTCAGACTGTAGATCACCTTTGTATTATTGTGCATTCTTTCTTACTCAAGAGCTCTGCTTGGTTTGATGTGCTTGGAAAGGCCATCCAGCACCCTTGCTTTGCGTGTTACTGTGGAAATCTATAACATAACGTAAATAACTCATAATGACATGGTACTGGGGAGATAAATTTCACACAAACTTAATGAAAGCAATACTGGTAATGATAGTTACCTGAGAATGACTTCATCAAAACCAATTGGGCATTACAGCGTATGTTAGAACCAGGTTCTTGAGTTTGCCTGTATTTAACAAACTATGTAAGAGTTTATTCTCATTGGTGGCATTAGTGTTTTTGGCTAGCTTGACACCTCCCTGTGTACAGAAACTATGAAGAATAGCTAACAGCTACCTTGGCAGCAAATTTCTGATGGCCCAGACAGAGACCTGAGGACTGAGAAAATAGCCAGTTGTCAGGGGACAAGAAAAAAAATAAAGAGAATATATATGTTTAAAACTTTTAAAATAAGGTTATTTTGGGATCTTTGAGGCTATTCTGTTTTCCGTGAATAGAAGGCATTCTTAAATATTTCTTATTAACTTGTATTACAGTTGTGTCTCAGAGTTACTGTCATGGACCAATGCCCTGTTGTGCTAGGAACTCCAGAAACACCAGTCAGAAATATAAAATCAAACAGATAAGGAGCAGAAAGAAGTCACAAGGCAATCTTGGTTGGTCTCATCTTGCCGTTGTTGAGATTCTGTAAGCAGTGTAAGACAGGAGCTGAAAACAGAGGAGATGATTTTGTTGTTGTTAAGGAAGGGGTAAAGGTGGGGGGTCCTTTTGCTTTCGGAAGGAAAACTATGAAAAAAACCCTGCTTGAAAACTAAAGATTTAGATTTTTTTCACCCTTTTCACTGATATATCACCTCATTAGAGTGTAAGGGAAGAGATAGGAAGAATATATGCTTGCAGAAAATTCTATAGTGGTACTGACCTGAAATATTGAATGAGCATGGCCCATCCTTCAGTTTTCTTTAATTAAAACAAATGTATTGAGGACAGAGTGGTATAATCCATCAGTGGATTAATGGGAAGGAGAAAAGCTTGAGTCCTAAATTCTAAGTACACTAATTTTCCATTTTATCACCTTCTGATTTTTACCTAATTGTTTTGTGGAGATGTGTTTTCTCTTCTGCTGATATGCTGATGTGTTATAGAAGCCACCCAAATTGAGCTTGTTGGCCTGATTCCAGCCTGTGCTCTGCTCCGTTGTGGTAATTCAGCTAGCGCAGGAACAAAAACTCATCAACTCAGCCAGTGTGGATTTTTACTTTACAAAACTTCCTGAGAAACAAAAGCTGTAGAAGACATCTGAAGTCTGATGCAACAAAATCTGGGGCAGAGGGAGGAACCAACACCCTTATCTTTGACTCCTTGGTGTGTAAGTAACTCTTATAACTCAGTGAAGTGCATTTTGCTCCTATTCTCATCTATAAGCAAATCCATCTCTATGTTTTCATATGTCAATTACAAAGGAAGTAGGTTCAGATTCTGCTCTGTTTTACCTCTGATGTGGGTTACCAGAAGCATGGTGAGGCATTGCTTCACTATGCTCATCTCGAAAGTCTTAACTCTTTAGAAGAGGTGGCGTGTTTTCTCCAAAATGCAAAATGCAATGCTGCTGATACTGTGCAGTCTGAATGGCTCCTGTAGCTGCCCCGGTGTAATAAGGAGCTATTTTCTGCCAGTGGTAGATACCTCCATGAAGTCTTAGGAAAAGAAACAAAAACCTTCTAAGTAAACTGCATCATTTCTGGAAAGGTTTAACTTCTAATTTTTAATTACTCTTTTTTTTTTTTTCCTTTAGCTGATCAGAAAGAGCTATACCAAACTGTAAAATTATATTAAATAATTTTCACAATTTTTTTCAATCTTTCTAAGCTTACAGTATTTTATAAAAATAATTTAGAGGCTTTTTGCTGCCAATTTCTATGTGCCCTGTTGCTTAACTTGCGCAAAAATAGGATGATATACAGCTTAACTAATTAGTGGCTGTGAGATAAAAAGGTACATTTGTGCTCTACATTTGCATCACATAAGGTTAGGCCTTGTAAATTAGATGAAACACCATTAATAATCAAACCAATGAGGTCATATTTTGATTCTCTCCACTTCTGTTATGATAATTTTACACTTATGCTCCACAACTGAACAATGATTAGTTTCCTAAATACTACATGAGTTTTGACAAAATAAACCCCTGCGGAATCAAAATAAGTAATTTCTATTCAGCAGAAATCACTTTCACATTAGCCTGCATGGGATATTATACAACCCAATTATCACAATATGTGGACATGTATAATAAATAACTTACACTATGATGCTATACCAACAGTGTTTTGCAACAGAAACGTGTAATGGTCCTGTCTCTATCCAGAGAAATGTGGGGTGTGAAGCACTAAATTGCTTCCCCCTGTTGAGTTTTTGATGCCCAGAAAGTGCAGCCCTAACGGTTGGACCCTACATCACCAATTCTGCCTAAAGCTTCTGGTGTTTTCTGTATGGCAACGATCTTGGCCAAAAAGGATACGCTGATGGTTCCTCTAACAGAATTTTCATGAATGATTAAATCTAGTCTAGGTTTTGGTCGGGGGCTTGGGGGGCTGGGATGACTTTTTATTAAGGGAGCAGAAAAGGCATGATTTAATATTGTCAATAACATGTAGTTGTTTCCGTTTGTGAAAGTAAATGTGAGAATGGAGCTGGGAGGAGATATTGCTTGGACAACCCAAGTTTAGATCAGGGCTGGAGGAGACTGATGCTCTTGGGGAGCAACACAGTCAGTTTTGGAAAATGCTGTGTGTCCCCTCGACCAGTTCTGTCATGCCTGTGGGGGCAGGAGTTACCTGGAAACGCAGGAGAGAACAGCGGAGAAAATTGTTTGCAGTTTAAATAAAAATAATAGACAAAATGCCAAGTATTAATTGGGAAGGAGAGTGCAAGGATTGAGGAGACCTTAAGTCTCGTAGTTCCTAAAAAGATTTAGAACTAATAAAATTGGATAGGGAGAAACAGAGACAAAAACCTTACACACCTTTCCTCCACCACTCGTTTCTTCCCAGGCTCAACTTCACTCCTTCCTTTCTGACTCCTGCTACCTCCTGAGTAGGCACCTGTCAGCCACTCAAGGTCAACCCAGAACATTAAGACAATGTGAAAAATTTTGTCACCAAAAATCCTAGGAAACTAGTCCGTTGCATTGTACATTGTAAAGTAAAGAACAATTACAATGCATTCCACGCCTGTGCTCTAGATTATACGAGCATGATCTCTGTGTGTTGAGTTGAAGTTGTATCAAATTACACTTTGGGAAAACTGAAGTTAGAACTACTGCATAAAAGTAATGTGTTAGATTTTATTATTACTTGTGATGGTTGATTTTGATTGTATGATGGTTTGGTTTGGGTCCACGAATGATATATTCTTTGTGGTGTCTCTTCCAAACAGGATGGTGTCACATTCTGCTTTTTCATAAGACAAAAGGCATCTCCCCTTCACCAGCTGAATACTTTTGAAATTTTGGAGGAAACGTTACAGTATTTTTCCCTCATCATTAGGTTTTCACAGGTAGCTTTATTTTCATCTGATGGCAAATCAGTTACGAACCTTCAGCTTAGGAAAGCATGGAACAAACAGTTTGGGTTTTTTATGAGGGAATTCCCATTGAATTATGACATGGTGGATGACTGTAGTGCTGATTTATCACAAATCTTCACATACCTAGATTCTTAATCCCATCAGAAACCTGCAAATGGCTGTGCAGAACTCTGCAAAACTATTACCGTGGAGACCCAGTTCTGGAGGATGTGACACCCTATTCACAACCAGTGGCAGAAGAAAGGCGTTGTTCCCTTTTATGCATAGGTATATAATTTTATCTGCATAAATTGGACACATATGAGGAAGCTGTAGATTTGTTATCCTTGCCATTCCTTCGCGTTTCTAATTAAGCCTTGCTCATACTTGCCTTCGTCTTCCAGTCCTATTTATTACTAGTTTATTTTCTGGCTCTAAAGTGCTCTAGTAGTCCATCCCCCCCTTCTGGCTAATTATATTTGCTCCACATGTGTCCGCTTTTGCCAGATCAACACCTCCGGGAGCAAAATCAGCTGTTGAACCCTTGAGATTCTTTTCTTTGAAGTATTTTATTTAACACCGTTGGACAGCCACAGGACAACAGGAGAATCAGAATGAAACAGGAAAGATTTTAATGGCCTAACATTTTTAGGCTAACTGTTCCAGGGTGATGCCTCACTTTTATTGCATGTGATGTAAAACAGTACTAAAGTTAATCTGCTTTCCTTCCTCTTTTGCCCAAACCCATGTTGTTATTCTCCAATTATCTTTTTTCCTCTTCAGAATACTTTTAGTGAAAGTTTTACACCAACCCTGTTTTATTTTATACTTGTCCTCAAATCGTTGAAATCACAAGTCTTAGCAGTAATTATCAATGTTTCTTCAAATTTTCACTGTGTGTTGAAAACAAGACAAGAAAATCAAATTATCCAAGAGACTGAATTATAAAACAACTGTGACACAGCACAGATATACATTTAAAAAAAGGGACTTGTAGAGCTTTAGAGCTACATGGAAAAGCAAAAAGGATCTGGATCTTAATTTGCTGGTTTTTCTGCTGATAAAGCTATTCTTTTGTTTGCAGTTAGGAAAAAATATTTTGGAAGGAATTAATTTCAGTGAGTTTTAGCAGAAGTTTTTTGGGACATTGCAATTAGACAGAGATGAAAAGCATTGCCAGGAAGTAACTTACCGTTGTTATGGATGTGTCGTGTGTGGTATTAAATAGTTTAATACTTTAGTTTATAGAAAGTTAGCATTCCAAAGAGAAAGGAATCTCATTTTCACACACATACATTATGTTTTGGAGCTCCCAAAAACCTTAAGCAAAAGTGTGACCCTTACCCCTAAGCAAAGTGATAAAGTCTTCATGCATTACATTTTAATTTTGGTTTCTTTCATGTGTTAATAGTGACAATTTATTTTTGAAAAATAAAATCTCTAATGAAATACGACCTCTGTTATTAGAGCAATAAACTTTGCCAAAATCTTAATTCATCAGTAAAGAGCAGAATACAAGTGTCTAAGAGAGATTAGAATTGGGAGAGGCGGGGGCATGTATTTCAGTCCTCTACTAATTACGATCAGGTTATCTTTAAAAAATGTGAGGCACAGAATGGATTAGTACTTTGTCTGTGAGGCCAATGGTATAAGGTGCAACAAGGCCAAGTGCTGGGTCCTGCACTTGGGACACAACGACCCTATGCCGCCCTCCAGGCTGGGGGAGTTTTGGCTGGAGAGCTGCCAGGCAGAAAAGGACCTGGGGGTGTTGGTCGACCTGGGGGCATATGTGTTCTTCTTACCCAACAACCTACATCCATAGAACACAAAGGAAAATAATTCTCGTTGCACTTTTTGTGTAACTTAGTTGAAGTTAGCCAATAGGTTCCAAAGTTGCTAGGTAGGCATGCTCTCATGCAAATGCAGTATGAATGTGTACCCTTTGCTTTAACAAGACTTATCTCTATGTGAAAGCTGGCTAAAAATGGGCTTTACAATGTGCTAGAGACCTTGCTAGCCAAGTTAAGTCCATAGAAACCTTTTCATGCCTGAGTTATAAGCCCTCATAGACTGATTTTTACGTTGAAAGTGCTGAGACAACCTTAACATAAAAGCCTGAACAGCGTCATTCTAATTAGAGTTTACCTTTTCATTTTATCAGAATTCAACTCCTGAGTACTTTGTGTAAAGATTCCAAAAGAAACGAAGGATTAAATACTCATATCACAGCTTAAGGTCCCTTCAGAGGTTTATTGACTTCTGTAAGTTCACATACTATGGACTTGCAGAGGATTCAGAATCCTTAATGACAGCTGTGGTAATGAATAATTCCCTTATGGGCTAGCTGCCCCAGCTAAGGGGCAGTCCAAGAGATATAAGTTTGATTTTGTCAAACACTATATTCCACAGGACAATTTTATCCATGCTGAACATGGTGACAAAATGACACAAGGGACAGAATGAGGAGAGAGGAGAGGAGCAATAAGGGGAGACCACTCCAAAATTACATTAATTAATATAGCTAGAGATTATGTTACGTGTGACACTAACAGTAGAACTCCCATGAATAATAATAAGATTCAGTGATCAGTAGAAGCTTAAGACTATATCTCCCTGAGAAATATTTTCTTCTTAATTAGAGATGCAGATATTTAAGAGAAGTGGTCTCATGTAGATCGTACCATAGATAGCAAAAATTAAATGTATCAGGGTTGTGTCCTGTCCTCTTTCATATAACCACAGAACGCTCCTATTTTAATTAAGCAATTTTTGCTTGATTGTGAAGAATTAGTTGTTTTATATAACAACCTAATTTTTAAAAGTCACGGTCCTGGGTTTTTTTTTTATGTTAGTGCCCAGGCTTTACTCGGATTAAGGCCATAAATTAGAGCCATGGTTTCAAATAAATTTTAACCTACCTTCAACTGTTCTCTTTTTGTTGAAAACTCTTTCAAAGAAATATAAAATGAAACATGTTTAAGAATTGACTGTGCCATACACAATACAGAGAAGCTCTTTTAATTTCCCTTACAGTAGCTGTGGTTTCCGTAAGCAGGTGAGAAGGCGTCCTTAGAGACTGTATCATCAATTTTTTAAAGGGGTAGCATTCAGCTAAACTGTGAGTTATGCTGCAGATTTTATGTTCTAATGCTCTTAACCCGTCTATCTTTCCCTCTAGTTCCATTTTATCCTCATAATCTGACTGATTCTCGGATAATTTACTCAGTAGAACTAAAGTCAGCTTTTGAATAGTGATCAAGGTTGGGAAAACTTGCATAGGGAGTTTTGTGTCCTAAATCGCATTAGAATATGGGATTTTTATCCTTAAACTCAGTATAATCCTACTTTACAAAGAACTCCAGTGGCTTATTCTCTAGCAATAAGCCAAGGTCTATCTTTCCTTTTCTTCCAAGACATACCATACAATAATTCCCAAATAAAAAGAGATGCCTAAGTATGTTTGACAAATTGAACTGTTTTCTTCCATTTGTAGTAGCCCATTGTGTGCATACAAGGCTTCCAAGTACCTTCATAATTGTGTCTTTTGAGGCATACCTGAAGGTGCTTTACAACCGACTTCCTCAATCTATATGCAGATTTATACTAAGCCAGTAAATAACTTGTAACAATTCGTATGGTTTCTAGTCTTTGCAGTCCAATTCTGTTCATTTGTAAACTGCTTCTATTCTTGTGCACATCAACAGTAATAAGATTGCTAATAAAAAGCAGTTAATATAATATATAATGGGAATAGCAAGTGTAACTTAGAGGGGTGATTTTTGACACACAAGCTTTTTCAAGCTTGGGGCAAAAATAGATTAATACAATTTTATTTGTTCTTTTGTTTTGTTTTTGCGGTCTAAATACAGCCTTGTGGCAAGACTTTTGTTTCTAATCCCATTTCTGTTTCTCTTATGTATGTTATAACCCTCTTGTTCATTTCAATATTTCTGTGCTTTGACAGTGTCTTGAGGTCAGGTGCCAAAATGAGTCAATTGTACACTTCTGAAAATGTTCACACAATGTTTTCTGTCAACTTTTTTGTTCCAAAACAGAAGCTATTGAAAATGGACCTCCTCTATCCTGTTGACTCTGAGCATAAACAAAACTCGTGGTTGTAAGGTATATGTACAGAGACTTCCTTGGTAACAGCCTCATTAATGCTGCCCATGCAATCTCTTCAGGTGACTCTCAAAATTATTTTGCCATCTGTACGACTCCATTTTACAAGAACATCAACATATGCATGGGAAGGGACTAATCTCATCTACTGTAAAAAAAACCACCTCCAGTCTTCCTCCTCTGAGGCAGTTTGAAAGCTAGTTTACTCTCAGCCTTCTGTTAGTCTGATTTGTAATTTCTAAGGACTAAATTTTCTCACTGCAGTGGTAACAGTGCAGCACTAAAACTTGAAAACCTTTTTTTTTTTTCTTTTTTCCTAGCTAGCACAAGGCAGCCAACGTGTGCAGATTGTCTTATGTCATGCTGATCGTGGCTGTGTCCTAGCTATTGGAATTGCTTCTCTTCTCACCACCACCACTGCAGGCATACTCCCGGCATTTTGATTGCTGTTGTTGTCACCTGAGTGGCTTGAATGCTGCAACAGGATTTCTCAGAGTCCTCTTCAGATCTCTGCACATAGTGAAGTCACTGAACTTCATCTAAACCTTGGAAGAATAGGAGAGAACACATCAGGAACTGATGTTGTATGGGTCTGAGACAAGGCTTTGTCAAGGGGCAAACTGGAAGACCACATAATTCTTTCAGTTTTCTCCTTGCATAAGGAGAAACCTCTCTGATGAAGTATAGCCTACTGATTTTGGTTGTTGGTTTCCGTTTAATTTAACGCAAAACATTTCACAACTGTTAACATTTACTTAGGATCAGGGGTATATGGTCTTTTCTGTGATGACATCTCTATACTTATATTTGAAGATCCCTACAGGAATTCGGGGACTTTAAATGGAACCCACTTTCACAAACATAATTATAGGTGTGGGCTTCAGAACATATTTTTGTTCAGTAGCAAGATATCAGGAGACGCCTACACTCTCACTTTTTCTGCAGTTGGATCTGTGGTTTAATATTTTCATAGAATAGGGAATGATTGAGAGTGGGAATTGCAGATCAGAGGAGAGGTAGTGAAATGTCATTTGTGTTGCATAATTTGTACTATCACTTGTCAACAGTGATCCCCTTAATGCCATCCCTTTGACAGATGAGCAAAGCAAGCTTTTAGAATTCTAAAGAGTAAAAGCTGGGATAAAAAGACAACCATGTTTGATTCCCTTCTGCAGTTCAAAGGATTTGAAAGTCATGACACTGGTTATTACTGTGGTCTTTGGAGAGATGCACAGAAACTTAATCTATCTAATCAAACTGTCTCAAAAGATAAACCTAATCAAAATTTTTACCTACACAACTTCTACTATGCTTTTTTCCCCCCCTAGTATTTATTATTAGCCAAGGGGATAGCACATTCAGTATATTAGCAATATTAATTATAACTGCTTTGCTGCTAACAAATGCATTAGGTACCTTCACTTGACATCGACAGCCTATGCTTCTGAGGACCTTGGTGGTGTAATGGGCAGATGTTAACTGCAGTGAAAAACGTCACCCAGAAAGTCCCACAGGAAAGGTGGAAAGTTCAGTTACATTGTCAGATAAATGGTGCTGGTTTGTAACACGATTTATTCCAGTAACCATGCTTGTCCAAACCAAATGGGAGTCCAGCAAATAGAATCTACAGTATGAAATCGTTATTCAGGATTAGGGCTGTATTACACGTAGGTGCATAAATGTGTGCAAAAATAAAGACTTCTAGTACTATTGGTGGGCCTTGGACTGAGCTGAAGGAAGTTGGGTACACATGCAAAGACACAGCCCACTTCTCTTCTTTAACATTCACAGAAGGTATGGACAGTCGGCATAACCTCACTGGCAACACGGTTTTATCAAATATATGGATAAGTCTTTGGAGCATCAGAAATTTCTGAAATGTCTTTGGAGCATCAGAAATAAGAGCAGACAATTGTCTGCTGTTAGTGTGTCAGACAGTGAGCTTTTAAGCAATGCTGAGAAGTTTCTGAAGTATACACCTACCTGTATACCCTGCTCATACAGTAGAATTAACCCACTTACCACATTCAGTGGTGGAGAGGATTGCTGGTCTGCTTTGCTGGGACCACTGATGGTGTTTTGCCCCACTGTGTGGTAAATTATCGATTACGTCCTTAGGGTGAAATATGCCCAAAGTTGGGCTTTTGTCGTTTCTTTGTGGCACATTGTAATTCTGAAGCTCTTGACTGTTTGCAATATAGGTCTTACATTTGTTACAAAGTGTTGGAAGATATTTTATGCCTACTGTCACATAAAAGAGTTGGAGTAGTCTTGTGTAACCTGGAATTAATGTCTGTGACTTAGTCACTTGTCCATTACATGAGTCTGTCCTTCCGCTCCTGGGGCTGTAGGGAATAATCACCATTTCTCACCCTGCACAGAAGGGTACCAGTTGCTGAAATTCACTTTGATGTCTCTCTTTTAACCTCAGAGAAGTACAAAAGTGTTAGTCTGTTACCACTGCCCGAACACCTGCACTTGTTCATGGGGTGTCTATGTGTTGTATCACAGCCTGGCCACAGTTTACAAGAGATGGATTTTGCTCCCTCCAGCCGCTTGCTTTTACATCTCTGAGCAGAGTCAGAATGCTTAGGCTTCAGGAAGGTAAAGTGAATTTCATGGTAAGAACATAGAAATTAGTTAGCAAAATTGTTGCGCTTTTCTACATGCTGAAAAACATTTTTAATTACTGTTTTGTGAGCTGGTTCTAAATTTGAAGTCTCATGTACTGTATAATAAATTAAAATTCAGGTGGCTGTAAGAGAAGAAGTTCCTTTGCAGCTTGAATGGCAGCTTAGTTGTTTTAATATCTGGTAAGAGTGGGTAAATAAATCAGGGAGGGGACTGTATGTGGCTAGAATTTTGCCCACTCTAATTTTTCTTTGTGTCTTTTTTTAGTTGATTGTTTCATCAAATAGTAAATGTTTCTAATAAGTTGTTATATAATATGGGAAAGTACAGCTATAGTTTCTTCTGTCTAAGAATAAATTTATTTGACACTAGATGGAATGGTATGCCCAAAGCGTTCCTTGTTTTTAGCCATTACATAATAACGCTGGACTGCTTCATGTGTTCAATTATCTTATCTTTGCTAATGCCTACTAATATGTTAATGATTAGTTGAAAGTTTAGGGAAATTGAAGGGACTGGGGGGGTTGAGTTTTTCGTACTAAGAAGGCAGCTTTTGAGAACAAATTTGAAGTGCTGAATAATTTGGGGAGTAGAATGATAAATACTGCAAAAGGATTCAAAAGAATTTCTAATTTATATCATTTTTGATTGGTAGTCATGAGGGATATTTTCAAAGGTCAATAGAGAGGTGGAATGCATAATTAAATACAGATTATTCAGGGGAAGATTGGAGGTTGAAATATGAGCAGGTTAAATTTGTATCAATAAATACTAAACATAGGATGACATTATTTAATTTCAGCCCAGATTATATATCACTCCTCAACAAATGAAAATGATGTATAACTGCCGTTTCAGAGCTGCATATTAAATGTAAGAGGAGTGAATGTTTGATGCATGTGATTTAGAATACAGAAAGACAACAAAGTTGAGTATGAAGAGAACCTGCACAGCATGTATATGATTTAATCCAAATATTTATTCCTGTGTGTTAAGTAAAGTGTTAAATAATTGAAATTTATGGGAGATGCAGGAGCAGGGGCAAGACGATTTATATCCCATATTGGATATCTCCAATCAATATCGACTATTGAACAACAAAAAAGACTGGTTTAATTCTGTTCTTTATAAACCAGAAATATCTGTTTAGTTTGAAGATGTTTCACTGTCATGCAAAAATCATGTGAAAACAGAATCATATCTCTAGTGTGCCACAAATTCGGGGTGTCAATGCGTATTTCCAATTAGAATTCATTACTTGGTCATACAGTAGGAGACACCCCAAAGAACATGTAAGACTAGAATCCAATTTTAAATGTGTTACGTTGTTTAATGAATAAGTCATTTTGTTGGTAAGGTTCTTATCTGATTCATCCAAGCAATACTGCTCTTTTATGTGTAACAGTACTGGTTTTGTAAACATAGTGCTTTAAGAATAGAAGTGAGATGGAGTTTGTAGAGAGAGGCAGTATCTTTTATTGGACTAGCTGATGTGATTTGCCTGTGCGCCTGACAGCTTGTCTGTTCTTTCCCTGCTATTTCAGTTGATCTAATAAGTAATATTACCTACAAACCCTGCCTCATTCTTATCCATGCCCAGAGGTGGGGGGGTTGTTTGTGTGTGTGTATGTGTGATGTATTAACAAAATGAAAAAATGTTAACAGAAATGAATGAAATTCTTAATCATTAAACCTGAAAACTTATCACTTTCAATTATTTCAACAAATTTTGCCTTAAAAATCTTTCCAGAATTGTGGCAGGAATGACAGTAGCAGAAATTCTTACTGATGATTCTCTACAGAATCTTTAGAAATGCCGCTGCTTCACAGTTCTTCTGTATTGAAACCCCTAGAAAATGGCTGAGATGCACGTTCAGGAGCACGTGTGCCGAACTCCTCTGTTAATTGATAGAGCTTAGCTTGTACGGCCTGTACAGCCATACTGCTCTGGGCTGTCTGGCTGCTTTGCTGCCTAACTGACTTTCCTGGACTGGAATCTTTAGGTGGTGTGCGCAGAAACAATCTCACAAAGTCCGATTTGTCCTCTTACTGAGTGCTTACGTGAAGTAACTTGTTTGTCTTCTGCTTGTGAAATCCTGGATAACTCTTTAGTACTGATTTACCCGTGACCCCAGTGTGGGGGAATGTGTGACTCTAGTGTATTATGTCCATGTAAAACTAATATGTGAAGCTCTAAGAGGTTCGTCTTGGGTTCTGGAGAGCTGGTAAATCTCTGTCCTATGAAGAGATTGATGGAGGATGGCCTGTACCCTTAGGGCTGCGCTGAGGAGTTGCCATCGCCCGAGGCTGTTGGTAGCCTGTGGAAGCTGGAGAGCAGGACTGGGGAATGCTGCTCCCAAACCCACCTCAGTCCCATGGCAAAGCCTCGTGAAATTTTGCATTCTCCTTTAAGTTAATATAGACTGCTTCAGCTTTAGCTATGACTCTGGTTGAGCCTTTACAGCACTTTGCACCTTCTCAACAAACAAACAAAAAAATAGATGTAGCTTAATAACAGATGTCTGCTAATAAGGTCTTGCAGATTTTTCTAAATTACATTAATATTTTATATGGCTAAGTACCACCTCATCATCCTTCATAATAGAAATATTTTATCTTGACGAGGCTTGCTTAGGAGACATTTATTTGTACACTTTTAATAGGAATGTCTTCTTAGTTTTTGTTAAAAAAAATAAATTGTGTGAGATATCTGGTAGAGTTAATTTTAGTATAACATACATCTACTTTCTGAAATGAATATAGGTCTTTCATATCCTTTTGTTCATTCAGCTCAGACTATCAGGCTGTTTGTCTAAGGTTTATTCCTGTGTTCTTTTTCATAAAAGTAACATAGTTAAATGTCCCACATCACTTATAGAAAATTATTCATGTAATTTGCAGCATTTTAATAAGAGCTTGTATATGACTAAGAATGTCTTAATCCAATAATATACCGCTTAATTTTGTGTTTCCTTCTTAGTGATTTTTTTTCCTTAAAATAGTTTTGGAACAGTTCTGTAAATATAAAATACAAGGTTAGATAGTACAAGATGTGCAAATATTTTTTAAAACAATAATGTTAACAATAAAAAGACCAACAAAAAGTGAGGGGGGGGAAAAAAGTAAAACAAAGAGTCAATGGAAAGCCTATTCCCTGAAGGTAACGCACAGCACCCCGGGGTGTCTGGGCCTAGGGGCTCTGTGAGGGGAGGTGGGCACTGCCCCGCCCGCACTCAGCCGGTTCCGGGCGGTTCTGGAGCAGCCCCACCTCAGGGCAGAGCTGAGCCCCTCACGGTGGGCCCTGATGACGCCTCTGGGAAGACAGGTTTCAGAAGGTGCAAACGCTGCCCGGGCAGCGAGGAGTGAGGGACCAGTGTGAGCCCGGGGAGAGCAGGAGGGGCAGGGGGGGCTGCGGGCGCCGGAGCAGGGGTTCCCCGGCAGCCCCTGGGGAGGCCATGGCGGAGCAGGGGAAGAGTGCGAGGAGGAAGGAGCGGCAGAGAGGAGCTGTTATGGGCTGGCCACAGCCCCCACTGCCCACCCCTCGGGACAGGAGGTAGGAGGAGTCCAGAGTGAAAAAGTGAAGTTCAGCCTCAGAAAAAGGCCAGGGGTTGGGGGGAAGTTTTTTATTTTTTGTCCTTGTTTCTCACCATCCAATGCCATTTTTAATGGCAATAAATTAAATTAATTTCCCAGGCTAGTTGAGTCTGTTTTGCCCAGGATGGTAACTGGTAACCAATCTCCCTGTCTTTATCTCAACCCGCGAGCTTTTCCATTTTATTTTCCAGCCTGGTCCTGGTGAGGAGGGGAGTGAGAGAGCAGCTGGGCGGGCACCTGGCAGCCAGGCAAGGTCAGCCCAGCAGCGTCTCTGAGCGTTATTTCAATCTATTGTTGCCACAGAGATTCTTTAAGGAAACTGAATTTTGAGACCAATGTCTTCCTGTGTCCTAATTTAGTAGTCGAATCCAAAAGCCATCCTGCTTTCCTTAAACATGTGTGTCTACTATTAGTTGTTATAATAATATAAACCACATGCCATTACCTTTTCCTTTTGGTCCTCTCTCTATTAAGGATGAGGTCAAAATGAAGTCGGAGATTGATGGACTGTAGTAAACAAATTTTTTCTTGTCTTTTCTCTTGTCCCTGCATTAGAAGTACATGCCTTTGAACTGATGGTGAGTGAGCTTTGTAACGTCTATTACAGATAATGTCCTTGCTTGTAAAGTCTGTTACCGTTGACTCATAACAGGGATTTCCAATTTGGAAGGGAAGGGAGCAGGGGCCGGGTTGATGGTTCCCACTAAATACAGGATCAAGCGTGAGGAAGTCAATTTCTTATTCCATGAATTATCTAACTGTACAT
This sequence comes from Larus michahellis, assembly GCF_964199755.1. Classification (NCBI taxonomy): domain Eukaryota; kingdom Metazoa; phylum Chordata; class Aves; order Charadriiformes; family Laridae; genus Larus; species Larus michahellis. The sequence goes on along the minus strand of NC_133903.1, from coordinate 14,222,382 downwards.
TACATTTTTCATCAATTACCTAGGCAGTTAAACATGGCTAGGAGGTACGTGTGTCCAGGAGGCTAAATCGATTAGTATTTTCCCCTAGTTAATAAATGTTAATAAATTTATTAGGTAGAATAAAATTGTTTAATGAGATACCTCACTGACCATAGAATAAGTTATGAAATTAGAAATAGTCCCAGTTGTCTGTCTGTGTATATAATATAGTTCCTTCATATACTCTCTCTGTATTTGTTTTTTAGTATTTAAATAGAAATTGCATGGGACATGCAAGAACCCCAAAATATTTCACCAGATTCATGCTTCATGTGGATGAAATTCATCCCTGATGGACTACCAGTGCCATTCAAGTTAGTAGAGGGAATAATGATACTAAGTTACTTAACCAATCACAGTGGAGTAAAATTTCTTAATGCTGAATAGTGAGAGTCAACTCATAGTATAAAGTATTTAACATGAGTTTGGAAATGAGCTCTCTCAAACTCTGCAAGGCTGGTGCCATCTTCTTACAGACTTTCAGGGATTTATATAGTCAGTCCCTGTTTTAAATTAGTAGATACAATAGGAAGAAATTTTTCCCTCTAAGTGTTGTAAATAGGAACCATGTATGTGAGTTAGTTATGAATAATTCATTCAGTCTGTGTTCTACTGGATTGCTTGATATCTTTTTCTTATTTGCAACATTTCAGCTATTTTATCATCTTATCCTGAATTTACCCCAAATCGATCTCCTGATCTGTGAAAATGCGTTTCCTGCCTTTTATTCTTTAATAACTACTGATGTTTCAGCTCTTAGTCTGATTACCTTACATTCCCATGTACTGTGTAATTCAGTTATCAGACCATAAGCCTAATTCATCCAAATAATTTCAAATTAATTTGCATTATTCCTCTTTATTTTCTGTGTGTCTGACTGTACTTTTGTGCTGTTCAAAGTAAAAAAAACAAAACAAAAACTGGGCATCTTGTATTGTCCCTCTTTTACGCCTTATAATCCCTTTCCTGCAACTTGGTGCAACTTGTTTTTGTAACTTCATCCAGTGGCTGGCCAGACAGGTGCTCTCTAGAAAGGATAATGCAAAGATCAAAGTGGAGCGTGCTCCCAGTCACACTTAGGTAGGACTTGCTTGATGACATCTGACAGATGCTACATAAGACCAGCATGTTGAAAAAAGATGAAAGAGCTTGTCATAGCACAATACCTCAGTAGTTTTAAGTTGTTGGCACCAAATGTTGTGCCCCAAAGAAGCTCAGCCAATGAGCACCCGTCCTCTTAGTGATCAGAACAACTTTTTGTTGGTTTGGTTGGGTGCAGCAGTACTTTGTGTTCTACTCCAAGGCTTAGTCATGGCAGGTACAAACTACTGATACTGCACTGGAGTCAGTCGTTCAGAAGTGTGCTGTAAGACCAGCAGAAAAGCTGGCCATAGACTTCCTTTTTAGTGACATTACTGTAGCTTGTTTAAACTTATGCTTGAGCTTCGTTGTGAAGAAGATGCTATCCAGAAACATCTGAAGGCATAGGCCTTCAGAGGTATTTAGGATTCTGACTCCTGTGGAAATCAGTAGGGCTTGACATCTAAATGGTACTGAGCCCTCTAACTACTTTTGACGATCTAGTTTTAAGATACTTTTCATGCTGAAGTCTCTGAACACCCTCTTCTTTTTACGGCTTCTGAACCAGTATTACAGAGTATTACATCATATTTCTGTTGAAAGATGCAGAAAGTCTGCTTGCAAGTTCAGGGCGGGTTGGCTGATTTTTCTTTTTGTGGTCACAGTTGAATTATATTAATTCTGAATTTATCAACAGGCAAATGTTTTTTCAGGTAATCAGTTTTGTGGAAGAGGGGCAATTTTGAGAAGCATGTTGCCGGAACTTTAAATATTATGTTGAGGAGTAAAGCAGAGTTAAGGAATTCCCTAAAGGAACTTGGTATCTGTGAGTCAGTAGGTGATTTCACCAGCTGGGTGGATGGTGAAGAGAGAGCTACAGGAAGTAATTATCTTACAGCTTCTCGTTTGTAGATTGGTTTTCTATTGGAAAAGCAATGCTGGTGTTTCCTTGTAAGGAGTTTTACAGTTCTTAATGAATACACATGCTTACAGCTACCACTCTTCTCTGCCTTTCCCTCAGTTTTACCTGTAGGCAAAAAGATCCCTCATATACCTATAGGGACGAGGCCAACCTGATCCAAGCCCTGCCCAAAAGGCAGCACAAAGCCAGCCCTGGCACAGGCACTGGCTGTCTGCCTCGCCTGGCATTCCTTACCATCAGATTATTCTTATAACATAGAATTATCTTATTCTGCTAAGAGTACCACAGTGCATCTCGCCATTAACTGTTGGAGGAAAGCCAACCAAAACCACACAATGTGTCACGCGTAGTTTGCCTTTTCTGTGATATATTAGAGGCTTTTTAAACCAGCTCACATCAGAGAGTGTAGCTGTGGAGGTCTTCCTGAAGCCTGTGTTTCACTGGGGAAGGAGAGCTCTCGTAGCGCTGTGATGGTGACAGCTGTTTGTCACAGGAAATATATGCAGAAAGCAGTGCCAAAGATCTACCTTGTAGTTAGGGTGGGAAAGCAAAAGCAATGTAAGAGAAATCTGTTGGGATGTTACTGTTATTAGACAGGAGGACAAATGAGTGGATAGTTCTTGCTTGTTTTCTTACCAAAAAAAATAAAATAGTTCTCATCAGTGTTATCAGCTTAGCCTCAAAATGACTTTCCTCCCCATTATTGCTTATAAACAAACCTTTATCACAGATAGCTAGCCTGCTGAATTAAGACGCTGTATTAAACAGTATATTGCTTCTGTCAGGGCCGATCGGCTGTTTGTGCAGATAATAATGCCAACTGCAACAACAACAATCAGCTAGTGTAAATTAACTTAACTGTGTGAAATAATGCCTCCTATATCAGATTAGCTTGCTGAATGACTTTATCCTTAAATTAAAGCTTGCTGGGGCGTAATAGTAAATCATTTAAATGGTGCTGGGCTTTTCAGGTAATGTCTTCATATATTACTGTAATTTCAATTCGCCAAGGCATGCAGATGGCTGTAGTCTCTAGTTCCTTGTCTCCAAAGCCTCTCCCGTGCTGCCATTTTGTAATTACAGCGCAGGCATGCTGCCTGCTGCTGTTAGATTTCCCATGGTGCACCAGCAGCCAAGGCAATGTATTTTAAAATTATTATTCTTGTGTGGCCCTCATAACATAAATGTAAATCTCTTATGCTAACGCTGTCAGGGGTTTAGCACTAGGGCTCCAAGGTGCTCTGATGTAGAAATCACCAGCAATCCATCAACCAAATATCATTTGGGATCCAGCAAATGACTTGCATTTTGGGAGGACTGTAAGCAGAGCATTATTGTAAGGTTAGAGAGTGATTTTGTTACCTTGGAAGCCTTGAAGGTGTTCTTTATTTATTTATTCTGCCATTGTACATGGGTGCTTAAGTAAGAAATTCTGCCCCAGCTCAAATGCCCAGCGTATGACTTGATGAAAGCTTACTGTACTTAATATGCTGAAGATAACATCTGAGCAAATAACAGCCTCCAAATTAAAAGCCTTAAAATATATCAACAAGACCAGACTAAGATAGATAGCTGTTATAAAAGCAATATAGAGAAAGAAATTCTCCTGGGTCTGTGCTGTGAGAAAGAATGGGATTATTTAGTCCTTCATACTCGCGCAAAGGTTCAGTGATTGCTTAGTATTAAAAATTCAGGTTTTATTGCCTACTGTTTCATAATTTTTTTAATTTGCATTTTATAAAAGGGCAACAAAATCAAATGGTTTGAGAAAGCCTTGTGATCGCTGTTAACTCTGTATGCAAGGTACCCTTGCCACTGAATGCCATGTGTGTTAGAGCTCTTCCTCAGCCAAAGGTGGCATTGCCGAGTGCCGTGTCCCGACTGAGTGGTTCCAGAGCACGGTCATGGGACAAGTGGCAATGAAAGTGCACCCAGGTATTTATGCAGTTGAGGGGAGAATGAAATGAATGTAAGACCTTGAAGGTAAATAGCTGGGAGCAGCATTGTGTCTGTGCAGCTACAGGGCTGATTTATGCTTGGTCAGTGTTAACGCAGGTGAACACTGCACTTTTTACTTTTGTTGGCAGCTTGAGCTGCCCATATGTCCACTGCTGGGTGACGTGTCCAACCCAAATTTCTGTTTTCAAAGCAGGGGCTTTAGGCGCCTCTGTTTTCCATGTCCATTTGTGGCAGGGCTCAAGAAAAGAACCTGATCACAGAAATCCTGCAGGCCTTCAGGTGTCATGCGGACACAGTCACTTTTGGAAGCAGAGGCCAGGCTGCCTAGTTCTGAGGTTTTTATACAGCATTGTGCATAAATCAATCCAAGATTCTTCTGATACTGTTAGCCTTGGTTGGGTCTGCATACAAGTAAAGATTTCAGAGCATCGCTTCTGTTGCAGGCAATAAAATTCAGCTGTTTCCATTTTTTCCACCTGAGCACTTCTGAAGCTATGCACTAAGTTTTGCTTCTCCCATGGTAGTTGTAACCCCCTTGCAAATTGCAGGTCAAAGCACATTAGTCTCTTTACACAATGCACAGGTAGAGAAAACAATCCTAACATTTGTAAGCAATTGTGGCATGTTGTAGCTCTGCAATTCCCAGGAAAGAACAGAAAAGTGCTAGGTCAATTGCCTCTTGTCTTTTGGCTTCTCTCCAAAATTTGCCTCTCTCGTCTTTTGGCAACCATCCAAATCTGCTTGGACAACACAGAACAGAATATTTGAGGACTGGGCACACAGACTGCCACAAAGTGGCATTCCTCCAGTTTTATATGATGCTGTATGTGCAGCCTGATCCTCATGACCAGATCATTCCTCTCCCAGATGGACAGTCAAGACAGCAGACTATTTAGAAGATCCTGCTGAGCCCAATCTATTTCTCTTCCTGTGCCAGAACTTGCAGCTGGATAAAACAGTGGGCTGTGCTAACTAGCTGATGTATTTAAAAGAGGTGAACAATTAAATCTTCTCAGCATGTATCTCTGTCAAAAAAATGATGGATGGGGATAGCATCTTTTTCTTGCAGGCTACAAGGAGTAGCAGAAATCTCTGTTACAGATGAGAACTCTCTTGAGTTGGCTGTTTTGAGGATGTGGAAAGTTGACTGTAACAATGTAAATCTGCTAAAACCTTTTAAAACTGAAGCAAAGTGAGATATAGCACAAAGGAAAATAATCAGAAGTCTCACCATTCTTGCTATGCTCTTCTTTGATATCATGATAGCCATTACTGGTTTTCATTCGGCTTCCTCTGTACCCTCAAGTGTCTTCAACTCAACACTGGCTTAATGTGAACATATCTTTTTTTCCTCTACATATCTCAACAACTCTGCCTTTTCTTTTCTGGAGATGGCAATGTAACAATAGTGTCTTATTCTGACTCTACTTCTTGGGATTTTTACTAAAAGTGTGCATATTGAGTGTTAAATGCCAGCATTATCAAGGTATTTACGATATTGATATGTGGTCCCTCTCTGTTTCTGTGCCCCAGGGGTGGACTAATGCTTTTCACACAGCATCATAGCTCCAGTAATAGGAAGGGTGAAGTCTGAAGTGAGCTGAACCTATCCCCTTCTACTCAGTCTCATGCTGCTGCTTTTACCAGCAAAGGGACAGAGCAGAAGACAGCTGCTTTTAATTTGGGGTCTCTGTATCATGAAGGATAGTGACACAAGGTTCTGCAGTGGAAGGCTCTTCCATAGAGAGAGAACAAAACATCAATGGTGCTGACACCAGCGTCACTGAAGGGCTCACTGGTGTCCTGTGGTGGAGCTGGCTGGAAGCTTCTGTGTGCGGCACAGGGCGGCCCCAGCCATCTCCTCACAGAGGACCCCACTGCGTACTCCTGGACAGGGACACCCTGTAAGCCAGGCTTTCACAGCAGAACCACATTGTTCATGGTATAGATAGGTACTACTTGCCCAGATGAAAGAATCAAGAATTTGTTTTTAGGAAGCAATAGCCTGCATTGAATTAAAATGACAATATTGAACTGACCCCATACCAATCGCTGTGCCATGAGAAATCTAGAGGCAAAGTCTAACGAACTTGGCCTGAAATGCTGCCCGTAGCACATCAAAAGTGACAGACTAGTGTCATGTATGCCAGGAAGCAATGAGGTACATTTGCATGATGTTTCTTGCTACACTATTAGCTGAGATGAACATCAGACAACACCGAGCTATGCTCTTAAATATGCAGTTCCCTTGTAGACACTGATTGGCATGTGATAACTGGGAAGCACCTCTTTCCTGGCTACCTTCCTGCAGGAAATACTGGCCAGGTTAACGTAGGTATCTTTCAGTAAACGTTGAATGAGAACATACTTCAGCTTCCATTAGCTGTTCCTCAATAAATTGGAAAAGGAAAACTTGTATGATTTAAGAACAGCGTAACATGTCATGCAGCAAAAGAATGATTAAAAACTCCTGTTGTATTAACAACGATAGATGGAAATAAATACACAACAATACTAGAGATTAAAAAAGTACACACAGCAAAAAATATTACATAAGCACGTGTGATGTGCTGCTGACTGTGTAGCTGTTTTCTTCTTATTACTCTGATTGTGTCATTTTTAACTGGGGATTGAAACCAGTGGTCTTCCTGGAGAAGACGATGGAAGAGTGATGGAAGAGTGAGGATTACTGCCTCAAAGAAGTAGCGTGAACTTCTTGTTTCAGAGTCACTACTCAGGAGGGATCATTGAATATTAAGATCTGCTTTTCTTCTTTCATCAGCTCTATCCATACACTATATGTTCACTGTAATTTAACCATAGCTAATTAGAGCTGGGAAAATGGGAGTTTTGCCGTTGTTTTCAGTGGAGCCAGGATTTTTCCCAGCCTGTTTTTCTGCAGAGATCTAATACTCCCTCAGTGGGCTTAAGATTTTGATAATGATAATGACATAGCTGTATTATATCTCTGGGGGAGGAAGACTGCTAATTGTCAGCCACGACAAAAGTGTGATTACTCTTTAATTGTGTTCTTATAAAAAGGCATTATATGTATTTCCTGTTAATTGCCTAAGCACAAGAACTTTACTCTGAAATATGTAAGTTTTTTGTGTTGGAAGGCCATAATAAAGCAATTAATTTGGGATAAAATTTTTGTCATAGCACAAAGAATGACCTAAGGCTCAATCTTCAGAAGAGTTGCACCCATAATTTTGGTGAAAGTGGTGCTGGTAAATATTCACCACAATTAGGTGGGACCACAGATGCTTTTCAGACCTTGATATTTTCATTGTTCTGCTGTTAAATATTTTCTGCCATATAGTGTGAGTTTGTTGCCTGACTGACAGGGATCTGAGTTGGCTATAGGATTTCAACCTGATAGCATTTTTTAATATTATCAAAAGTCACTTAAACATTTCAGTCTAGCTTGGGAGACAGAAGTAGAGTCAGCTTTAGATAGTTCCCAAATAGTTTTTCAGAAACTTTCCATATTATGAAAATGTTACATTTGCAGGCCTATTTCACAGTTAGGCTTTTTGATAAATGCTGAATTTTACACCTCTCTTCCCCTGCAAAGTGCAAACATCTGCTGCTAGAGTCCGTGGCACACAAGTCCTCTTGTGTTATGTCTTGCCATTCCCAGCCTTGCCATCATCTGACCTTGGGCACTTAATTCTTCGGTAGTCATTATTCTCTTTAGGAAGCCACAAGGCACACTGAAACACCCGTGCAAAATTTTCTAGTGCTCCCATTTCAAATTTAGATTGTTGCAAACTGCACTAAAATCAGATCATGGTCGTAATCCATCTTTTTGGTGAAATTAGGAAGGATGCTGTGTGTCTTTCAAATCTAAACATAGTACATTTTTAATATCTGTATAATTGTTATCTACTGTATATGTCATGGAAAACTGGTCTCCATTTTGTGTCTCTGAATTTTTAAAAAATTTATTAAATATAAAAATATCAGTATGTCAAGTAAAATCTTACTTTCAACTACTTAAACTGGCGGGACGTGATACATCTGTGATCATGTTTTATGACATAATCTGTGAGAAACGTTAGAGTCCTTGAGGGATAATGGAAGGGTAAAAAAGTAATTTCTTGAAAAGTTATGTTAAATTGGAATTATGATAAAAAGAAAGTTGTAGTGCTGAAAATTAGCGTTCTCTCCTTGAATTTGCAGGAATGTGGACAAAGGAAATGCTAGTACTCATCTGTAATCAAGTATCATAGTAGGCTTTGTTTTATACCCAAAAGATTACTTGTTTTGAATCGAAGCAGGGTGCATTGAAGAACATTCGCTGCTGACTTCTCAGTATGGGCTGCATGATCTTGTCTCCTTTCCTGTTAATCAATATTGTACTGTCCTGATGCAAGTGAAGGTAATCTGGGATTTCAGTGGGGTAAAGGGAAGAAAATCTGATCCTCCATATACATGTGTAGTTTACTTAATATTTTGTTCATAATTTTCTAGAACACTTTTGTATGCGTGTAGCTTCACCTTTTCCTGACGATTATTTACCACCCTCCCTACTGCTCTAACCTGAACAGAAGTGGAAAAAAAGCAGGGGAGGGAAGAATCCTGTGTAAGTGTGCATGTGTGACTTATTTACGTCACTGATTGCTAGGGAAATAGATGGAGCAGTTAATGGAAGAACACCTGCTATTGGGTATTCATATGTCCTTAGTAAGCATTCAGAATCTTAAAAAGACTTTATTGTCATTAGCTAATTGAAACTGAGTTCAAAATAAGAAATAATGGCCATCATTTTTCTTAGCGCTAAAGCTTGGATTCCTTCCCCAATCATGGTTTCTAATTGTAGCCTCATCTGCTGATTACATTTACCTTCTTTTTCATAAGATCTGCTGGAAACACTTTTGTATATAGTGTTAACGGAGAGTAAATCAATTGCAAGTTACTGGAAGCTGATTGTCCATAATAACAGAGATCATATCAGTTCCTGGTATTTATTAAAAATTAGACTAATTCTGGGCTTTTAGCACACACACAGACTCCTCCTCCCCCCTCATAAATAGCATTTTGTACAGTTATGGGTCTGTAGAAGTCGATAGAATTTCTCGATTTACTCCAATAGGGCCAGAATTTCACCTTTGCATTTTATAGAGATTTACAAAATATAATAAAGGAGCAATGCTTTTCCATCTTTTTTGTTTGAATCTGGGATAGGGATGTCTGCCTGTAAGTGCTTCTGCTGCATACATGAGTTCCTACTAAACTAGGTAGAGATTTTTGTGGATGGCTGGAGTCACTACTGTTAATGACCAGTTTCGAACATCAATCAAAACTCTGGCATTTTGTAAGGTTGATGTGCAGCCCTTTTTCTTAGCCTCCAACACCATCTTTCTTCCTGAGACTTGGTGATATTTTACGAAATCTATCATATAACCTCAGTTGCTCTGGACATTTTCTTCTAGGTCTGGAATGCAAGAGTCAGCAGCACACTACTATCAATTGTGCTAAAAGATACTGACAAGTCATGTATTACGAGGTTTGACCTCTAGCCATGATATAAGAAGCCTGTGCAATGTGCCTTGAATTTCTGACCCTGAAAAACAAATAAAGAACAGAGAAAGTGTTTCTTCAGCTTCACTTCTTATAGGAATGAGCAGGGAATAAGTGCCTTCTGGTTTATTGTGGGCACTGGTGGAACTTTCTTTTTCTCTAAAGTCTAAAAAAGTATGTGCCCAGACTGAGAACGAGCAGAGAAGACTGAATAGTAGAAAATGAAAAACATGATAAATCTCTGTATTCATCTCTAAATCTAGATGACTATTTGGAGAATTTCAATAGTCTGATGAAAAATAAATAGTCCTTGCTTCAACTCTAGGTTAATGTTTTGACAATGACAGTGTGTTATAAAAATGGTTCAGTGACCAAAATTAAGATGAAAAAAATTATCCTATATATGGGGTAATCTCTCACAGACAGTATATGCTGAGAAAGCCAGTTGCTGGATTCTATTTGGAATATTGGATTTGAAACCGCTCCAAACCAGCACATGATATAATTGGAGAATATCAAAGGTGTAACTGTTGTTGTGTAGAATGGACATGTGAGAGATGGTTCCAATAATAATTTTGTGAGCAATGAATCTTTGATATTAAGGACATGCTAATCTGGCCACATGATTTCCTTCAGTAAGAGAATGAGAGGACACTTGGTACGGACTCTAACTTGTATCTGTTGGATAGAAAGTTTAGGCCCAAGACTTCTGGCGAATTTGCAGGCTGCTTTTTTTTTTAATTCCATTGCAAAGGGGGATTGCAGAGGCTTTTTCTCTGTGCTTTGTCTTTCTTGGCAGGAAGATAGCCTGGATAAATTGCAAACTATGCAAATGAGGTCTTGGAGCCAGTTTTGGGTGCAGTTCTGTAGGTATGAAAATTGGAACAGAAAGGATTCTGGCCCTCCTTTAACATTATTGTATGGTGAAAATGGGAAACCTTTATTAAGCAATTATTACAAGCACATATTAATTTTATACAACTCAGAGGTTGCAAACAGACTTATGGTGCACTAAAGCCTTTAATAGGTCTTCAGTAAAGATTATGCTAGACTATGGAGAAAGGAGAAGGGCCTGAGGATTCTTCAAAGAATTGTGGAGAATAATTGGACTTGATTGAAATTCATCTACGTGAGATGTAGGAAAATGTCAAATGCTTATTGGTGTGGCTCAGAGATTTGTATTCAATAACTTTGCATATTATTGTGCAAAAGAGTTACTGGTTCTGCTTTCCATCTCTTGCAGAGTGCATCCCGTGCTAAGCTAGAGACAGGGCACCCTGCTTTACCAGTGTGCTTCTGACACTAGTCCAGATTGTTGCTCGAGAGTGGTGTTTATATTCTCAGAGATGATCAGAAAGCCAACATGGGAGACAGTCAAGGTTTCGCTTTTCTTGTGTGTTCCATGGGAGCGTGGTTTCAAACTGATCCTCATGGGGAAGTGCAGTGCTCCCGTGGCAATCACTTCTTTTTTTTTGCTGAGATTTCCCAACAGGATCATCTGAAACAAAATCAAATGACTATGATATACTAAACTGAAGTGACAGAGCAGACTTAATGGGGGAAAGTACTGTACTACCTCACCTTTACTACTTCAGAAAAAGTGTTTTTATAATCTCTTTATATAAAACCTCACTATAAGGCATGGCTTCTTAGTGTAATTGGTAAACAGCCTGCCTTTTAGTCAAGCGGATCTTTAAAAATATGATGCATCACCTTACAAAAACAGTTGAAGATTTTTCCACAAAAATCCATATCTTGTCCCATAAATAAGAATGTTAAATGATGAGCGCTTCCTACATTATACACATCCCTGGATGTGATGTCCTTCTTGGTGAATTTTTGTTAAGAAACAAAATACAATTTTTATTGAGATCAATAAAAGATTAAGGTGACAAAGTGATTTATCGTCTGTACTGAATGCTCATTTTTTCCCCAACAACAACACAACCAACCAAGAAAAAAAAAAAGAGGATGCCATGAAGTGTTTTGTATTTAGCTTTGTTTTTACCTTGGGTCCTTGGAAAACCGTGAAAACGGAGCTAAGTCATCCATCAAATCTTAAAATAGTGCTTAAAATGAGTAACTGCTGCTCTGGCCCTCAGACTACAACATATGGAGGAACTTATTATATGACCCACTACACACCAAAGTCCATGGAAATCCTCCCATTAACTTCGATGAACATAACTCCAGTACTGCATAATGAAAGCAGGAGAAACCAATTTATCAGTGCATGAGAGGTGGCGCTCACCATCAAGTCTTTCTTTTGATTACTGCAAGGCTGCAAAGCCAGTTTGCCTCCTTGATGTATGGGTTGATGTGCCTCTGAAGAAAAATTTGTTTAAAAGCTCTCAAAGAGGGGTGGATTAAATGTCCCTGGAAGAAGATCCCCTGAATGCACTTTTTCCCTTAGGATCAACATCTCATATCAGTTTCCCCTTGTGTGAATTTAAGTAGGGTCTGTAATGAAGCAGTATTAAAGTTGCTGTTTCTGACTCCTGCAGCTCCTCCCCAGTGTTGGCAGAATTGCTTTCAGTGACAGATCCCACGTGAATCAGGGTATAGGAAATGAAACAGTGTTTTGCTATGTTGTTGCTGAGTATTCCGGATGAGCTATCACCACTGGTGCTCTGAGATGCTCAGGGCACTGCAGGAAGCTTCAGAGGCACTCAAAATTGTTGTAACCTGACTCTCACTGCAGAAAATTTTTGCACCATCTATTGATTAAGTGGCAAATACCTAAATCTGCTTCTGTCTAGTCTGGGAAGGAAAATATTAGAGGAATTGGTTTGCACCCTCAGCAAAGTTGTTCAGACTTTGCTTCTGTCTGGCCATTGCTTACAGCCTGACCCAAATACCTACCTTAGAAAGAAAACTAGGGTGAATACTAAGTGTCTTGCATTCCTGCAAATTGCCATTGACTTGAAAATATGTTTTGCATGTATGCCAGGAGATAGACCCTAGTGTGTTTGTTTAAGTGCATGAGTGAAATGAAATGCAAATTTGAATTATTTACACTGGAAATGGTTGCTTGAAAAGTTCTGTGTAAAGTGACATTGTACCATGTATATCCAAATACAGGGCTAATCCCATAGCTATGTGTAATCTGTAAAGTGCAAAGTTTAGCATAGTTTTTCATAATATGAAAAACAGTCAAAATACATCTGAAATCCTAAAAATGGGATGTCAACTCCAAATATAAGTAAAAATCACCACCTTTATAAAAGCAATGATCCACACCTCACTAAACGCAGGTTCAATCAAATATATGGCATAAAACCTGACCGTTTATAACCATTTATGAATGTAGTTATTACTGTGTTCTGCTTTTAAATAACATTTTAAATTTGTATATGTTTACTGTGACATATTCTTTATCCATTTCTTAGGGTACCATTGCAACATTTTATATTAATGTTAACTGTAATTTCATCTTAATTTTTAATATCAAATCCTTTCCATTAGTTAATATTTTATGCGTATTTATTTCCACTGTTGTTGCAGTGTCCTTGAAATTGTTTATTCGATTGACTGGAAAGGAAAACAGCGTTTCCTAGAAAGTTTTGGGGAAGACGTTGTAAATGAGAAAGCTCAGGCCGGTTTTCATTGCTGCAGTCTTCTTCATGAGTGTGACAGAACAGAAGTGTTTCTGCTTAAATCCTTATGTCTTATAGCAGTGAGATTCCCAGCCTCGTGAATGTGCACCAGTTGGTTGTACCATCCAACAGCTATTTTTGTCTTCTCATGAGCTTGGCTTGGTTTCTTTTCTCTTCCTGCTGATTATAGCTTTGTGGCTTACGACCAGCTGTAGGATATGTGGCAGAGGGGAGGACTGTGTCATGAGAGTGGGACAGAATGAGGCGCCGTTCCTTACTTTGAGGGCTACTTGCCCCTCTGCGGCCCCATCTCAGCACACAGCAGAATTTGGTGAACTTTAAAAGCATCGGTGCACCAGATTTTGCCTGAGGGTTATTTCATGCACCTAAACAAAAAGGAACTTTTATTCACTGGACATACTGAGTGTCAAAATTGGGGATTTGGAGTTTAAGCACTGATTAGGCTCAATCCCAAAAGAAGGTATGGAGTTGGAGAGAGTCTCCTATGCATGGCAAGTGTGACCTACTACATATCAGTGAGAAGGACGTGGAGGAAGGACATCAGTGCAACACACAGATGGCCCACTGCTAGAAGTAAAATAGTGTGGTGGCATCAGATTTTTTTTAATATGTAGTAAAAAATCATCGTGCACAGAAAGTACTTGGTCTATGCTTATTGTCATCTGGAGCATATAAAGCCTGGGTTTTTATCAAGTTTTGTAATTCCTGAGACTCCAGACTTAAAGCAGCCATCTGTACATAGCTTTAAAACAAGAAGTAACTTTTCAGCATGCATGTTTATCCAACTCTATCAGAGAAGAAGAATATGTGAAACCTGTAGAATATCTTTGAACTAGACAAAATCTCTGCTGGCAAAATAATCTGTTGAAATGATATTGCCTTTGAGCATTCTGCATATTTAGAATGAGCTAGTTTGTGTGTGTCTATATGTATATACAGTAGAAATGCTGGCATCAGCCTTCATGCTTTTTTGGAGCGCGTTCCTGCTATTTGACAGTCCCCGAGTCCAGTTACAATAAATAACGTGGTGTGCAACTTCAGTGGAAAGCTCACTGGAGCTTTCTTGCAATGGAGAACAAAAGGAAGTGGGGAGTAGAACAGGACGGTCAAGTTCAGTTATTAATTTGGTGTTATGGAGATCAGTTTCTGCACTTAATCTTCCTGTATGACTGTTTGTCAAGTCATTTACATCTCTGAGCCTGTTTCTCACACATAAAGGAGCTAGTAGCGTTGCTTTACTTCACAGATGTGGGTTTCGAAGGTAAATGAAGCTCAAAATTCCATTTTTAAAATTCTATTTTAAACTGCATGACTGGTACAATGATGAAATAAAAACAGGGTTATCGTAATTATTGAACAGTTTATGTCTGTGAGATAACTGTATTAATTTGGCTTAGCTGTGCATGCAAAACTATGGGATTGCAAGCCCATGCCAATGCATATCACTTCTTTGTTTGGCATATTAGCCTGGCCAAGAAACCTTGTAAAGCATGTTTGTGCAATACATTTTCATGTCTTAAGGCCGTTTTGGAATACAGATAGGTAAGCTTCTATCTTCCTCCAAAATATTATGCAAGTCCTTAGCACAGGTTTGGGATATGGGCTGTTTTTCCTCTGCGTCATCCGTCGTGGGGTCTTTACCTTTCCGTTTGGTAGAGGTAGTAGCTGCCAGTCTAAATGTGCTGGGTTTTTTAATCCATCTACACATGTTCTTGCTGAGATAAATACTTTTTCTTCTCCATCTTCCCTTTCTTACTGCAGAGAGAAAGGCATATTAACATTGTTCTCTCTTTATGCATCCAATGCATGTTAATGAGCATGTGTTCTATATTTTGTTTGTTCATCTTGTGATGCTTTCCAATGGGATAGTAATCAAAAGTACGTATAGCAAAATGTTAGTGACAGCATGTGAATTGAAAAGTCTTTGCCCATAGGTGGTCAAATGATTTTGTGCATCATTTTGGAAAGAGCAAGAATAACACTAGTGTTTTGAAGAGCTACTCTGATTTGCACGGAATTACTCATAGCAAAATATGTGCAGATGTGGAGCTCTCATCTATAGATATCTTAACATTTATTGCTTTTTAATTATCTGAAACCACATCCTTCTTGAAACAAGATTCAAGGAAAGTGACAGACTGCTTATTAGTGTATACGTATTTTATTTGGGGAGATTAATAAATAATTTCTGTTTAACTAAGGGAGACAAGACATTCAAAATAGCACTACTGTTGATAAATGAAAGTTAAAGCAAATGTATGACTATGTTGCCAGGATTGCAGAAAACAATGAATCGTGCATTTATTGTTTTAACCTATATGATGCATTCTGCAGGGAACTCTTATTTAGAGAGCTGCTTAGTGTCTGCTGTGCTTGTTAAAGCCAAAGCCAGGGTGCTTGTATTAATGCAGCTCATGGAATGAGTCTAATGCATAGAAATCAGAGAGCAGAGAGAAAGAGCACAACGTGAGGGTTTATATATATATATGTGTGTGTGTGTGCGCGTGTGTATGTATGTGTATGTGTGTCTATTTTATTTCTGGAACAGGATACTCCTGCTTTACGTGTATTATTTGGCTTAGTTAAAGAGCACTAGTGGAGGAGAGAGGATAAATAGAAGTCACTTTCCTAACAGAGCTGGGTTTTGCATTAATGCTGGACAAGACTCATGCTACAGGGAGGTATTTTGAAACAGGACAATACCTAAATGTCCTTCACACAGATGTCATTGCGGGAGGATATATCTCTTACATGTACTTGGTAGAGCTGCCTGAGAGGGAGAGAGTAGCAACAGTACCAGATAACTGTTTAAGATGGGAAGTGAAACTGCATGTGTTCATGGTCCCAATATTTGTGTAATGATTACTCAGATTTGCATAAAAAATAAAACAATTTAACTCATGTAAAAAACTCTATGAGCCAAAATGGCTGCTGATGTCAAAGATCCATCCACTTATGGTCTCTCTCTGCTCCTTTCTTCCCATATAAAATCCTACCGACTCCTCCTTGGGGAAGGAAGCTGCCATCGTAAAAAGATCAGATAAAGAGAGGAGAATAATAATGGCAGCATTAGCAAGAAGCTCTGGGTAATACCACTGCTTCTGCCACGGTACCTCTGTCCTCCCTAGCAGATTCCCTGAAGCAAGATGCAATATATCTCTTGGTTTGAATATTTCATTTCCAGGGGTACATCTCCTTTTCTTTCATGTTATATTCAGCGTTACCTATTTATAACACTTTTTAAAACCGATTTTCCAGCTTCTTGATATGGTACAAGAGAAACAGAATCTATGCATCAGTGTAACGATAAAAGGCATGAGGAAAAGGGGAAAGTAATAATTGGTTGCAAATCAAGTTATGAACCTCAAGCAAAAATAAAAGTGGAAGAAAGAGGGAAGAGAGTTTTATAACCTCAGTAAATAGCAGAAATTACAATGTGCTGTGTACGTTTGGTTTGTACTTGTATACTGAGTTAGTGGATAAGGATATTTATCTGATGTTGTTTGCTCTACACATAAACTCTTCTGATTTAGATGATAGATAGAAACCATTTATACAGATAAACACAGTAGGGGTCTAAACACGGATCCCTGTGGAACACCAGATGTGAGTAAATGAACATTTGATTTTCCTCTTGTCTGCTTCTGACAACCTGATGGATAAGAAACCATCACCCGAATTCCCTTAAAACCTGATAGCACTAATGCAGATAATAACATAGAGTGAGATATGGTATTTATTAAATCTGCTCTCTAAATATTAATACGACAGCAGCTGTGATCTTTCTACTCTTTAACTGTACTCTTTAAGCACTGTGTCACTTGCTAACAAAGATAAATGCACAGGGCTGATGTAGAGGGTTTAGGACCACAGGGGTATTCAAATACTTAAGATTCATGCAATTTAGAAATTAATATTCTACATCACAATTGATTAAATAAAAGGAGTGTGAGAAATTTACAAAATTGCTTTTAAAATGGAAACAGATTGCGTGAATAGAATAAAAAGCAGTTATGTTAATTCTTTTTTGTCCGTTGTCCCAGGTGGATCTAATGCTAACCACTGAAGAGCGTATTAGCAGAAAGGAGCTTTAGTATTTCGTAAGTTAGAAATATCATCTCTGAAGCGTCAGCAGTTTTATATCCATTTTTCTTTCCCTCTCCATTTCCTCCCTATCTCTGAGTTGAAAGTCTTACAGAGAAAGAGGCCACCAGGGGCCATGTCTTGGCCAGATGCTTTTATTCACTATGTCATGTCTTTTCCAGAGTTAACTGTGAAATGCACTTGTAGTTCAAGCATTCTTGGGTTGTGGGGGGTGACTTCCAGTGCTAGAACTTCTTACCTAAAGCTAAACTCACCAACTCCCTCTTGCCAGAAAAGCCCATAAGCCCAGCACCTCTCCCAGGTCACACGTGCTTCTTTTTTATTAGCCCAGTTTGATTGACTTTGGCTGAACTGGGCTTCACATTTATCGATGAAAGCATAGCAAGGATCAGTACCAACTTTTGCCCAGGCGATAATTCTACTTTTCTTTTATGTAGCATAAATCCCAGTCTAAGGGAACAGGGAAAACTGAAGCCAGTATCGCCCAGACTCTTAGGAAAACCTGTGATGTGCTCTCTTAAGCAGTTGGTTTCTTTATATCTCTGGGACAGAGGTACAGTGTCCAAACACAAACTGTGGAGCTGTGTCCGCATTCGGGTGGAGTTTGAAGAGCTGATCATGTGCAGCTTGTATTGACTACAGGCAGAGCATGAGGTGGTTTAGCATCAATGTTCAGGCAACTTTTGGAGTTCCACATTAGGGTCTTGCATTTCGCATGTTCTTTGTGTTCAGTTGCATACATCTGTGGAAGAGAAGGCCTCATTTGTTTCATAACAACTTCTCTGGAAAGAAACGCAGTCCGCAGAAAAAAGCCCCACTTGTTTACACCAATACTAAATTGACAGACTGAGACGACAGGTTTAAGAGGAAGAGACTTCTTGGAGACTTTCTTACTAGATTCATTAAGGATCCTTTCAGCTCAACTTTGTCCAGCTAACTGTCCCAGTTTGAGCTGTTACACTTCTGGGTACCTGTTAATCTCTTCAGTCTGATGTTTCTGATACTGCAGTGTTTGTGGGTGTTGCAAATGGGCTATAGCTACCTTCTACTCCGTGGCAGCATAGCCTCGCTCTTGATGAGATAGTGCAGCTTTATAGGCTCTTCTGCATCAACTCTATCAGTCCCAACTTGAATATGTTGATTAGGGATTTCATACTGGATTCAATAAACACAGTAGTAGGTACTTAGAAATAATTCTACTGTTAGGAATGAAAAGCTAATTGGCTTTGAAGAAAATAACCCACACACAATTTGTACCACTCCACTGATCAGAAACTGGACCATGGATAATTGAGATGGTATGAAACACCTACTGCCTCATGCTCACAATTTTTGGATCTATTAATTCCTACAGTGTTTTGTGCCTACCTACAGGAGGATGTTACAACAGCTTAGTTCATTATAAACAATTCTGCCCCATTTACTTTAGAATTTTGTGGTTGTTAATCCATAAATGTGTAGAATGCAAATTTGCAAATGAAGGAGCTTGGAGACAGTGACTCTTTTCTGCAATCCACTGTTTCAGTACAATGTTAAAGATTAAAATTTCATACAAAGGAAGACCTCATTTTCACATAGACACCTGTATGGTTATACTAAATGTGAAGAAGGTTTCGGATGGTAGATGGTTTGGGAGGTTGCTTAGGGGTTTTTGTCTTGTATTGCTTTGGGTTTTTTTTGAGGACGAGTTACAAAAATGTAATCCAAGGTTGTGTTCAATTCCAAAATGGAATAGAAGTTTGATGTGGATTATGGGAGCACAGAGTTTGTGGCCAGTATAATTACATTTGATTCCATGCAAGTAAAAAATTGAGTGAATTCTGTTTCACTCAATAAAAATGCTATTCGACACTGTTATTGCTGCTCCTGTTCTGCTTTTTAGAAAGAGGAAGGAAGGAGTGTCATGGTGCTTCTGACAGAAAAATTCAAACTGTCATTGAGCAATGTTATTTTCAGTATGATTCTAATGTCAAATGAGGGGCAAATTTTCACAGATTTAGAATTTTGTCTTAATCCAAATGGTACATCTTGAAAATATTTTTCTTCTCGTGGCTTTCATTAAATTATGTATTTTTAAGTTTTTCCACAGCATTTCAGGATGCTAATTGATAGTTCAGATGCCTTTCTCCCAGAAGACAACAAACTCTCTATCCCACTGTCAAGTAACCAGCAGATTTAACAGCGTATTTTGTATGTGGTATTTTCCTAGATCAAAGTTTTTTTCAAATATTTTTGATATATGGTTTATAAAAATTTTGTAGTCTGGAGATCCAAACTCCTGCAAGGAAATTTAAACCTACTGATGGTAGGCTTGACTTTCTTATTTTCCCTTTATGGATCTCTTATAAATAATCCTCAGATGCCTAAGAGTAAACCACTTGAAAACCACTGTTATGGGTTAAAATAGCCTCAATAGATAAAAATATCTTGTTTAAAAGGGAAATTTCTTTCATCAGATCTGGTAAATTTATGCTAACCTCAATTTTTCAGCCAAACTAGCAACACAGTAATTGCTAGGAAGGGAAATAATTAGCGTTCTGATATTCTAAGAAGGTTTCCTCTTTTAATATTAATATTAAAGTCTTATTTTTATGTGGCATTTGATTTGATTTCACTTTTTTCACTAGCACAAGTCTAGATAAAAAATTGCCCATTGGAAATTGTATTCTGAGTGAATAACAATTTCTGTGAATGGAGTCGCCATATTTTTTTGTCTGGGTCTGCAAGAAGCTGATCCAGTCTAATGGGTAGAGAGAGCAGCAGCATTATTCATAGCAATATGTAAAGTACCCTCTTGGGCTCGTCATACATTTTATCTTTCATTATCAAATTGACACTCCTGCATGGGTGGATTCATTCTCTGGCAGGGAATACCACAGGCTATATTTCTGTACTTTTTCTCCCTCCATCCAGGCATTCTCTCAGTGCCTTGGTAAATCATCATGTTAAATCATTAATAGCGAAGAAAGGCATGCTACGTAAGCAATTATATACTGATTAATGTCTAAGTTAAATCCCTCTCTCCAAAGATATTGCTGACCTGCTGAGTATCTCCATCATATTCATTTTCTTTGTTCTTTGGTAGAAGCTGATGCCTTAGCAGTCCAAGCAACAAAGCAGGAACATTCTTCGGTTCAAATCCTCATGCACAGCGCTGAACGTGAACTGTTGACGTTCTCTCTCAAAATCAACACAGGGGGGACACAAGGGCTGAAAATCTTCAGGAAAGCTTTATCTAGCTGGTAAAATTCTGTGCATGCCCTCAAAACTCTCATCCTTGTTAACATCATGGCAGTTCCAGTGGTACTAACAGTGACGGGAGCTCTCACAGAGATGGACCATTAGCGCTGGCAGTACTGCATCAATTCAGCCTGCTGTGAGTAAGTGTAGATGACATGGTGCTTAAAATGTGGGCAAGCGTAAGTGCTTTCCTCCAGCGGAGCTCCCAGTGTTACTACTAACATGAGAACCAAGCAGGCACTGGCTCATGTAGGAATGGTCTGAATCACTTCATTATCCAGGTGTTAGTATCTGTACAATGGAGGCAGGGAAACAATAGAATAAAATCGTGACTGCTGGTGAAGGAAGGGGAGATTCAGGGGAAAGAGATTATATTTTGGTGTTTTCCTAATGATAAAAAATAATGTATAAAATACACTAGAATGTATTTTCTGTTAGAATTCCACGAGATGTCTATGGTGCTCAGTCTGTATAAATACAATGGTAGCATCTGTAAAGTTATTTTACAGGTGAAATTCATTGTGAAACAGTACCATGTTAAACCTTATGTAATTTACTGTAGGGTGGCCTTCTGACGCTTGAGGTAGGACAACCTTGATAGACAACCACTAAGATTATGAGCCTCTTTTGCTGCATTGTAGTACCAGTTTAAATGCACTGATTTCTCCTTGCTGTATGTGTAAGCGTTTAACCGCTTCCACCCAAACGTGTGCCCACATGCCACAGAAGTGTAAGTCTGGCCTGTTAGCTCTTTGGGATGTAGGTGGTGCTTTCTTTTTGTGCTGAGGGGCAAATTACTGACAAATAGCATTCACATACTTGGTAGCTAAAAAGAAAAAGGAAATACCAGATATTGTATATCTGCTGACAGAAATAAATATTTACAGGACGTTTACATTAACAGTATTTTTTAGGCATTTTCTGATTTTAAATCAGAACTAGATATTGAAATGTGATGACAAGTTCTACCTCCTGTACTACAGAAAATAAGATTCTAAGACCAATCTCTTTTTTTTTTTTTCTTTTCCTTTCCCTTGGCTGTGCTACCTGTTCCATTGCATTAAGATAATATATTATCTACTCGACCAAAGCCTGCATGGGAGAGCATGGTTCAGTACAGTTATGCTGTAGTCAGGACCAAAAAGGTGGTGGTATGCCTAAAGGGTATCTTCTGTAACATCAGACCCCACTTTGCCACTCTACATGAAAGAATGGTAACACAAGGATGGCTTTGCAAACTCTCCTTATTTAAAGCTTAATCCTCTCCCACCAGAGCTCCGTTCTCATACTTTGGTATGAAGGTGTCAACCTTTGATTGCTGGGAATTGTGTCCAGCTTTCAACTGGGGACAGATGCCTCTCTAGTTATGTAGCAGAAGTGAAAATGTACCTTTTAGCATGACCAGGGATATGCATTTTGTCAGACCCACCGAGGTGAGGAGCTATCACTTCAGAATCATTACTCAAGCTGTCTTTTGTACTATCAGTGCTAAAATATTAATTGTATATTAATTTGTGATTATACCGAGATCCTGTGACAGGTTCTGTTATAGCCCAAGGACCACATTGGATTGTAGGGTTGAAATAGAAGCTGAATGTATCTTCAAAGGTATTCAGATGCTGTACTGAATGTGAGCCCAGCAGAAAGGGATCAGTTCCTTTTGCTTTGTACAGTTAATTTTTATTGTTTCACACATACAGCTCTGCACACATTTAACAATTTTCACTCTGTTTCTTTAGAGGTACCAGTGGTAATATTATTTGTGAAACAAACACTTCTCTGCTATTTGAACTTTATGCTACAGTATTTCAGCTGTTGTGGCCTGTGTTTTTTGGCAGTGCAGATTACCTGCAAATCCTCTTGCCTGTTTTTTCAATTGAAGTTACTCAACACTTGATGAAGTCTGGCACAGGGATTCCAGAAATGTTGTAGCTATTGGAACTTTTTCTTTTTACATTATGTTATATCTTAGTAAGAATTTTCAGTCAGTCATCATGAACCACCATAGTAAATTGTGCTAAGTTTGCACTTCTTGAAAGTGCCACTACTCTAACACTTTCTCATCTCCTTCCCCCAGCACCTATTACCACTCCATCTCTGTTATCAGGTTAAGAAAAATCTGTATTCTGTGCAAGCTTGACTGTACTAGTAATAAGCAGTGAAGTACCATAGGCAAAATCACTCCAGTAGCTCATGGTAGGGCTCCCAGTCACCCTCCTTATGCTCCTCCAGAAGAGACTTGTATGTTGCCCTATAGTCCCTTGTAGACACTAGCCAGCCAGCCTGATGAGAAGGGACCTGGCCATGCACCCCAGGGCAAAAGCTGCAGTCCCTGCCGAGGTCCACCTGATTGTTCCAGGGGGTGGAGGGGAGGAGGTTTTCCTTCACGCCAGTTCAGGCACCCATGAAAGATAAAGGAGAGCATTAGCCTTCTGGATGAGCTCCAATTAAAGTCAACAAAGAGTAGAAAAGCAAGCACCTAAAGTGCTACAGTAGTTTGGGGCTCATGGCTCTGGAAAAAATGAAAGAATGAAATATTCAGTTGTTACAGTAAGACTTTCTGTGAAGAACATTTTATTGCACGCGGTGTTTCTCCCTTTCGTGTTCGTTTTCATCTGATTTTTTTATTTTCATCTGATGTTTATTTTCATCTGATTGTTTTACAGTGAAAAGGTCCGTTAAAATAATGGAGGTTAATGTTTGAATATATTCTTCATCCCTCCTTTCTCTTTCCCTCCTTCTCTCTCCCTCTCACACACACACACGTATTTCAAAAGCATGGCACAAAACAAGATCACCCTCCAGATGCAGGCTGTCGAGCATGCCAGATTTGAAATTATGGACTGGGTAGATGACACCGCTCCTGGTGTTTTTCAGAGAAGGCTGGCTAACTTATATGAACACTAGTAAATTTTTTCGTGCTTGCAATGAAAGGCGAAACTACAGGAAAGTAGCAATAAACAAGTAATATTTTAGAGGCTCTGAGTATTCTTGAGGGGAAAATGTGGCAAGGGAATAGAGGAGGCAAGAAGAGGTAGCTCTGCTTCAAAGGAAAAGCAAACAGGCGATATAATCATTCCAGAAGAGACACAAAATTAATAGCAATTTGAGGCAAAATATTCTCTCATAAGTGATGTTTGGAGAATATTATACAAATAAATTCAATGTCTTTTAAAAAGTTTATTAATTTCATCAACTTCCTCAGTGATTTGTGAAACAGGATGATTCATAGATAGCAGTGGAGCTCGGGACACCTGTGATCTCTTGGTTTTATTGTCCTTGCCTTTGACTAGTTGTTTCAGCCCTTTGCGCCTCAGTTTTCCCTCCCCCTTGGCCCCCATTTTACCTTCTGTCTTTTCTGCTGTAACTTGTGCACCATTTGAGAGACAGGCTCTTCCTGCAGTGTACCTGCCAAACCGGGCTTGATTTCAGCTGGTGCTTCAAAATGTTATTGTAATTAAAAAATCAGATTTGTATACATTTTTAGTAGGACAAGTAATAGACCTTCTAAATTTTTATTTTAGTGATGTTCCCGATTTTTGGTCAAACTTACAAATCAGACAGTTCCTCCCCTAAATTGCCCCTGTCCTTAATAAACTGTTAATATTAAAAGGGAAGTAATCACTTGTATTATGTTGAATCTGTTGCTGGAGCAGAAGTTGTGTTAGTAAATTGTAATGAAGAGACTTGAGGCTTAGAGGAACCAAAGCTTGTTCGGTTTGTCAGAAAGGAGAAAAGCATGGATGTAGGTTGTTTCATGAAACACTGTAGAGAAGTGTGTTTTAAGCTGCCCATAATCGTGCATTGACCTTTCTGATCATGCTGGAAATACTATAGATTCTGTCTCACAGGCTCTCTTGCTTTCATGGATGGGTAGCGTTTACAAGCATCTGTGTATTTCCCTGCTAAATCAAAACCCAAAATGTCTTCTGGGCTGAGATGTAATTTAGATTATCAAAACTGCAGGACCCACTAAATCTAGAGAAAATGGAAAGCAACTCAATTTTTATTTAGAGATGCAGTGCAGAGCAAAAATAAAACTTAGATTACCAATTGATGATGGGCGTTAAAGCTAATCCTGTGCAGCCAGAACCAGAATGGCATGTCACAAGGATAGAAAGAAAAAGCAAAGACTCATTATTTGTAAGAAAGTAAACAATTATAAATCTTAAAACTCAAGGTATTAAACAATGAAAATGACTGTGTGAGTGATGACATGTGGACAGTAGAACATGGCAAAGGTTTGTGAGATGCTGTTAGTTTATCTCAGGATCCTGAAAATGTCATTTTATTATTTTTTATTATGTTTTATTACTTGTGCCCAATAATCTTTTTGATAGGCAGAAAGTTTCCCAGATCTCCAAGGAGCGGTCCAGACATCGCAGTTTAAAATAGGTGGCGGAAATATTCCAGGAGCATTAACTTCAAGCGGGACTTTCTCCTCTGATTGACAGAATTCATTACAAAAGGGGTGTTGGAGTTTTTGTGCTCTTGCAACTGTTCAGCTGGACTTTAAGCCTCACCTCTCTGAGCACAATTCAGTTCAGATCCCCTTCCACCCCGTATTGATAATTTTTTCCCAGACTTTATATGGCAACACAGAAAACTAATTTTGGTTACTTTCTTAAACAAAACCTTGCTAGTTCCAAATTCTCCATTAAATGCCATTCAAAATATAACCTGCTCTGAGAAAGTCTTTATTTCTCCTGCTCTCACTCTGCCTTTGCCTGTTGGGGTCGGAGGCTTCCCAGACCCTAGTGGGGTCCCTTGTTGCTCACTGCCCCAGCTTATATATGTAAGCACTGCAGGAAATTTATCCATGTCTACGTAGGAATCACCAGGATTTTTCACATCCCATGAGGGCTGTCCCGAGGCGACACTCAAAAGCATGACAAAATCAATCATAGAGGAGGCAGCTCTTAGGAATGGCAAAGTGCGTACTGGAAGACAGTGTTTGGGCAGGTCTCCCAAGGAAGGAATTTGTCTACTTGCCTAATAAGGCACATCCTGCAGTTTTCCTGGAGGGCTGTCTAGGAATCTTAAGTTGTTCTTTATTTATTTAAAGGCTTTATTTAAAAAGGGAAGCAACAAGAAACCTTCCCAGGCATGTCCAGATGCAAAGATTCCTGAAATTTGGGAGTATTTTGAAGATGTTTGAAGCTCATAAATCTTCTCAGATGCTTGTGACCTACTTGCAAGTCAATCCTTCCTAAATGGGAGGGATGCTGTTAGGTATTTATCCATCAGCTGCTCATACCAGACTGCTCTAAGGTGATCCTCAGAAGTGAAAGCTCACACAAGATAATGTTAATTTGGAGGTCAGCCTAGAAAATTGTAAAGGTCCTTATTGGCCTTAAAAATCTATGAATCGATAGCATGTGCTGGCAAAAGGTCACTGGTCACAGATAAAAGGCTGACTATCAGACCATCTAGCAGAGCTACTGACACTTTTTGATTATAAGGAGGTTAAAATAAATCCTAGATTTGGTTGCCAGATATTGTTTGGTCACTTTTCTTCCCCTTGAACAGTTCCATGCAGATATTTTCTACCTGTAGGCTGCTCCTGAAAAAATACCAGCTCCTCTAGACCACCATATAGAGCTTCCTGTGATGAGCCCACCCCAAACGTTTCCCAAAGTATTGTGCAACAAGCAGTAGAGCAGCTCTCCAGTCTGAGTGTCTTGTGATTTATGAATAACTATGGTTTCCATTAAGCTGCAGAAAGGGGATAGTGTGTTTCACCCTGTGCTGAGAACCCCATTTGTTTCCGTTCCTGTCAGCAGTTTGCATAAGTGAATGATTTTATTTCATGTGAGAGAGAAGGCAAACACACAAGTTATCCCAGCAGTGGAAGATTTGTCAAATAAAGCTTTTAATAATGGTGTTATTTGACAGTTTTATGGTGCTTCAACTTTCGAGCAGTTTGAAGGTGGTAGGTTTTCAATAAAAATTAAGTCCTTATCTAGGAGAAACTCAGTCCCTGTTGTTTTAAAAGAAGTAGTCTTGGCTGCATTGTAGCACCTTAATCTACTATTGAAAGTAAATCTCAATCCTTTTCTGTATTAATATATCTTGCAATCCATCATCAGTAGGTGTTCTGTGTATTTTTTTGCCCTAGTATATCAAGGTGGCCTGATAAACCACCTTCCTAACCAAACTTGTTGGGTGATCATTATGTTTCTCACAAGAATAAATTATCCAGTGTAGTTCTCTGCGGCTTACTTAAATAGTCCAGCAGTGTTTCCAGTCACTCTTACTTATTTCTTTAATTTGTTTAAGGGGTCCAGTAAGTTATTCAGGTGAAGAGAAAAGGAACAGGGAAGTTGCTGGTTTTCACAAGGTCAGAGTTAATCCTATCTGTGTTCATAAATCATTGTACATCATAGGATAACCACGTAGCGACTGAGAACATGTTAATAGAAAACCAGTTTTGCATTGAAAGTTCCCTTGCTTAAAGGAGGGATTTTCAAAAGAATTTAAAGCTCCCTGAAATTCCCTGCTAGCTAAATAAACACAAGTTTAAAGGGTTATATTTTTTCATAGGACTGTTATTTTTGTTAAAAAAGTTGGTTGATCTTCACCATCCTGCAGAGAAGTTAGATTTCAGTACAAGCCTTTTACCAAAACAATTTCTGAGAAAGAGAGGGCTCTATAACCTTGATAAGTGTTTGATTAGGCAACTGGAATAATAAACGCTGGCATGAGTAGAAGCAGCATATCTGAGATTTAAATTATCTGCCCAAGTTCACAAATAGAGATGTTGTGAGAGCTAAGATTTGATGCAAAGATTTCCTGCTTCCAAATCGTCTTACTGGCTAGCCCCACACTAGTTGTATAGCCACAAACTAGCTCCATTAAGCAGAGAGCCCCTTCTCATGCTTAGGAATTCAACTGATATATTGCTATACCAACTGATGTTTACAGGAAGCTGGTATATACCTGGCAAAATTCATTCCCATCCTTTGTCCACATATGAGACGGAGCATCCTGCCTCTCAGCCATTTCAGCTAAGTTTCAGGAATCATTAGGGTGAAGCCTTTCTACTCAATAGTCTCATTAGCAGTGTTGTTAAAACCAAACACACATATGGCTTATTTTCAAATGCAGTGCCACAGTTTTTGTTCCAGAGATCTTACAATCTGGTCCAGTAAACAAAATGAGCAGAAGACAGGAGCTGGAGGGAGGAAGGACAAAAAAACAGCAACAAGATTGTTAGCTGATGTGCTGAAGCTCTTTTTACAAGCTGGTGTCTCCCCTAAGAGGGCTTAGGGGAATTTTTATTTTCTTCTTTTCACTAGAACTTGCTGAAAAATATCTGTTAAAGCTTTTGAAAGAGATTGTTCTGTTCGAAGGCCTTGAAATCTTACAACCTGCTCTAGAAAGAGTTATTGGCTGGGTATGCTCAGTCCTATCCTGCTGTCTCCCCTTCCAGTACTCAATTGGGGTGTGCCAGCATGGCATGGGGAGCACCCATGTGGTTAAAAGCAACCTCTGTTTAATGCCAGGGGAAACCCTCTCGCTGTTATCTGGTGACTTTGATTAGCAACAGCCCCTTCCGATTGTCAAGTCTGGGAGAAGAGATGGACAGAGACTGGTTTTTATTTACTGATGACTTGAGGTAATGCCACCAGAGAAATTAGAGGAGTCTTTCCATTGACTTTATGAAAGTTGGATAGCGTCTTGGACTTGTGCTGTATTGTTTTTTTATTTTATACACAGCTCAGACTCTCCCTCATATGTCTTTCTCCCACAGTGCTCAGCTCGTCTCTCTCATCACAGAACAGTCTGACAGGAACTTTCCTCTCTTATCTGTCTCTTTCTCCATGCTCTCCTCCCCCTCCTTCGCATTCTCTACCTCCCTCTGGCTCTCTCATTCTCTCCCCTGCTGCTCTCAGATGGCTGGCTTTGCTCAAGGTCTGCAGGCTGGCATAGAGCATGCCTGGAACAATATGTTCCTATTAAATTTACCCCCCTCATTGCTTCCTGAAAATAAATTGAATTTTAGTCTCAAGTTTGTTTGTTGAAATCGCCTCATAAAAACATCTCTGAATGCAATTGCATTTAATCAGAAAGCTGTCCAGCATTTATAACGATAAAACACTATTTTAAAAAAGGCTTCTTCCAGTGTTTTACAGAAAAGAATAAGCATGTTTCTTATTTACAACTGAAATTAATCTCTAAAAGTCCCTCTGAAGTCTGAGTTCCCTCCGTGGGTTTATTTCCACAGTTTTCACACCACTTTGGCCACTCCAAGATTACAGAGATAGACAGAAAAAAAACTCAGGTATTTTCAGTCTTAGTTCTGAGCTTTATTTTGTAGCTCGTTAAAATTCAGACTGATATTAATTCCTTGTATATATTTGATCAATATTTGTATGTTCTGCATTTGTGCTAATGACTGCATTAAACTTATTGTAAGACTGTTAGGTTTGAAATTAGTCAAAGGTCTCACGGAGAGCACAGTAATGCTGTCCAGGGTTGGACCTTTAAATTGGATACACACAGATAAGAGATTTTGGGGTGCTGAGCCACTATAGCTATGTCAGTGGAAGTAAGGATTTTTCATCACTCCTGCAATGCTAATGGTTTGCGCATTTCAGGATCAAATTTGTGACAGCTGGACAAGACGGTGTTCACAGTTTTGGGAGATAAGTCTATAGAATACTGTGCATTGCACAGCTTAAAACTGCTGTGGTGTTAAAAAGCCACAGGAATATTTTATTGTTTCAGAAACATTCTTCTTTGATTTGACTACAATTTGAAACAAAACCACAGCAGTATCACCATGGTAATATATAATAGGATATATTTCAGAGAGAAAATAAGACATGTAAAAATTGCAGATTGATCACCCTGGAAGGTCCTGCGGGTTTGGGCCACTTGTTGGCAATTCCAACATCTCAAAAAGTAGAACACTGCCGCAAGAATATGCAAAACTCCAGAGCCACGCTGTGCCTCTCTTTTCTGCGCCCTGCACTTCTTTTATATGCTGAAGACATCTTGACATCAATAGGATGTTTTCAGAGCAGAATATGTTTGAAGTCTGTAATAGAAATCTATTGTAGAGAGAAGAGGAAGATGTGAATGTTGGCAACGGTTTGACAGATCTTTTTCCAGTAGTGCTTCGGAAGATCCAGTGCTCACCTTTTTTATCACAAATGGTGGTGTTCATCAAAGCAGACTGAGTCGTCTCTGGCCAATTATGATTTTTCAGTAGTTTGCCTGGAATTTGTTTTTGTTCCCTTATTAGACATAGCAGGCACCACAATACAGAAGTACCAAACCCCAGGGGTGCGGTGTATTGTGTACACACACACACAGGAGGAGACAGCTCTGTCCTGGCAAGCTTACAGTGTAAAGACCATGGCAGACAAAGGGTTAAGGAATGAGAATTTACCAGGTGATCCTGAACTTAGTGGTGCAGCTTTGGTAGTTACATACGGGGTATTTTACTTGCAAGTAGTCAAGAAGGGGAAGGAAAAATGAGACTGGCTGCTATTTGCAGGCTACCTTATTAAGTTGACAAAGCAACTCTAGTGGGTTACCCTGGCAAAGGTGAGTGTTGAGGGAATGATCTGAAGAAGCACAAAGCCATAGCAGCTGTTGACATTTTGTCTGAGAAGCAAAGTGAGAGATCACAGAGGAGTGGAGAGATGAAACCTAGAGCAGAGCAAGCAGGAAGCGGCAGTTGAGGAAAGGCAAGCATCGACATCTAGAAACTCTCAGCAAGTACCTACTGGCCAATTCTACTGCCAACTTTTTCTCATTAAAATGGAAAGGCTTGGCAGCAACTGGTTACAGCTCCAGAAATATCTGGACAGCTTCTTTTCTCAGCTACTAGAACAAATTTCCTTAATAAAGGTCCCAAACAACGAAACTCACAGTGACTAGGCAGCTGATTTCCATTTGAGAGTATTTATAGTTTGTTCCTATTTTAAGGGGAGATGGTAGCTAACCTAGGGTTATCTACTTGCACAAAGCTCAGCTATAAATAGGAATGAAGGCAGCAGCGTAGGCCCAATCACTTCTACATAGTTTCAGAATAAGCTGAACAAACCTTTGCTTGGAGAAATCAAAGGATATAATCATAAGCTGCTGTTGGCAGGGGACAGGCTAATGATGTGCCAGTGATTTTTATTGCCTTGGGTTATAAGACCTTGAGGGACCTTATGGTCTTCCCTTGGACCTGAAATATTTCTGCAGTTCAGTGCTACCCAGTAGATACAGAATGGCAAAAGATTATTTCTCTATCACCTTAAAGATAAATCTTGAGACCTTGGCAACCTTTGGGAGAAAATATAATTGTCTTCCTAATTAAAATTGATTTTTTTCAGTGAATGTGCCCTTCTATTGCTATCCCAGCTGTATAACTGACTGTATCTCCCTTATTACAACAGATATTTATGGTCACCAATTGACAGCATACTCAGCACAGTATGCAGTCTGTATGATACCGGCTTTGGCAACAGATCACAGACCAGTTAATCCCTTTGGAATACACGTATCTCCCTAACTAGTGCTAAGAACGGCAGTGTGATGTGGTTTTCCTTGTTTATTGGACTGTACCCGTGGGGGTTTCAGGTGACGTGTTAAGTAAAACTATCACTCAAGGCACTAGGTTCCTCAGTCCTATCGTCAAAAGGAATCAGGTACCTCCCTCCTTCAAACGTCTTTGAAAATCCAGGGATTAGTAGTTTGAGTATGAATACCAGTCTTGAATATAAACATTTGCAGAACTGTGATGTTAGTATTCTTCATGGTTTTCATTGCTTTATTAGCTCTCTCAGGGTATGACTTTATCTTCACAACGGTCTGCTTTATGCTAATGCTTCTGAAGAGGGTTGTAGAGGTGCAAGTGATGTTGTGGTTTGGCCTTCAGTGTCTTCTATACTGTAGCAGAGGTAAGAGATGTATCTGTATTGTACATCTTACTGTAAAGGATAATAAGAGAAGCTCTTGCATATGTTTTTGGCGCTGGCACTTTTTAAGGAGGAAATTGGGAAAAGAAAAAAAGGAAAATGTTTCCACCTGTGAACTAAAGAGAAATCCTTTGGATACACTGAAGTATAACAAACATGACAGTTCAAAAGGCATTTCAGAGTGATACCTTAAAACACACCGTAAGTTTAAAGGTAATGGAAAATGCAGCATGAGAAGAAAAAAAAGCTAGAAGGAAATGCTTGCTAAAGTTGCATTGAGTAGAACTAAAAAAGTAGAGGGACCTAAAAAGTTTTGCTGTCACTGGACTTTTTTCCCTACTCTTCATGTGTAGTACATCCTCTGACAGGTTGCAGATGTAACAACCTCCAGACATGAGTCATCAGCAAGGACGGACTCTCTCGTCCTCAGCACTAAAAATAAAGATCTTGCTCACTGAGCCTAAGGAGCAGTTCTCTATCTAGTAACTTAGAATCAGCCAGCAGAGCAATACAGAGGGAACACTCTGAACCACTGATTTATTCAACCCGCAGGCCTTGAACTTGACATGACTAACCCGAGTGCAGTAAATGGGTTCAAATAAATGCTGGCATTACAGAAGGTGCCATGTTTTATGACATATGGGATATGGGTCCAGGGGCTCTGAGGGCTGGTACCTTGGGCTATGTCCTGAAAATGAAGAGCTCCATCACCAGCATTCATATTGTTGAAAACTGAGCACAAGAGAGGATGCTGTGGATTACACGCTAGTAGAAAGAAATGCCTTTTCCTTATCCTTTATTGTCTGAATGTTCCTTTTTTTAGCATGACAGTAATTATTTAACCACTCTTCCAGGAAGTAGATTTGAAATCTTCTTTTCAACTTGTGGTGAAAGCTATATCAATACTCTCAGATGTAGGGCAGTGGAGGTGAGGGAGAAATAACTCAGTAACTTGGCTTAAACCTAACTGAACATATTAGTCATGAAATATTTAAACCATCAATATCACACATTGATGTGCAAAATGTTTAATTATGTATCATTTCAGTTATTATTCATGTTAGATCTTAGACCTTAAGATGTACATACATTTAAAAAATAGCTCAGGAGATGTATCAGGAGTGTAGAGCAGCATGAAAAATCTGAAGGCTGGCTGTACACTTTCGTCTTGAAAGTATGTGTCAGAGTTCCTTTTTTTTTTATTTTCCCCTAAATTACCAAATCCTTTTCTAGGGCTCAGTGCAAACAATGTTTTTACCTTTAGTAAATGTCTCTGGTAAAACAAGACCATTTCAAAGGAAAAGCTTCTAAGTTTTAAGCTTAATTCCTCTTCTATTCTATTTAGGTCCATATGCTGTTTCCGTCACTGTATCTTAAGTGTGTGTAACTAAGTGTCTTCCAGTATCGCATTAAGCAGCACGACTACCATCTGTCACAAATAGTTCGTTCTCTCTTCCCAACAGCAAAATTGTATGTACAGTGTCATGCTTCACACGTACATAACTGCTAAGTGTTTGCTAGAGAAGGCAGAAGCGAAGGGGATTGTTTAGCACTTGCACTAGAAAATGGTGAGGGCTGTGTTTGGTGGCCCTTTGCTCAGTGCCCACTAATTGCAAGTGGATCTTTGCCCTCCAGGGCCACCTGAATCACGCCCACGGCGCTGACTACTGGGGAATTTTCCTGGCTGCCTATAGGACTGCTCATGTGAATAATAATCATAATGAGGGAACAGGCTATTTGGGTACTGGGCCTGAATTCTTATGTTGCTATATTTTTGTTGCAATAATTTCATAAATGCTGCTGTGAAAAGCACTCTACCTGTTTGTTTCTGTAGCTACCTGTGGTGCAGCTGCATGCCGCTAAAAATTTGCATTGCCAAACCTTATGCTGGCAGTTCATAAGCCAAATGAAGGGGACAGATGAGCAGCAATGGTGAGGAGAGTAGAGTTTGGAAAGTCTTCTTTAGTAGTTTTTAAAATATTGGAATAAAAAAAAGTCAGATGTGTTTACTCTATATCACCTGTACAGTAATAAATAGTGAAAGGTGTAAAATAGCCAACTTCCAGGCTGTTGGGCTTGAGATTAGAATTTGTTTACAGGGGCGGAATCTGGTCCTGCTGTATTATTAGCAGCTTTATTCAGTTCTTCACATGCAACAGGAGTGTCAGGCAGCGACTACTCAAACGAACACTAATGAAGGTATCTTTTGTTTTTGTGGAGATTAGCACATTACTTTCTTCTCGTCTTTAGAAGGCATTCAGAAAGACTGGATTGCTGATGCCTATATCCAGTTTCATCTTTCAATTAGTGATATGCTTTTTCTTACAATCCAGGTGCTAGTGGAATTAACCTAAGCTAATTACCACTGATGGACTGATCTTTCTGTGAAGCCTAGAAAGCAAGGCTGTCGTATTTCATTTGAAATTTGCATACACATTTGCTTTGTGATTGGATTGCTCAGTTTTGGAAGGCTTAAACAGGCTCAACTTCTCAGAAGTTTCATGAATTGCAGCTGCAGCAACAGTATCTGTGTAAAATAGGCTTTAGGTTTATTTAGTTGGAGGCCTAAACTGTGAGTTACAGATGTTTGTCGAACATGGTTTGAAATTTTGAGCCTGGGTTGATGACTATTAGTCTGGTATTGCTATTTTTTCCTTTGAGATGGCTCTCGGTGGCTGTCCAATGCAACCACTGCTAGCACAGGTTCTACGCCTTCAGCAGTGTAACGAAGCACAGTGCCTGCGTGTCCTCCTGCCCCCTGTGTATGTGCCTTATCTGCCATAGGAGTAAAAATGCATTATTATGGGCTGTTTGTGTCACAGCACAGACCTAACTCCTCCTGCCTTTGTGTCTCTATCTGTTTCCAAAATCCCTTCAGCTTCTGCAGAGGCTTCAGGTGAAAATACAGACTATTAGTGGGACAAATTAGGCTAAGTTCAGTTCTTGATTTTCTTCTCTGGGAAGGTAGTGAGATCTTCTTGTTTGTTTTGTACCTCATTGGAGCAAAGTAAATCCTTCCTTCTTGATGATAACGGTCTTCAGGTAACAACAGAAGCAAAACAGTTCATGTAAACTCAGGCCCTCAGGCTGCCTGCAATGCAGTTCTGCAAAATATTATTTGTAGATTGTATTTGTAAAAAACCTCTGTGTTCTCTTGCACAGAAGGCCTTACTTGCGCATTCCACCACTTTGGAAGCATTTGATAGATTTAAGCACATTAAATGCAGTGGTTTAGGGAAATTTATATTTTACCTCTATAAATTACACTGTTTCCCAGTAAAATGACTCTTTCTTATCTGCCCAGGCAAGATCTGCAGCTTCTAAAATCTATTTAGAATGGCTGCACTGTATACCAGTTGCCAACTTGTAAAGCCTTTCTGAACACTGTTGTGGTTCCAAAGGATTATTTATTGAACAGTCAGGCTTGTGAAACCTTCCCAAAAGCTGCAATGCAAAGCTGTCACAAGCATGATTCTATTGAAAATTCTTTACAGAAATGTGATCCTCCAGGAACAAACAGGGCATTCGGGTCCCACCAGCCTTGTAAGAGCACTTTCCTTCCCCATGAGTAAGATGACTAACAGAAATATGCTACACAGAAACAACGGGGTTTTCCATCGCCTTTACAGAAAGTTTTCTTACATACCGCGGTGAAGTGCGAGTATAAAATATTTTTGTCATGGGAGGAGTTATGTCTATTTGTACTCTGTCTACTTTATGGTATATAGTGCCTCAAGGAGAAGGCACCGGAGAAAATAGGCGGTTTAACACTTTTCTGTTTGATTTCAGATGTGTTAATGACAGCTGGAAATTCCTTATTCTCAAGTATTAACTGGTTAGGACTGTTCCTTCTTTTAAGGAGATACTGTTGTCTGTAGTATACAACACAGACCTTCTTAAACTGAAGCCACTTTTGTACTAAATTTTGTCCTTTCTTTGTCTTGGCAGTGATATTTTAAGAACAAGTAGCGCTCCACCCTAAAGAGAGATGAAATAACACTATGGTAGGCATGGGATCCACAAGTATTTTTAATACTCTTAATTGAAACTGTTCTGGTTTACCTCACTTGCACCAAGATTTCACCTAATAAAAGAGCTCTGAAATAATCTGGGCAATCGTAGACTTTGACTAATCCTGAGATCAGATTGGTTTATACACACAGCTCCATTGGAATGAGGGGGACAGAAAGTATTATAAACTGTGCCAGCCAGGGGCATTTCGTGTACCTTATTTGCTTTTGTGTGCCATCAAATGATGTGTTAGAAATCTAAAAATACAAGATGCTGATGTACAAAGCAAGAACACGGAAGGTGGAGCATAGCAGGTGACTGCCTGTTGCAATTTTTACACGAGAGGGGTGGAAGGACCAGTATAGACACACCTGTGGGTTTATCAGGTATACGCCACTGTAAAATCCCAACAGTACACAGACCTGTTAATCTCTATATAGCAAGTTGTTCTCTTGGCGACAACTCAGTGGTATACCCCGCTCAGGGTGCTAATTG
Source organism: Larus michahellis (assembly GCF_964199755.1). Taxonomy (NCBI): domain Eukaryota; kingdom Metazoa; phylum Chordata; class Aves; order Charadriiformes; family Laridae; genus Larus; species Larus michahellis. Next base: position 14,186,470 of record NC_133903.1, on the reverse strand, counting down.
TAACGCGTATGGCAATAAGTCTATGCAGAAGCACCCCACAGTCAGTCAAAGTGGAGCATGAGATGTCCCTAGGTCTGCTTGGCCATAGATACAGGGAGGAGGACCTTTTCACCTGTAATACATGGTCTCGGTTGTACTTGGTGGTAAGATTCCACCCATAGGGATGGTGAGGGGGAAAAAGGAAGCCTGTCAATATTTTTAAGCTTGCTAGGCTAAGGAAAAAAATGTAGTCTTAAGCATAATCTTCCTTTCACAATTGTAGAACAGATTCCTTTAGCAAGAAAAGTCTAGAACTTAATATGCAATTCTTAAGGGGAAAAAAAAGAAAGAAATAAAAGGAATGCCTATTCCCAGCACCCTGTAAAAATCAATGCATTTTAAGTGGGCAGTTTCAGTGCTGGTATGGTGTGGCCAGGGCGCAAAATTCAGCTGAGACGCAGCAGACCATCTGCCAGAAGGAAAACCAGGGGGGTGAGTGGCAAGAAGCCTCTGAGCTCGTGGGAGGAGTGGGAGCATTGCTGGTTTGCTGGAGTTCAGAGCTCTGGCAAACAGCACGCGCTGCGGTAGCTCTTGCCAAAAGGAGGAAAGGAGGTGACAGAAGGGCAGTGAGTTGGATGGCTTGGAGAGTGACATTCTTTTGTGTCAGAAGTGGTCAGTATTTTACCATCTGAGTTCCATAAATTGGCCCTGGGCTGTCAATGCTTGTGCCAGCTGTTAACTTTGTAGCAGCCATAATCTCAGCAGGGACAAATAGGGAAAGATGTATTGACAAATGGCACTGAGCATAATAAACTGCTCATCTTTATGAATGCTGGGATCCAAATGATCAAAACAGATGTACAGTTTCCAGATCTTAGCTGCACTGTCAGAATATTCCTGGTTTCCTCTTGCATAGTCATCCATAATGAAAAGAAAACAAGCAGATTTGCCTTTCTCTTGGGTCTTTCTTTATTGCTCACTCAACATTAATTACAGAATATTGTTGGAATAGCAGACTGGCAGGCACCAGCACCCTGAACAGAGTATGTTGCTTACTCCTGTCACTTTTGCATGTAGCATATAGCTAAAATTATCCTCAGTACAAGCATAGCATTGACATGGTCATGTGGGAAAGCACCAGTTTTGCCTACCCCTTTGTAAATTTAACTTATCCCACAAAAATGTGTCATATTTTAAGGCATGGGAAAGAAAAATGAGTGAAGGCTGCCATTTTCCCATTGAAGCCATAAAAAAGCAGGTAGGGAGCCAAAGTGAAAAAATGTTTAATTCAGATCAGTTAACACAATGATTTCTTATATTTTCATGTCAAGGGAATTGTAGAGGGCGAAAAAAATATTTGCCTTTAAAAATATTTGGACACAAAAATTCTCTCCTGATTTATATGTGATTTGCAGGTTCATCAAAATGACTTTTATACTTAGTGTTGCCTGAAGTGTTTGGGGTCATTAGGGACTTTTCAGCTTATCAGATAAATCCTATGTATCCTGCCTTGCTGTTTTACTATAGCATTTTTTAAAAGACTTGTCAAGTCAATGGGTTACCACATCCCTAAGGCAGTGCATTTAATAGTTATAAAGTGCTGTCCTTTGCTAAGTGAAATACCGAGTGCTGAGAAGAGTATACAATTCCTAAGCCATAAGCAAAAAGATGAGTTCTAATATATTTCCCATGTACAATAGACATAAGAAATTCAGAATACTGCCCGTTTTCACTCTGCCCAGAATGATAAGCATATTGCTTATTAAATATTAATATTCTCAAGCTGATGCATTAAGTTAGAAGCAGAAGCGACTCAAAAATCGGCACATCTTGAATCTTAGACTTCCCAGTTGATTGAAACCTACCCTCATACAAATGGTATGACTAGCACAATTTCCTGGTGTTCAAGTCGTGTTCCAAGGGGATTCAGCCTCTCTGTTTGGCTCTAGGCTCCCAGAAAATACTCAGATTATTGACAAGGACTCAGTGCATCCTGTGCTGCCCAGGGCCATCCTCAGCAAGCCACAAAGCTGGCTGCCATGGAACTAGGCATTTTTAAAGCCTTAATACCCATTGACAGACACTTGCATAATTCTTACCAACTTCCCTTCTGCCAACCATTACACAGCAGCGATGAATCTCAATATCTCCAGATTCTTGGTTTTAGGTGACTTAATATTTAGGAACTGGCCTCAGTGAAGCTGACAAGAACTGTGCATCTCTGAGAACGGAGATCTGCAACAACAGCACCCTGTGGCCTGCCAGGTGAATGGCAAGATGTTGGCAGGCACCTCACAAGTCAGAAGCTCCAGTCTCTGAGATGAAGTATTTGTGTGGAATTGAAATCCTCTGATTTTCAAGGGGCTTCTGTTGTTTTTTTCCCATAAATCAATGAGAGGAAATAATCTGGGCTGCACAAATATTTCCTTTTCTCCGCTTTGTTTTGCTTTCCATATAGAAGCTTGACACACTGGGAAATGATTTTAAAGCATTATTCTCCCCTCCAGTACCCCAGAACCAGGAGCAACGTAGCAGAGAATCAGGACTCGTGTTCACAAAGGGGATCTTGTTTTTTAACTTCCCTGTGCCTTGTATCCTCTGGCTGTCAACGTGAAAGACACTGTAATACTTGAAATAATTTAAAATCTGTTAAATTAGAAATAGCAATTATACTGATCTTTTCTGGGTATCTGCTGGCTCAGTCTAAGAAGTAAAATCATTAAAACTCTCTCCCGCAGCCTGTCGAGAGAAATAATATTTAGTGGGTGTTGAATTTCATATGATTCAGCTCAGTCTTGAAAATTGGCAAACCTTTTATGCTCAATTAGATTTAAAATCTGCTTTCAATACCTCATTCTTCATAGACCTGACTTTTAATGGAACTCAGAAACAAAGCAAACACTGACCTCCTCAAGTAGGGATAGCTGCTGTCCTTCTTAATGTAGCAAAAGTCTCAGCCAGACCCACTCTCTTTGTGGGTTCAGCTGAGCAGTTCAGAAGAATGTTCTTTTGGCCCAAAATACCACAAATAGCATTACAGAAGAGTAACTTAAGTACCATATTGTTCAAGTCAAGCGTGTATGAAGTTACATGGAAATGCCATCAGACTTTAATGCATTCTCTTAGTAGCTAGCTAAGTAAGATAAAGTTAACCATAGCATGGATTATGTTAAGGCAGTGCACAGAATGAATATTGCTTGTATTTTTGGTACCCTGCCAAGTCAGGATATCCTGCTGTGAGGTGCAGCAAGTTTTCGGCTGTACATGGCTTATTTTTCTCTGCTTTTCTTTTCATTTATACTAAGATGAATTTCAGATCTGTGGCTTCCTCTGCTGCATTATACACAGTCTTAACATTTCACTTTTTGTCCATTTGGCGTTACTGCCTGGCACAAACTCAAGTGGAGCACCTGTTTTACTTTTTAAGACTGCATGATTAAAACTTCAGGTAGTGTCTTTTTTTTTTGGCTTTGGGACGTGATACTCCTTTTTAATGCCCTACCTCCTTTATTTAAGTTTGCCCAAATCAAAGTCATTGGACTGTCAATAAATTTTAGCTCCTCTAACAAGAAAAATACAGACAGAGAACATTTGAAGAGGGTTTGGGTAGGTTATGAGATTTGACAGTGTGGAAATTGAGTTTATGAAAATTGTTCTAACTTTTTAATGCTACTTGATCTTCCCCAGAGGTTATAAATAACACGTGGGATCCTGTAGAGATTATAAACCTGGCACATCTAGATTTTACTCAAGACCAAAAGTAGAAATTACTTATCTCCTAGATAAAGCTGTTCTCACAAGCCGCCCAGCACAATTCTAGAACCTAAGAAATTTTAGTACAGCTACACTTTTAAAATGCATCTTCAACTTAAAATATTTAGAGGATATTTATTCTAACAGTATAATCTTTAACTGGTTCATTCTGTCGTCAAAAAGAAACAACCCTTATGTTGGAAGTTTACAGCCTAAATAGACAAGAGAGACAGAAAACAGGAGAATACGAACATTATTATCCCTATCTTGCGGGTCGGGGATGTAACAGACTGCCTTCTCTGCCCCTTCACATGAATTGAAGGACTGAACCCTTATTTTTCAAGACTAAGTCAACCGTCTTGACAACAAACCTATTTCGTTTTGTTTATCCTGTCACCAAAATTCTCAGTATGTTTCCAGAACAAATGATGATAGAGTAGCATTTTTATTTTTAATCAGACAAGTAATAAGCCACATACAAAGAAACCCAGAAATATTCAGGATTAATCCCAGTCTGTTTTCACTGACCATAATGAGTGTCCACTATTGATTTTACAGAAGCCGAGTTTGGTCAATAAGTGATCTCTTGCAAGTTAGCACTCCTAAAACCCGGTAAACTTTAATTCATGGACAAATTTATTCACAAGTTTTTTTGGATATTCAGATGTATTCTAAGCATCTGGCCACTTCTTTTCCAGTGGTCCACAACCTCTAGCTGCACTATGCGCTGAAACCTGTTTTGTGTGGAATTCTGCTTTGGGGCTGCCTTGTGGTTTGGGGTGAGCTCTGCCTGAAGCTGCATATGCAGATTTTTCTGGAATCTAATGAAGTGTGGACATACTCTGCAGCTGTTCTCCCTCCTGGGCCTCCATTCTCTACTCAGATTTCTGTGTCCATGAAACATTAAGATCTGTATCAAATTTGGTTGAAATAAGGCAATGTGTCCAAAATTCTTAAAGACAGAGGCATAAGGACTGTATGAATGTGTGTGTCTCTCCTTTGGGAAACAAAGCAATAACATCCTTCATGACATGTCAGGTAGTGAGAAGTTGAGCCTATGTTGCTGGGGTGATAAAAACTGTAGTCGACACTCACAGTAGCTTATGGAACAGACAGTGTAAAGCAGATGAAATCCTTACCTCTTCAGCTCCTTTAATGCAAGAGCTGATATACCCTGGAGTCCTCCCCCTCATCTATGGCTCTGGGAATTCAGCATGCAAAATTGCGAGGGTGTACTCTGTACATTCTGGCGTTACCACTGCCTTTTTTTAATCTTCATAGCGATCAGCTCTATTATTACTGCTCATCAATTTCAGCTGTTTCATTTTTTGTAGGTTTTTTTTTTTTAATGACAGTTTAATATACTGTAACTTAAAACAGTAATCCTAAAATCTAGCAGAGCAGCTAAGAGTGGGGATTTGCCAGAAGAAAATGCACTCATTACGGAAATCATATTTTGGGTATGCGGGTGGCATACCTTTATCCTGTCCTTGTGTGCTGCCACAGTAATAAGAAGCTACCCTGGGAGGAGGGCCAGGAAATATAGGCTTTGGGGTACAATCTAAACATGTGAAAGAGGGGGAGGAAAAGCTGCACACTAAGCAAGCACAGATGGTATGGCACTGTGGGACAGCAGGGCTTGTTGGAGGCAGTGTTAAGTAGACAGTTTGGGAACTGGCTGTGAGTTTTAGCAGCTGATTCAATCAAACCACCTGCGCATAGCCTGGTTCCACCTTATTTTGCCTACTGCAAATTGAGAAGCAGAGTGGTTGCTCTGGAAGCTTGTATCTGAAGTATCCGTGCATAGCTACTAATACCACATAAGTGCATGTACAAACATGTATGCGTGCATTCATGCATGTAAAATATATGATTAAGAGTATGTTTTAGCAACGTAAGTAAGGAACTTTATTTGTCTCCTTTTTCACTCCACCTTCTGATCTGATCCCAAGATTCTATTTTTAATATAGCAGCATAAAATCACTTAGAACAAAGAGATTAAAAAACTTTTAGATCATTATTCTATTAATTTTTGGGGTTGGAATATTAATTAGAAGGTAGCAATCTAGGTTTGTGTGTGGTATGATCATAAAACTGTAAAATGTCTTAGAAAAGACCAGTGCATTTTGTTACCTCTGAATGCATTGTTGAGTTTCAGAAGCAAGGAGAAAATAATGGTCTGTATAAGACGAGCTGTCTCTAGTAATGTGGATAAAAATTTGGCTTCTTCCCTCTTTGTAAGCTCCCAGGTGGATTTTATTTCCTATAGAGGGGTGCAGAGGATTAAAGGTTTATTTCTAAGAAGTTACAATTGGCTTTTGGGCACTTAGTATGCTCTAGAGATATTAATATCTAAACCATTCAGGGATAATTGCATTAGTTGTCTTTTCTCCCAACTAAATTATTTGAGTACATTAACAGTCAATTTTGCGTTGACAGGGCATGAATTTCTACTGATGGGAATAGAAAGCTTTGTATTATCTCAAGCAAAACATCAGTCTAAACTTTCAATTCTAAGAGCATATCATTGGATCAGGGACTTTGTAGATGATATATTGCAGATGAGGGAGAGAGATCTCATTTTAGAAGCAGTGGATTTAGCAACAGATAAACCATGTTTCTAGCTGGAAGTGTTGCTTTTAACCCAATAAAGCTTCAGATCACAAACCACTCCTTCAAATTAGATTGTTAATTTTTAATGCATGTAGCAATTACTGATGTGACAGATAGCAGATCTGATCTTGCTCCCATCAAACTCTGTGGGAGTTCGGGCATTGATTTCACATGGGGAGACAGCAGGTACAAATGCATTTCAGCTGTGTATGTGAACACCAGTAATATGTACCTTGTGGCTTTTGACATTAGAAGGTCCTTTTGAACCATTCTAAAAGGCATTTTAAGAATGGGTGAATACTTTTGACATGGTAATTCCTTGTTTCTGATGCAACTGCATGTGAAAATTTCAGCAAATTCACTTTTTGCTGCATACAAGCAGCAGGCAGAATACAGCACAAATTAGAAGTGGATCCCATCTTCATGCTGCCTACCTACATTCTTGTTCAGTTCTGTGTTTTTCAATCTTCCGTCTCTTTGACAAGATTATTTATCCTTCCTAGAATCGTTCTCTAACTCATTCTTTCACATTTGCCCCTTCTTGATGTCTTCCTTTTGCTACATCTTCAGACACCAGTGGCGGCTCTCTACCCTGTAATCTGTTTCCACTTTTTTGGAATACAGACAGTGCCTCCTTTCTTTTTTACTACAAACAGTTGCCCATAATGGTCACCACTTTCCCTCTATGTTGTCCAGAAGACCAGCCCTTTCCTGACCTTGCAGGTTCATCACCCAAAGATGTCATTCAAATAATGCAATTTACCTGCCAACAAAGTGAAGTATTTTGAGAGCTGTTATTCACTATGCAGAGCAGCTGCTTCTCAAATCTGAAAGCGATAAAAATGTATGAGTAGCCCATAAGCCCATAAGAAGCCCTCCTCCATCCCCGCACATCCAAAACAGAAATGTAGAAAATAATGTAGTATTACCTTTCTTTCTGTTTTGTCAAAGCAAAGGGAAGGAAAGACAAGGCAGAAACCACACCTGACGCTTAGACTAGAATGCAATATAGAAGGGTGTATACTCAGTGTTCACATAACTCTGAGGAGAGATTGACTGCTATGAACCTGTTGAGACTATTTAAATTCATCTAGTGCTAATCTTCTACCTGTTACTTAAATACTACAGCATGTAAAATAAAAGTCAAAATAGTCACTCTCTCTTTTGTTAAGGGGTCTTTGCTAAGATAAAAAGCAAAAATTCAGGAATATCGCAATAGTAGTTGACATTCTTTGTCTGAAGCAACAATTTTGTGCCATAAGAATGAAAAATAATTGTATAATTAAAATGGTATCTTCTTGCACTAGGAAACAGAATCAATGTTGTATATAATTTGGCAAATTCCTGTTTGGAAGCATTAAGGATGATTCATCCCCAACTGAGCAAATTGTTTGTACTCGTTCCGCAGTCAATGAAGACACTGGCACCTCCATCCCATTCTAAAACACTTTTCTAAAGTACAGAGGGTTTGTAAAGCTGGTAAAATGGCCAGTTCCCAACTCCTGAATGTTTATTGCATTGGAAAACTCTGCTGCAAGTCTTGGTGGATGCAATTAACAAATTGTGAAAATGTTTGTTCTCTTAATAGCTTTAATATTTTTATAAACTGGGATTGTATTGTCTGCAATTTCTTATATTGGATGGGTAGTGTCAATGGAGTTTAATTATGATTGCTTGGTTTTTAGTTGAATGTAGATATAACTAGCAGCTAACTGATGAGCAACAGATTGTCAGCTTCTGCTTTTACATAGGGGACTAATACAACTTTTCACACTAAAGTAAAATTTGTCATCCAAGATACTTGAGAGACTGACATTGTTTCATATTGCGAACTTCACTAAGTGAGCTTCTGAGGACTGCATGGCAGACTGTTGCTCCACCGTATGTACAAATTCTGCACGTGTGGATATATGACTGAATGCAGCATATTGGTTATGAACAGATTAAAGGCAAGAAGCTGTTATAAATCCTAGGTCTAAATTCAGATTTGGATGTGAATGTTTGATGGGTACTTGGAACTGAGATTTTGTGGCAGACCCCCTCCCACACTTGTAAATGAATGATGGACGTTAGAGGAGCGTTCCTCTTTAAGGACTAAAACCCTGGGTATATGCTTTTTTAATAAAAGGTAGGGCCATGTTGTGGCAGCTCTTTTTAGGCATTAGTCACCATTGAATTTGCTGTGAAATTCTGCATAAAACATGATAGCATGCTGTGGCATACAGCAATTGCTGTGATGGGATAGAAGAGTATGGAGAAAACATATTAGAAATGCAGTGGGTAAATGAAGTTGACATGCCACATGGGATATTTTGAACTACATTTCACATTTCAGAGTAGAAAAATCAATGTAAAGGGAAAAGAACTTTTACAAAATGAGTATCAGGGGCTGATCACTCTTGGAACTTCTTTTTGGTCTCTGATATCTAACTCCAGCGTATAGTGAGGGATGCTTTTTCTGTCTGTAATGTATTCTGCTGCTTTCTTTATAGTGAAAGAACAGCTGTTGAGCAAAAATTCTGCCTTTGGCAATATCTGTTAATTGATGTGTTTCCTCAAAAAAAAACAACCCACAACAAAACTTTAAAATAAAATGGAAGGAAAGCATTGCAAGGTGTTTACTTTCTAAATATATTAGGTGACCCAAACCTGTTAAAAGTATTTAAGAAAATTATTTTATGTCCATCATTTGTCAGAAGCATGATTCAGTTTTTGTGTTGGCTTTACAAGTGGGTCTAAATGGATCGTAGCTGCCACTTGGGTTCTGCTGATGATTGAGATGGGGGGGTATCAGTGGCAGGATCCTGCTCCCTGGGCGGGAGCTGCAGCCCTGCAGCCCCTTCCTCTCTCAGAGAAACCTGTGCCAGCTGGTAGCGCCTGCCAATGGATAGAGATGCTTTTGGTGGGCAGAGCCCAGGAAAGGAAACCAGTGTTAACTGGATATTGGATTTTTTTCAGTTGTCCACATCCGTGCTAGTAAAAGCTGTTTACTGTGCAGGGGAATTCAACATGCTGGAAATGGATGCTTGCGTTAGGTCATCTTATTTGCCCTCCAGCCAGTTCAAAATTGTCCTCTATATTCTGTTTTCCAGTGATTTGCTTTGTCCAATTTTAACTGACCCAAATAACCAGGCTTTCATTTTCCTCTGTTTTTCAGTCCAGTTGTGCTGAATCTTAGCAGCTGTTTCCTGTATCTGATCTGAATTTGCCTTTTCGCAATTTTGTGGTATAAGTGGGGAAGAAGAGGGGGGGGGGAAAAGGGTAGAAACAATCGAGTATAGCTTGTGGGCTTTCCTATCTTTCTGATTTTTGCATAGAACTTAAGAATAGCTTTATTTATTGTCATCTTGTGACGGTGCTAATTTTGCATCCACTAAGACACTTGGGAAACCAGATGAAATAATTTGTTTTGGTTCACATTCTGTCTGGAGCAAGACAGCAGGCTAGGTCTTGAATGCCGCAGCAGACAAGCTCTTGCAGTACCTAATCAGGAAAAGGAAGAACCAAAAAAACTGTTCTTGTGAAATTCTCATCACAATTTTGCTGATAGAAGTTGTTCAGATAAGCTCCAGATAACCATCCAAGCTTATAAGTGCTCATCTGCACCATCTCCAGGTGGTTTTGAGGTTGTCATCACTAATGAAAAGATGTGATTGAAAGCAAAAGAAGATATGAAATGCCCTCTCCTCTAAACCAGTAGCTATCAGTCACTGTAACAAAACATTGCAGATAACACTGCTGGCCACTTTTCTCTATCCTTTGCTTCAGTACCAAGAATACAGAGTGAGCTATCTTACTGGTTCTACTGTTAAAAATGAAAGTAACTCCTTTTTATCATGACTTACTAATAATTATTCATTTCAGGCTTGGCAAAAGAGGACCACAAAATTCCAAGTGGATGGAAGAAGTTCAAAGCCTTAAAATGTGCCATGAAATCTCATGCAGAAATTATGTCCTGTGAAATGTTTGGCCATGGAAAGTTCAAGTGTCACCCAGCTGTAATTATAGCCTTGGTTTCTGAGAGGTTTATAATTCAGCAGCAGATATGATGCCAGCATGAATTGAGCATGCTGTACTGGGCATGACTCTAAATAAAACCTCAATATTTTTCTTTCAAATTTGATCATAAGGATGTTTGGGAGCTTTTTTGTTTGCTTGTTTTTGTAATGACAGATACTTACTTTTTATTTGGTACCTTACCACCAGAAAATCCTCTAAAGAAAATATAGGCATTTAAATCTGGTCTGTGTTATGCCTCCAGGAGATAATTAAAAAATGATTTAGTGTCTTGAAGTCACCTTTGTATCTTCTGGTATCAAAGATTTGGATCTGCAGTATAAAAGTAGACTTCTGGCTGTTTCTGCAAAAAAAAAAAAACCCAATTCTTGCCCTGCCTATGGGTTGTGCTGCAGACAGAGCTTACTATAGTGCCATGCCTTATAGACTATTCTGTTTCTTTCCCTGAATTACTGGGACCCTGGAATTTGCTGTAAAAATGAGATCTTCCAGCTGTCTGCTGTGCTGTGCCCTTTCAGCAGGGAAGGAGTACATCCCGTAATGCCCGACCGGTGTCTTTAACCATGAAGTGACCACTCAGTGCAGCTCTTAGGCATTTGCAAGTACTGTTGCTGGGGCAGGATGTTATAACCTCTAGAACTGCTTTACTGAAGGAAAAGCTGTAACCTTTCTCCTTTTTCTGCAATGTATGTTGAGGAATCTGTACCCCTTGCTTGCCCTGCTCTCTCAGGCCTGCAGGGCAGAGGTTAGTACCGTGTTAAACCTTGTTTAAACCTTCAGCTATGGCTCAACAGGCAAGTTTTATGAACACATTAAAAAATGAATAACTCCTGATTAATTTTTAATTGGATTTTCTTCTTCTACTTGCTATGGTTTTGTGCCAACATATTTATTAGATGGAGCCGCTTTCTGCGACTTGGGAACAAAGAATTCTGTTCTGAGATTCCTCTTTGAGTTCCTTTTAAGATCAATGAAGTAAAACAAAATTGAGTTCCAGTTTTCTAAGTAACTATAGTTAAAGAAAAATTTTTCCTTGCTTTGGCCCATCCACTCTACTCATGTCACTTACCACTCTTCCTCCTCCTGATTTTCTTCTAATGAGGGGAGGGTTGATAGTTACTCTTGGTGAGATTTTTTTTTTTTACTACAATGGCACATCTCAATCTCTTCCCAGAGCGTGAACATATTTCCAAAGTGCATGTATTATTGATTTTCCATCTGAAATATTTCAATGGGTACACATACTTGGAGATTTAGAAAAAATCCGCTAAATGACTCCGTAAGGTTGGGTGCGAGGGTGATTATCGTCAGCTTCATACTGCCATGGCATTTACCTAGTAGGGTAACAACTGCTGGAAGGGTCATGCCCCATACTGGCATGCCTGGGGAGCAGGAGAGGGGCGGCCCTTCTGTAGCACCTCTGCTCCAAAGCTCTGCGCACCAAGAAACCCTGGTGGAAAGCATCTGTCTTGAAAGCTTTTCTTTCTGAGTGAAACACTATGGAAAGATGCAGGTGAATTCTTTGATTAATATTTTTCATGTTAACTATATAGTGTATGTGATGTGAGTTAAAAATGTGTGCTTTTTTGGTTTGGTTTGTTTCTTTTGTGGGATTTTGGTCCAGATTCCTGGCTTTTACATTCTGATAGAGATGCTGTATGTGGTTGTAAAAGTTTTATGCAGCCTTTGTCTTCCTCTGTTTGTCTGCTCCTCCTTGGAACTGTTCTGACTTCAATATCAGGTCTGAGGCTGTTCTCAGGAGTGTTTGGATTTATTGGATCCTTAAAGATTGCTTTGAGAGAAGAGGAAAAGCAGACTGCAACACATCTGTAAGGGAACCAGTTACACAGGCAGCGGATTTCTGGGCTACTGGATTTCTGAGCTCTTCCAGCTCTTTGTTAAAATGCTCTGGGCAAACAATTCCTCTAACTATGCTTAGGTTCTTAGGTTTTGGGCACTACTGCCAGCATTCAGCAACTGAAATCTATAGTGTTGTGGATTTTTTATTTTTTTGATGTATGACTATAGACTTTTTTGAGTATCATAACTTTCTAGAACAAATCTAGGCTACAGAACTTAGGAAGGATTCCAAGTACAATATCATTTATGCAGCAAATAGTGTAAATATTTAGACTTCTACCCACCCAAGCATAAGAGCAGAAACAAATTATAAGCAGACATTTTAGGTACATTCTAATCTCCAGTAGTCAGATTTGGGAAAGCAATGTTTCAAGAAGAATTTGCTGATCGGTTAATGCAGAGAGACATACATTAGATTAATGTCACAGCTTGTGCTCAGAAATACACATCACAAAAAATAACAGTACAAGTGTTTCTTCAGACTCCTGTATTCTTGTGCCAAAAAGAGAATATGTAAGTGGATCTGGATCTGGGCAAGAAATGGTGTCTTATCCCATGAAAATTGTCATGATTTATGAATGTTCACACTCTGTTTTAGTGTAAAACCTTGAAATTTCAGTTTCCTATGTCTCAAAAAAGAACCCAAATCACCACATATCACCTATTCTTGAGGTACTGGATATTTAAGCAACAAGCCCATCTCCAGGCAAAATTCTTAGGTGTGTTGTGTTATAACCTGGTGATTTCCAAAGTAACGCAAAATTAAAATCTATATTCAGAGGCACACATATGCTGGTTTCTCCATGGAAAAGCAAGGATAATGATGCTTCTCAGACTTTGTTATATTGTATAATTATATGGGGTTTTGACTTGATGAGAAGATTCTTTCATTTCTGTAAAATTTATTTATGCAAAATCCTAGCCTGATGGCATACAATTGAAACAGCTAAAAGCTCCTATTTTTCAACTGAAAAGTTGCATCAACATCAGGAACACTATATAGCAGGCATATGGAGACAATACCAACAGCGTGCTTTGTTAGGAGGGAAATAGAGTTGATGGCAAGTTTATATTAGGATTTTAGATACCCCTGAGTGTGCCCCTGTCTCTGAGTCTGATCAGTGACATAGGGACAAAAATTAACCTGTACTTTTTGAAGCCTGATGATAAAAACGGGTGACAAGGAGGAGAAGCTAGCATGGAGCTATTAGTACAAGACAGCTGTGAGACAGCAGTGAGAGCCCCGGATGCATCAGGCTATGCATTTCTGCTACGTCTAGGGAGTGGGTTTAGCATTAGTGCCCAAGGTACAGTTGCCATCTCAGCAGGAATGCTCCCTGTGATGCTGGTCATCCGTGCCCTCAAAGACAAGACAGAAACTAGAGCAGGCACTCAAATGTTGCTTCAACAAAGAGAGGATGGCTAGCTTCTCTTTCTAAGGGAGACTAGAAAACCTTATGTGGTATAGGGTAATGAAATGAGGGCAATGAGCGAAATAATAACATTACAATACACAGTTCAGAGTCTATTCCAGGAAAGAAGAATTTGCACCAAATAAGAGCAGTAAATACATAGATCTGGACTGGCTCTCAGTAATTTTAGATTGGAGATTAATAGAGGGTTCCTAATCACAAGAATAATTTTGGAAGAGCTTTCGGTCAGGGATCATGGCAGTGGGGCAAACCCCCAGCTTTTGGCAATACAGCAATCTTATGCATTGGCTTGGCAATTTTAAAGAGCAAGACTTTGTTTTAGCCGTGTGCAGTGGGACATTATTAAACTGCAGTTCAGATCTGATTATTTTTCTTGTTGCTCTGAATAATCAATGTAAGTG